>NC_056623.2:127073032-127673032 GCF_002870075.4 Lactuca sativa | reverse complement strand
AAAATCCGTTAAAAATTCATAATTTCTTCATCCGAGATCCGTTTTCATCAGACCTTTTACCGTTGTTCTACTATTGACGAGACCTTCGATTCTCGTTTAGGTTGTATTGGCTAAAAATCACTCGATCTAAAATTCGAGTTTTTAGCTGTCTACTACTAAGCTGAAACTTAGAAAAATCATAACTTCCTCATACGAAGTGAAATTTTGACGTTCTTTTTATCGAACTTCTCGGTTTAACGAATACTACGACGTTCATTTAGATTACTATGGCTAAAAATTAGTTTATCAAAAACTCACTTTTTACGTCATTTGGCATCGTGCCGGTTTTGTCGCGGATCTTCGATTGGTCATAACTTCTTCGTTATAACTCGGATTTCGACGAGGTTTTCGCCTACAAGTTTCTAACGAGATTACCTACAACTTTAAATAATAAAATTTTACTTATATCAAATTTTATATTTTCGCTAAATTTCACTATTTGGCTTTTAATTGGAATCTCATAAGACTTCCAATATTTTCCGAGTGATTCTAAACATAGTTTTACTTCATTTATAGTAAAAACTATCTGTTAGAATTCAATGCTCAAATTCACATAGTATTTCACGATATTATTCATTATAAAACACGATTTTAAAACATGTATGTTACAAATATCTCCTCCTTTTGAGGATTTCATCCTTGAAATTACATTGATTAAAATAAATGGGGAAATTTTGCTCTTATCTCATTCTTATTTTATTATCCAGTTTCACCTCGGATAACAGGAGTGTTTCATCATATATGCTTAAACCTTTACACAGATAGCTCACATGAAACACTTCATGAATATCTGTCAAATATTCAGGAAATTCCATGCAGTATGCTTGCTTACCGATCATTCTTTCTTCCAAAGTCGTATAACGCCTTTCCATGAAATACCTTCAGTATTACTAAATCATCCACCCAGAATTCTACGGGTCGTCTCCTCTTTTCTGCATAGGACCACTGTTGATCCTGGACCGCTTTCATTCTTTCTCGAACAATTTGTATCTTTTCAGTGATGTCTTGAATCATTTCAGAGCCTCCAAAGATCTTCTGTCCTACGTTACGCCAACATATTTGAGTATGACATTTGCGCTCATACAGTACTTTATATACCTTCAGTATGCTTTCTACTATTTGGATTGCTCTCTTCTTCTGACCATTTGTATGAGGATGATAAGTTGTACTAAGAGCAACTCGAGATCCTAATTCATGCTTCATTCTCGCCCAAAAGTGAGAAGTGAAACGAGTATCACAATCGAAAATAATCTTTAATGGCGCACCATGTCTCGCCACAACTCCGTCCAAGTATACTTGCGCGTATTTCTCTATTGGAGTATCTTTTCGTAGCACAAGAGTTCTGCGTGGTTCTTTGAACCAATACATGCCGAGAATAATATCAAAGTTGGGCAAGGAGATAGGAATTAGGTTAACAAGAAGATTATAACCTTCAATTCCTATGGTACTATCTCTATAGACTTTATTAGCAAGTAATGATATACTTCCTATGTTATCTATATGAAATTATTGGACAATTGCATAACAAGCAATCTGAAAAGAATGTGTGAACTTATAAGGCACGAAAGAATCTGAGGCATCGAAATCAAATAAAATGTGAGAAGATCTAGAGTTTACGAGAAAATTACTAGTCACAACATTCAAGTCTTAACTTACTTCCTTTGTGGTATTCTAATATGTATGATATTTAACTTTTGGTTTGCCAAACGATTGTCAAACTCTTCAAACTTCTTAGTTAATAGCGGCGTTCAAACTTGCACCCGCTCATCATTCTCTATTGGGCCTTCGATCCTAATCTTTGAGTTAAAACTCAATTCTCATTACAGACTCCTGCTCTTTCTTGGTTTATAGACTAAACCCAAGATATTGTCTTTACTTTTTTTTACAACAATAACTCGAATGGTCATATTCTAATGACCTTTGATTTTATAATGCACAAGACACATAACGAACCAAACTCTTGTATTAGAATCAAATCGAATAAATCGAGCTGATGGAATAGAGAAAACAAATAGAGTTTGATCAATACATGGATGCTTCAGAACAGAAAGAATAGCACCACGTATCTCTAATTCGTGCTCATGCTTTCGGGTATACACATCAGTTTTGTCAAATGACAGAATATTTCGATTGATTACGTAATTACGAATTTCATACTGTAATCATTCAATGAATAATTAAATTCTTCATCGTCTTTATAACAGGTAACATTTCCAACAAATGGTTGCTCACTCCTTTAATGAAGATCATTATATTTCTACCGACCACCTTGACCATCTCCTTCTTCAATTTTCTGACTGAAGTTTTGTCACTACATAAAACATGGTTTTCAGAACCAATCATCTTAGTTTGCGGATTTATACTAATCGAACTCGGTTCTTTATGAGCACTAAGGTTTGAGCGAAAATCCATCTTCTTAGTCATCACCGAAACAAAGGTAATGGCATACTTAAACAAAAACGGAATTGATTTCTAGCTTCTTGGAAACCTTATGACTTTCCCTAATCCAAGTGTGAGTCATGTGCTTCCAGTAGTATAGGCCTCTACTACTATTCACACCTACTCATACTCGTCCCAAGTATTGTCTCGCAGTTCCCAAGTTACTATTCAAAAGTTTTCACAAAGCGACTTATCACACATGAATGTGTTCAAACAAGTACATACAACAATTTCCTCTAGACTCAATTAAGGATTTCACGTTTCTATCAAACATATCTCGGATTTCCTATATTTTCCTTCTAGGATTCTTCTCTTGCATATGCTTGATCTAGCATATTTTAATACTTTTCCTAGGTTAATAGGAATTTCACTTCCAAATTCTTTGTATAAATTCTTTTTCGGGTAGTGTCTACTCTGCAAGACATGCAATACCCAAATTTACTCTTGTAGCATGAAGACAAACGGTTTCCAAATACATGCATCATCTCCTAACTCATATAATTCACCATGCACATTTGTTTATTTCATTATTCTTCCTTGACATCGTCATTCCTGTATATGAGTAAGTCTTCTTCTCTTAGGTGTATTCCTTTAAGTCTACTTCATAGGAGTCTATCCTAGGAAGTACGCAATATGGTTGCATCTCAGCAAGCTCTACTAGCTTCAACTTGGTTCTCTGTCATTATTGACTACAACATCTCTTCTCATACAATATTATGAGTGTATTGATTCTTCAACTAAGCATTCTACCTTACTTAAACAAGTAAGTTGCTTAACCTTTTACCACTAAATGACTCAATTCACCATCCTAATTTTGTATGTTAAAGTCGGCTTAACACACTATGGAACTTCCATAAGGATGTGATAGAAGTCAATCCTCACTCAGTATAAATAAATACTAAGTCTGAACATCATGTATAGGGTTACTACTTCAACCACTTACTACATCACAAAGTCTTGGCCTATTGAGTCTGAAAACTTCATTAGCCTTTCTTTTGATCTTCATTTAATTCTTCTAAATCTTGCACAACATTAATTGTGATAGTGCCGAAGTACTGATCACCATCTTCAGTTCTTTCGACTCTATTAAACAATTACTTCTTCAATCTGTACAGCGGTGGAACAACTTCGTGGATTTGCACCAACACATTTATCTCACCCAAACGTGTTTCAAACGCACATCTTTCTTCCAAAGATTTTATTATATCATAAAACATACTTTAAATGTATAATACCACTCTATTGGTATTAATACACTATTTACGATAACACTTCATATGTATTATTTTACGATATCCCGTGATCGTTTATTTATAAACTTATCGATGTCAGACCTTAAACTTTCTTAAATAATAGCAATATAGGTATGAAACCTAAAGCATGCTATATTTACTTATTATTTAGCACTTAATAGAATATAAGGCATATATCCTCTTAATATTCTAGTACTTGTCCTCATTTAGGTATTCAACCTAAAGTATACCAAATACATATCATATCATCTTCACTTAACAACTCATGTTTAAGTCTAGAAATTCTAAAAATTCCTAGTTCACTTAAACTAATTCTCAGAAAATTTTGAAGTAACTTAATATCTTAGAATACTAGGGTTTATCACTACCCAATACCCCACTTAAGTATTTCCTATGGTTTGTATCCATATGTTCCTAAGGAATCCATTCATATATTGAACTTTCAATGGTTTAAGTCTAAATACCAATTTGTGGTATTTAGTTCACTTAAACTATTGCTCTGATACCATGATTGAAAGACCCTAACTTTCGTATTTCTGAAAGACCCAAACTTTCATACTTAACAATATAGTTACTCAAAAACATGCTACTTGCATATTCATAAAAATAATATTTTACATTGATAAAGAGGTTACAAACTAGTGGATACAAACTGACTATTACAAAGTGTTATATATTACATAACTACCCAAGATATTGTAATTTATAAATTTTTTTACATACATGATCCCTAAATACAAAAGTAATATTACAACTATTCTAAACCTTCCGACAGTATATGACTATCTGGTTACTTATCTCCTGCAAATTTTTATAAACATTGAGAGGGTAAGCGGTGACACTTAGTGAGTTCAATAATATATACAATCTAACGTTATGCCATATATATACTTCAATATGGCAGAAGCAAAGAGAAACAAGGAACAACAAAGGCATATGTGAATCATGTGACAGACGTTCATATCAATCAAAGACTTTATTCAAATATATACTTTTCAATGCTTGATATACATCAATAAAGTTCGGCCCAATTGGCGTAGAAGATATACAAATTTCTGAATATCATTTTGCTAGCATATACAGGCTTTTAGCCCTACCTAGCCCATTACCAATATCAAAAGTTATACGAGTCATGCTTTACATAGTCAAAGGCACAAAGCCAATACCAAAAATATTACAACACATGCTCTACATGATCAAAGGTATATTACCAATACGACAATTGCTCTACATGGCCAAAGACTCAAAGTCAATACCAGAATATCACGGGAAAATAACCCGGAATAATAACACTGAAAAGCACATAGCACATATACCACATAACATACAATTATTCCTATATATTGAACTCACCTTGAATTAATCGGGGGTCAAAATAATAATTTGTGCAGCACTTCATTATAATAATATAGCTTTCTTTGATAAAAATCGGGAGATTTATTGACAACCAGGCCCTGCGAGGGTTGGGCTTCAAAACCGAAAAGATAAATTTTTCGGGCTTCACGGGCACTTCGGGGCATGTTTCGGGTGTTAGAAATGACACCAGGGCTTCGGGGAATGTCAAAATAGTGAAAATATGGAATTAGGGGTGAAAAGGGAAATTTCTCAAAATTACCTGAGAAATCTCGCAGGTCTCCTATTTATAGGGGTGAGGTCCGAACGTCAGCTGAAAAGAGGTGGTGCCAGCGAGGGGCTCGGATGCAACACGCGTCACACAAGCGAAGGCAGTAGGTGGAAGGTGCGAGCTTGAGACACGCAAGGAGGCAGGCGGCACAGCAGCAAGGGTCAGATGCAACACGCGTCGCACCTCAGACATGGCACGTCTCAATGACACAGCTGCTTCGTGCAAGGTGACGTGGCCGGTACTATTCATGCGAACATTCTCGGAAAATGTGCCCCAAACTTCTAAAATCCATAACTTTCGCATACGGGCTCCATTTTTGACGTTATTTATATGCATGCATAGGCGGGAATATATTCTACAACTTTCGCTTAGACTTCGTCGGCTAATTTTGAATTTATTTTTAATATTATTATTTTTAACAGACCGGGACAGGAAAATCCGTTAAAAATTCATAACTTCTTCATCTAACATCCGTTTTCGTCAGACTTTTTACCGTTGTCCTACTATTGACGAGACCTTCTATTCTCATTTAGTTTGTGTTGGCTAAAAATCACTCGATCTAAAATTCGAGTTTTTAGCTGTCTACTACTAACTTAGAAAAATCATAACTTCCTCATACGAAGTGAAATTTTGACGTTCTTTTTATCGAACTTCTCGGTTTAACGAATACTACGACGTTCATTTAGATTACTATGGCTAAAAATTAGTTTATCAAAAACTCACTTTTTACGTCATTTGGCATCGTGCCGGTTTTGTCGCGGATCTTCGATTGGTCATAACTTCTTCGTTATAACTCGGATTTCGACGAGGTTTTCGCCTACAAGTTTCTAACGAGATTACCTACAACTTTAAATAATAAAATTTTACTTATATCAAATTTTATATTTTCGCTAAATTTCACTATTTGGCTTTTAATTGGAATCTCATAAGACTTCCAATATTTTCCGAGTGATTCTAAACATAGTTTTACTTCATTTCTAGTAAAAACTATCTGTTAGAATTCAATACTCAAATTCACATAGTATTTCACGATATTATTCATTATAAAATGTCACACCCCCAAACCAGAAAGGCGGAAATGTTCAGGGGCGGACGACGTTATGTACAATATCATAACAATGCAAGTAGTAAATAAGCAACAACATCATCGATTTCATTAATAGTATAATTTCATACAAGTGTGTTCTTTAATAGTAATAAGACACCAAAATGAATAATCAAAATAAAAGAAGAGTCTTGAAGATGCTCCGTCTTCTCAAAACCTGGCATCGGTACCTATCTACTGATGACCTGAGAATACAAGTTATTTTGAAAGCGTAGATCAGCATTTAAGCTGGTGAGTTCATAAGTATTTAATGTTAATGTTTGTCTAAGTTCGAATATAAATGTTTGTAAAAGTTTGAATGTAAATGTCTGTATATGTTTAAAAACCCCTAGAAAACCCCATATTTCCTACTAGTATAAGAAGTAGTCTTCTGCCAAGACCCGACTGTTTTGAATGTTTATTTCTCTATAAAAGTATATGTTTTTCCCTTGTTTGTAACTATTTTAACTCGAAAATAGCTTGCTTTGACTTTCAGGTAGAACTGTCACTATATGAAAGTAACGGGAAAAGTAAGTACTCAGGGGTCTTCAGAATTGACAACCTGCAGTACTGATTACTAGAAAACATATTTGTTTTATTAAGGTCATAATGTGATAAGTAGTTCCCATACTAAGCGTTCTCCCTACAAGAGATTCTGGAAAACAATAGTGACTTCCGCAACGAATTGCTAGGCTATAGTATCCACATTAAAGTTATATGATCATGTATACCCAATTTATTATCACCTTTTGTTTAGAACAATGTGTTAGTGATCATTAGTATAGTTAGATCCTGTAGTTGTTCCATGCTATAGCATCTTAGTATGTTCTTTCTATTATAGTATCTTAGCATGTTCTTTTATATGATAGTATTCTGTGTTGTAGTATTCTCTGTTATAGTATTCTCTGTCTAATATTTGTATATGATAGTATTCTCCTAAACTATACTGTGACAACCCTATATTTTCCAAAAGCATTGTAACACTCGAAAGCCAAATACAACAGAATTAACCTCGAAAATAAAGTGTTCAAGTATCTAAGTTGGGATGCCTCAAATATTTGATATCATGCCAAGGTTTCCAAAACATAAAGAACGCTCAAAACCGGGTTATATTGAAGAAAGTATAACCACTCGTATATTTACGACACGACGATAAAACATTATTTGACGTAAAAAGTAAAATCTCAATAAAATACATTCTTGCCTTAAGTATCTAAACAAAAGTCGTAGATCTCGTTGAAAGGTGAGCGTGCATAAAAAGATCGCCCAAATTGGACCTCGTATGAAGAAGTTACGAATTTTCAAAGTTTCGTAACAGTAGTAGAGGGCTAAAAACTCGGATTGAAGATCGAGTGTTATTTAGCTATCGCCACCTAAATGGAAGTTGAAGATCTACTCAGTGGTAATAAAACGATAAAAAGACAAACGAAAACCGATGTCGAATAAAGAACCTATGAATTTTCTTATGAACTTTAGGAGGCCCGGCCTATTAAAAATATATCATTAAAAATGAAGTCAAAATTAGCCGACGGAGTCTAAATGAAAGTTGTAGAGCATAAT
The DNA here is from genome assembly GCF_002870075.4 of Lactuca sativa. Lineage (NCBI taxonomy): Eukaryota > Viridiplantae > Streptophyta > Magnoliopsida > Asterales > Asteraceae > Lactuca > Lactuca sativa. Next base: position 127,665,033 of record NC_056623.2, on the reverse strand, counting down.
CTCACCTACGCGTGGATATAAAGAACACGAAAAACGGAACTCGTACGCGAAAGTTACGGAATTTAGAAGAGGACAGGCCGGATTACGCCCTGCGTTCTCTGGGAGTACGCCCCGCGTACTAGACCCAGAGTCGAGTCCCATCGGCCCGCCCCCTCTACGCTTAGCTAGCCAGGAGTCGTAAGCCATGATGCCATATTACGCCCAGCGTAACGAGGTACGCGCCGCGTACGTGAGTACGCCCCGCGTACTCCAAAATTACGCCCCGCGTACTCACTCTTCCAGCACTATAAATAGATGGCATGAGCTTCGAGTTTTGGCACACCTTCACAATTCCTCAGCCATTCTCCCAGCTCCAGAGACCATTTCCTTACCTTGGTTTCCGCACTCGAGCCCCCGACGAAGGATCTACGCTGCAGAGATTCCCGAGAACCCGAAGACGCAACTTTCCGCGCTCGAAACTCTACTCAACTCTAGCCTCTCTCTTCAAACTTAACGGGTGAGTTCATACCCCTACCATTCAATTCTTTTCATGTTTTAGGGGGGAAATACAAGTACATTACAAGTCAAAGTATCATTTTATAAACGTAAACGTAATATCTATCTTATAGAGTATCGATACAAACATCTTTATGTTTAAAGGGCTATTATATCACCAAGTTATTTTACTAAATGGAAACATACTTTCTGAGAAACTATGATGAGTATAGTTAACAAGTTATTCATACATTTTGCATATACATCTTGACAAACGAAATACTTTCAAATGAAGTAAAGTCTTTCTTATCGTAAATCTGTTTATACCAAGTAATGTGAGATATTCAAACTTCAACGTACTCATATGTATGCATTTCAAGTCCTGTATTATATACCATAATCTCTTGGAGGGAGAGCGTGATACTTGTGTATAGATCTATACGGGATTGACAACCCCGCACCTAAACTATTAGCTATAGTTAGACCGGCAGGTTTGGGGTGACAAATGTCATAACACTACAACACCTGAAGAATGTTGTTACAGGCCGTCAGTGTCAATAGTATGGTTATAAAACTCACATAAAAGTATAAAAACAAGTTTGATTTACGAGATTCATATATGCATTTCAGTTTTCCATTTTATTGTTAACACAAATTTTATCACTATTATTCAAGTATGGAAAATACTAACGCACTCTAACACGGGAAACTTTTCAAATCATTTATAGAAAATATTGGATTTTCTAAAAACCTCGTTCATCGATTTACTATCAAAAAGGACATACTTTTCAATGCAAAACACTTGTGAACTCACCAACTTAATTGTTGACACTTTTTCGAAACCACTTGTATTTCTCAGGGAATCAGTAATACAGGTAACCACCGGCTTTTGGAGAAGGGAACACTAAGGATGTTTTATTATTGAACATTTATCATCTTATTGTAATATTCTTTTGCTAATATGTATAACGCAATAACATAGGTTTTCATTATATATGTGATGGTTGTGTTACTTTCTTTACAATATTCAATGGTTGTGATACTACGTGAAGTCATCCACCCCCGAATGTTTCCGCCATTCTGGTTTGGGGGTGTGACAGATTGGTATCAGAGCATTGTTTATAGTGAACTAAGTATATTGAACCACATACGATATACAAACTATAAATGCAAAGGGGACCAAAAACCCTCTGATGAAACATTTTCATGAAAAAAATACTTTCTTTTAAAGATATACATTTTTACAAGCAGGCATTAATCTCGTATCATAACAAGTTTTACTAAAAAGTATTAAGGCAAGTTACGACACTACGATTGAGCCCCGGGGTATGTAATCAGGTCGAGAATAAATATAGCATGATCAACTATATTTATCCTGGATTTGACCAACGTACGTCGAGGAATGGTCGTAGTGGACAACAAGCCAAGAACTTACCAAATACAAATTATTTTAGTTTCGCCAAATTGAAATATTATAGGAGTATTATTAAAAATAGTTGTACAAATTATAGTTAAAAATAGTAAGTCGTTAAACAGAATTTTCTTTTCTTATAAAGTTCTCATACATCTATCCTAGTACAGACAAATGGCCGGATTCCATTTACCAGGAGATCCCTACTACCCAAACCAAGGCAACGGCGGTTGGATAGAAGAAGACCCGGAGGAAGACCCAGAGGAAATCGAAGAAGAGGTCGAGGAAGAACCCGAAGGGGTTATCGAGGGAGAATTCGAAGTCGAAGTCGGAGAGGAATTCGAAGTCGACGAAGAGATCGAGGAGATTTCTAGCAGGACAGACTCCGAGCCAGAAGTGTTCGACCCTCCCATCCCTCATCCTCCCGAAATCAGACCATATCAACCGGGACCCATTCCCATGTGGGGAAGTCACCTCTACTACTGGAGCCGCCAGTAAGGTGTACGCCCTCCTTTCGGCATGTGCCGAGATTTTTACAATGTCAGTGGGGGAAGCTCAGCTGATCGAGCACTTCCTGTTATTGTGAACGCTATAGCTACCCAGAACTACGAGACGGACAGGCAAGCAGCCAGAGTTCGCGAGGTCAATGCTGCTACCCAAGGTAACGCCGTTGACATCCGCCGTTTGGAAGGACTACATGAGAATACCCAAATCTACACGGGGACACTTCAGAACCAAATGATAACGGCTTTGGCAGATATAAGAGAGATGAAGGAACAACAAGCAGATCTTGAGAGGCGACTGATGGGAGTCAAACGGTCGGATGCCGAATCTAGCTCCAAACGCCGCAAGTAGAACTTGTTCGAGCCCCAACAATTTTGTTATAGATTAGGATTTCGGATAAAAAGTATTTCCCTTATTTTCCCTGTTGTATCTATAATCAGAGACCTCTAGGAGGATCAAATTTTCCAAACAAAAACATGTAATGTAACACGCCTCAGGTGTGACCTATATGAATATGAAGTATTTTTTATTTTATACCTCTCAAAAAAAATTACGAGTTTTAAATTTCTATGCCTACCTTGAAACCATAAACTAAAGTCAAAACAAATTACAAGATACAACTAAAACACGATTGTCAAAACATTAGAAACTTATAGTATTCATTCTTATTTTTCTCTACCAGAACATGCCTCCTCGTAGATCAACACGCAGAAACTCAACTTCAACACCATCTCCACCACCTCCTCCAATTATGGACACCGTTATGTTCCAGACTGCTGTAACCGCTGCTGTAACTGTAGCAATGGCACAAATGAGCAATATCGGATCGGGGGGAGGAACAAACAGTTTTACAAATGGCCAAGGTCAAAGCCGTTTAGGGGTATGCACTTACAAAGACTTCACCAACGGAAAACCTATCCTCTTTTACGAGACTGGGGGAGTATTGGCTCTATCTCAATGGATAGAGAAAACGGAAGTTGTATTCGAAATCTGTGCATGTCCTGAAGAAAGAAAAGTAAAGTTTGCCGCTTTTACTTTCTCTGAACGCGCCCTGACATGGTGGAACGGCCACGTCCAGACACTAACCCTAGTGGTGGCGAACTCCATGGGTTGGGAAAACCTGAAAAGAATGCTCCTTCGAGAATACTGCCCAAGAGGCGAGATTCAGAAGCTTGAACAGGAACTGTGGAACCTCTCGATGGTAGGTTCGGACATAGCAGGTTACACCAACAGGTTCAGTGACTTAATAACACTTTGCCCAGGAATGTTAACCCTGGAAAGCCAAAAGGTCGAGAGATACATCTGGGGACTATCACCCCAACTTCGAGGAAGTGTATTAGCTTCCAAACCCTTGACCTTTGCCAGCGCCAAGGAACTAGCGCAATCTCTTGTTGATCATGGTGTCTGTCAAGGAGTCGCGAATATTATGGCTGAACCAACCAAAGGGAACAGCAACAACGAGATCAATGCCAACAACAACAACAACAAGAAATTCTGGAACAAAAGGAAGGGGCAAACTTCGCAAGAACCTTCAAAGAAGCAAATGGTTGCGGTTCATGCTGCTACTACCCCCACCACAACTCCTGCTACCTCTGCACCAACAAAACCATATGCGGGGAATCTGCCCAAGTGCAGCAAGTACAACTACCATCACCATGGTATTTGTCGCAAGATGCACTGCAAGAACTGTGACAGGAAAGGGCACACAGCCCGTTTCTGTAAAGCACCGGCACGACCAATCACTCAAGTTTCTGGCACTGGAGTAAGTCGGGCGTGTTATGGGTGCGGGGAGACTGGACACTTCAGGAGGGATTGTCCCAAGGAAAGGAATATTGGCGGTGTGGGGAGAGTGCTGGCAGTAGGACAGAATGAAGCAATAGCGGACCCCACGGTGGTTACGGGTACGTTCTTACTCAACAACACTTATGCATGCATACTTTTTAACTGCGGTGCGGAGAGAAGTTTTGTGAGTCATAAATTCAAACACCTACTTAATCAAAAACCCCAACCACTCAATAAAATATTCACTGTAGAAATGGCAAACGGTAAAACAGAACACGCAAACGATTTGTACGTAGGGTGCACACTAAATTTAAACGAGCGCTTGTTTCGAGTCGATCTTATGCCCATTTCCATAAGAAGTTTCGATGTCATCATCGGTATGGACTGGTTGAGCCTTCACCATGCCGATATCCTTTGCCACGAAAGGGTTGTTCGCCTAAATCTGCCAAACAGCGAAACTCTTGTCATTTATGGCGACAAACCTAGTTCAAGTTTACAAATCATTTCCTGTATTAAAGTACAAAAGTATCTTCGTAAGGAATATCATGCCTTTCTAGCCCACGTAGTAGACAAGATACGAGAATCGAAAAACATTAAAGATATTCCGGAAGTCTGCAACTTCCCGGATATTTTCCCAGAAGATCTTCCAGGAATCCCACCGGAACGTCAAGTCGAGTTCAGAATCGACTTAATCCCCGGAGCTACCCCTGTAGCAAAGTCACCTTACCGTTTAGCCCCAGCCGAGATGCAGGAACTATCCAGTCAATTAAACGAGCTACTGAGCAAGGGATTCATCAGACCGAGCTTCTCACCATGGGGAGCGCCAGTCCTATTCGTGAAAAAGAAGGACGGATCCTTTCGCATGTGCATCGATTATCGGGAACTAAACAAACTCACGATCAAGAACCGATATCCCTTACCGCGCATAGACGATCTATTCGACCAACTACAGGGAGCAAGCTACTTCTCAAAGATCGATCTAAGATCTAGTTATCACCAACTGCGAGTGCTGGAGGGAGACATCCCCAAAACGGCTTTCCGAACACGTTATGGTCACTACGAATTTGTAGTAATGCCTTTCGGATTGACGAATGCTCCAGCAGTGTTCATGGATTTGATGAACCGAGTATGTCGTCCCTTCCTGGATAAATTTGTTATCGTATTCATAGATGATATACTCATCTATTCAAGAAGCCAGGAAGAACACAGCCAACATCTCCGCCAAGTACTGGAAACATTAAGGGCAGAGAAACTTTACGCAAAATTTTCCAAATGTGAATTTTGGATTCGGGAAGTGGATTTCCTAGGACATGTTGTAAGCAAAGAAGGAATACACGTGGACCCCTCCAAGATAAAGGCAATAGATAGTTGGACTACTCCAAGAACCCCTACAAAAATTCGGCAATTTTTGGGACTCGCCGGGTATTACCGAAGATTCATACCGAACTTTTCAAAGATTGCCAAGCCACTTACCACCCTAACCCAGAAGAATGTGACCTTCGACTGGGGAGAAAAACAAGACAGCGCATTTCAGACACTAAAGCGAGCCTTATGTAGTGCGCCCATCTTAACCCTGCCAGAGGGAACGGAGGACTTCGTGGTCTATTGTGATGCATCAAACCAAGGACTTGGGTGTGTCTTAATGCAAAGAGGGAAGGTCATCGCCTACGCCTCAAGGCAACTAAAGACGCACGAAGCGAACTACACAACGCATGATCTTGAGCTAGGAGCGGTAGTCTTCGCTCTGAAGATATGGAGACACTATCTCTACGGCACAAAATGTACCATCTTCACTGATCATAAAAGCCTCCAACATATCCTCAATCAGAAGGAACTCAACATGAGACAGAGACGATGGGTAGAACTACTAAGTGATTACGAGTACGAAATTCGATATCACCCTGGAAAAGCTAATGTAGTGGCTGATGCACTCAGTCGGAAGGAGTACCCAGGTCGCCGAGTAAAATCCCTAACTATGACGATCCAATCACACCTGTTCACGCAAATCAAGGAAGCCCAAATAGAAGCCTTGAAATCCGAAAATGTGACAGGAGAAGCCCTAAGGGGAATGGATAAAAACCTTGAGACCAAGAGCAACGGGATTCGTTATTTCATGGATCGAATTTGGATACCGAAGTTTGGTGGATTCAGAGAAATCATTATGGACGAAGCCCATAAAACACGATACTCCATACATCCCGGCTCCGATAAGATGTATCTCGACCTCAAGAAGTTGTACTGGTGGCAAAACATGAAAGCCGAAATTGCTACCTACGTGAGCAAATGCCTGACATGTGCCAAAGTTAAGGTGGAATACCAGAAGCCCTCGGGTTTATTACAACAACCAGAAATACCCGAATGGAAGTGGGAGCGGATAACCATGGATTTCATAACAAAATTACCCAAAACAACAAGCGGACTCGACACCATTTGGGTAATTGTCGACATGTTAACTAAGTCAGCGCATTTCCTACCAATCAAAGAGACGGATAAATTGGAGAAGTTAACAAGGACATACCTCAGAGAAATTGTACGACTGCATGGTGTGCCCATATCCATTATCTCGGACCGAGATAGTAGATTCACCTCAAGGTTCTGGCAGTCGCTACAAAAAGCTTTGGGGACAAGACTAGACATGAGTACCGCTTATCACCCACAAACCGATGGTCAAAGCGAGAGAACTATACAAACCCTGGAAGACATGCTGAGAGCTTGCGTAATCGATTTTGGCAAAGCATGGGACACACATCTACCCTTGGTCGAGTTCTCGTACAACAATAGCTACCACACCAGTATCAAAGCTGCCCCATTCGAAGCCCTCTATGGCCGCAAATGCAGGTCACCTTTGTGCTGGGCCGAAGTGGGGGACACACAACTAGAAAAAGGGCAAGCAACTGACAACACGCTCACTGGGCCAGAAATCATAAGGGAGACTACGGAGAAGATTGTTCAAATCCGAGAACGTCTAAAAGCATCAAGGGATAGACAAAAGAGTTACGCAGATAAGAGACGAAAACCCTTGGAATTCCAAGTTGGAGACCATGTCCTACTCAAAGTCTCGCCTTGGAAAGGTTTAATACGCTTCGGAAAACGTGGAAAACTGAACCCTAGATACATCGGACCATTCGAGATCCTTGCCAGGATCGGTCCAGTGGCTTACAAACTTAGACTACCTCAGGAGCTCCACAACGTACACCCTACCTTTCACGTATCGAATCTAAAGAAGTGCTTATCCGACAAGACCCTTGTCGTCCCTCTAGACGAAATTGCAATAAATGAAAACCTCCAATTTGTGGAGGAACCAGTAGAGATCATGGATCGGGAAGTCAAAAGGACTAAACAAAGCCGCATACCCATTGTAAAGGTCCGCTGGAACGCCAAGCGAGGACCTGAATACACCTGGGAACGCGAAGATCAGATGAAACAAAAGTACCCGAATCTTTTTCCTAAAACTGTACACTCTATCTTAGATTAAATTTCGGGACGAAATTCCCTTAATAGGGGGATGATGTGACAACCCTATATTTTCCAAAAGCATTGTAACACTCAAAAGCCAAATACAACGGAATTAACCTCGAAAATAAAGTGTTCAAGTATCTAAGTTGGGATGCCTCAAATATTTGATATCATGCCAAGGTTTCCAAAACATAAAGAACGCTCAAAACCGGGTTATATTGAAGAAAGTATAACCACTTGTATATTTACGACACGACGTTAAAACATTATTTGACGTAAAAAGTAAAATCTCAATAAAATACATTCTTGCCTTAAGTATCTAAACAAAAGTCGTAGATCTCGTTGAAAGGTGAGCGTGCATAAAAAGATCGCCCAAATTGGACCTCGTATGAAGAAGTTACGAATTTTCAAAGTTTCGTAACAGTAGTAGAGGGCTAAAAACTCGGATTGAAGATCGAGTGTTATTTAGCTATCGCCACCTAAATAGAAGTTGAAGATCTCCTCAGTGGTAATAAAACGATAAAAAGACAAACGAAAACCGATGTCGAATAAAGAACCTATGAATTTTCTTATGAACTTTAGGAGGCCCGGCCCATTAAAAATATATCATTAAAAATGAAGTCAAAATTAGCCGACGGAGTCTAAATGAAAGTTGTAGAGCATAATCTCACCTACGCGTGGATATAAAGAACACGAAAAACGGAACTCGTACGCGAAAGTTACGGAATTTAGAAGAGGACAGGCCGGATTACGCCCCGCGTTCTCTGGGAGTACGCCCCGCGTACTAGACCCAGAGTTGAGTCCCATCGGCCCGCCCCCTCTACGCTTAGCTAGCCAGGAGTCGTAAGCCATGATTCCATATTACGCCCAGCGTAACGAGGTACGCGCCGCGTACGTGAGTACGCCCCGCGTACTCCAAAATTACGCCCCGCGTACTCACTCTTCCAGCACTATAAATAGATGGCATGAGCTTCGAGTTTTGGCACACCTTCACAATTCCTCAGCCATTCTCCCAGCTCCAGAGACCATTTCCTTACCTTGGTTTCCGCACTCGAGCCCCCGACGAAGGATCTACGCTGCAGAGATTCCCGAGAACCCGAAGACGCAACTTTCCGCGCTCGAAACTCTGCTCAACTCTAGCCTCTCTCTTCAAACTTAACGGGTGAGTTCATACCCCTACCATTCAATTCTTTTCATGTTTTAGGGGGGAAATACAAGTACATTACAAGTCAAAGTATCATTTTATAAACGTAAACGTAATATCTATCTTATAGAGTATCGATACAAACATCTTTATATTTAAAGGGCTATTATATCACCAAGTTATTTTACTAAATGGAAACATACTTTCTGAGAAACTATGATGAGTATAGTTAACAAGTTATTCATACATTTTGCATATACATCGTGACAAACGAAATACTTTCAAATGAAGTAAAGTCTTTCTTATCGTAAATCTGTTTATACCAAGTAATGTGAGATATTCAAACTTCAACGTACTCATATGTATGCATTTCAAGTCCTGTATTATATACCATAATCTCTTGGAGGGAGAGCGTGATACTTGTGTATAGATCTATATGGGATTGACAACCCCGCACCTAAACTATTAGCTATAGTTAGACCGGCAGGTCTGGGGTGACAAATGTCATAACACTACAACACCTGAAGAATGTTGTTACAGGCCGTCAGTGTCAATAGTATGGTTATAAAACTCACATAAAAGTATAAAAACAAGTTTGATTTACGAGATTCATATATGCATTTCAGTTTTCCATTTTATTGTTAACACAAATTTTATCACTATTATTCAAGTATGGAAAACACTAATGCACTCTAACACGGGAAACTTTTCAAATCATTTATAGAAAATATTGGATTTTCTAAAAACCTCATTCGTCGATTTACTATCAAAAAGGACATACTTTTCAATGCAAAACACTTATGAACTCACCAACTTAATTGTTGACACTTTTTCGAAACCACTTGTATTTCTCAGGGAATCAGTAATACAGGTAACCACCGGCTTTTGGAGAAGGGAACACTAAGGATGTTTTATTATTGAACATTTATCATCTTATTGTAATATTCTTTTGCTAATATGTATAACGCAATAACATAGGTTTTCATTATATATGTGATGGTTGTGTTACTTTCTTTACAATATTCAATGGTTGTGATACTACGTGAAGTCATCCACCCCCGAATGTTTCCGCCATTCTGGTTTGGGGGTGTGACATATACCTATAATAGCTTACTAGTAATTTCTATTATAGTATTCTTCTTTGTAGTATTTGAATGATTGACTGGTACTTTTATATCTACATATGTATACATAATATATAACTAATGTTTAGACGACCTTCGGACAACTAACCGATTTCTCTAAGTACACATTCAAACAAGAAAAAGGAAATAAAGTGGGTTAGCAGTTCTAAGTCCTTTAAACATTACTTACATAACTATACATATAGAGGCATGCATTTGACGATATATAAGTTAAAAATGAAGTTTTGTAAAGCCTTTTAAAGAGTTTAATAATAAATATTGATGATTTGATGTCAATTTCTAAAACGATTTAAACGTAGTTTGTTTGAAACATAGTTTGAAGTATATGAAATCCTATTGTTTGAAACACAGCTATAAATCACATATGATTGATTAAATAACAAAAAGTAATACATGACTTTAACTGCATACTTGAAAGCACGTGAAGTTGAATGTCTCACAAAACTTAGTATCAAATAGATTTACGTATGAAAAGTCCATTTATTCTTGTATATGAAAGTATTTCCTTGATATACTACTTATAGTATGTAAAATCTCATGATTTCTTTGTAAACTATACCTATTATAGTTTTTCCAAAAGTATGTTTCGTTTGTATGGTAAACCCTAGCGTAGTGTCGACATTGTATGTATAGTATAACATTTGTATTAACATTTATACTCAAAATATAATTAATGTGTTTGATATTTATATAACAACATGTTTTTATTCTGAAAAGACAATGTGTTATTGCAATATGTGTTGCTTGCAAACGTTTTCATATGATAGTTAAAATAACAATATAAAATGCATAGCAAAGGATATATATTTTCACACGATAATAACCGGGTGTTTACTTGTATTCCCCCCTTAAAAGTGTATAAGAATATTTGAAAACGTAGTTTTAGGGGTATGAACTCACTTGATAGATTGAAGAAAGTGAGACGAAAACCGAGCAGAACTTCGACAGGAGAAAGCGGATTTCTCAGGATTCTCGAGAATCTCGGGAGCGTAAAACCTTCCTTCGGAACTTGGATGTGAAGACCGGGGATTGGGGATATTTATTGCACGCAAAATGGGGAAAAAACGCAAGAGAAAGAGAGAAAATGAGCCCTTTAGCCCGGAACCCTCGCATCCCTTTTATAGGGGGCTGGAACCCTCGCGTACGTGGGGCGTACCAACGAGGTTACGCTAGGTGTTCGCGTGCGCCATGGCTTACTGCATCCTCGTACGGAGAATTGGATGGGACCCGGAGCGACGTGGACGAACCGAGGCCTAGCAACCGAGTACGTTAGGCGTACGAGGGTACGTTGGGGGTAAATCCTCTTGGTTTGTGTGCCTCGAACTTGTAAAATCCATAACTTTCGAATACGAGCTCCGTTTTTGACGTTCTTTATATGCACGCGTAGGTGAGAATGTACTCTACAACTTTCCAAAGACTTCGTTGGCTGGTTTTGATTTTATTTTTAATTATTTATTTTTAACAGGTCGGGACAGGAACAATCCTTTAAAAATCCATAACTTCTTCATCTGACGTCCGTTTTCATCAGAATTTTTACCGTTGTAATACCATTCATGAGATCTTAGATTCTCATTTAGGTCATGTTAGCAAAAAGTCACTCAATTTTGATTTCGAGTTTTTAGTTGTGTACTGTTATGTCCGAAACTTCGAAAAATCATAACTTCCTCATATGAAGTCAGATTTGGGCGTTCTTTTTATGTATGTTTACGGTTTAATGATATATATGACTTTCACTTAGATATTTAAGGCTAAAAAGTGGTTTATTGAAACTTTGCGTTTTTACGTTAGTAGGGTTTTACCGGTTTTTACACAAATCTTCGGTTGATCATAACTTCTTCGTTATAATTCGGATTCGAGTGATATGGATATCTCTGAAAACCTTGAAACGATATCTATCATTTAGACAACTCAATTGAGACTGTTTGAACATTTTATTTTCGAAGATATTTTATTAACTTAAAACAGGTTACAAGGTTCGACTGGAATTCATTACATTGGCTTGAAATTTCAGGTTGTCACATAAAACACGATTTCAAAATGTGTATGTTACAGTGTAGTTTCTTGATTTTGGAAGATTTGAAATGGGTCATCCATTCCTAACTTTGAGGGGGAGAATGTTGGGGTGCAAAGTTCTTCATGTATGACTTTGTCTATGGTTTGACTTTTGTAGACTCACTTGCATGTGGTGCATTAGCCTTATGACTAATGAGTATTAGAGAGTGAGAGAGAGACATGTAAACACCTCTATATAAGGTGGGCTCATACCACTTGTAGAGGTGTGCTTGAGAGATGTAAAAGTGAGTGTGTAAGTGTGTGTTATTTATGTAGACTAGATCTAGATCCCTTTTTGGAACACCAAACTTATTCTATACACCTCTTAAACATCCAAATCACCATCTTCGTTGTGCAAACTTTAATTCCGCATGTCAAACCATGTTTTTTTGTCACTACGGAGGTAGATTAGAAATTTCATACAAAAAGATTGTCGATGGCGAGCATAAGTAATAAGAAAGAGGAAGATGAAGATGAGAATGAAGTATGAAAGTTTGTGGTAAGCAATATCGCTTCATTTGCTGCTTTCTTTTTATCCACGTTTATACTATAATTATTATTTTGGTTGGAATGAAAAATATTATATATGCAGATGCTTTAATTTTTGCCTCTAGATTCACATGAGCAACAAAACCACTTCACGACAATACAAAACAAGAATGGATAATGGAGTTTGCAAGATGGTGCAAGTTAATGTTCATTCCACCTACTACTCAATATTTTTTAACTTATGATATTTAATGGTTCTTATGACACCAATTGATTAAAATTGATATATATATATATATATATATATATATACACACACACACACACACTAGATGTAAGACTCGTGTATTACATGGGTTCATTTAAAAAAATTATATATAAAATTGTAAACATTTGAGAAGTTGAAATTATCAGAAAAATAGAAAAATATTGAATTATTAAAATTAAAGTATTTTTTCTTTTAAATCTAAACAAATAATTTAGATAAATAAACATAGAAAAATAATGGATTTTAATTTAGAAAATTTAAAATTAGAAGAAAAATCAATTAATGAAATTGAAATGTCATTATTATTATTTTTATTGGAATTAATACATTTAATAAAAATGAAACAACTATAAAATGTCATGTGGAAAAAATTTAATTGAAAATAACCACAAAATTACATGTATCCAAATCAATGAGAGTGTGACAAGTGGCTAAAAGTTTTTTATTTATTAGGGAGGATATATATATATATATATATATATATATATATATATATATATATATATATATATATATATATATATATATATAGTTCACAATGGTATATTTTTATTAAAATGGTTTAAAGATTTGTGTGAGTGGTTGAGAGGTAGATTAGAAACTTCATACAAAAAATTGTCGATGGAGAGCATAAGTAATAAGAAAGAGGATGATGGCGATGGGAATGAAATATGAATGTTTTTGGTTAGAAATATTGCTTCATTTTCTTCTTTCTTATTATCCAAATTTATACTGTATAATTATGATTTTGGTTGGAATAAAAAATATTATATATGAAGATGCTCTAATCATTGTCTCTAGAATCACATGAGCAACAATATTGCTTCACAACAATACAAAACAAGAATGGATAATAGAGTTTGCAAGATGGTGCAGGTTTATGTTCATTCCACTTCAAATTGTATAACTACACTTTTAAAAAGATTCATTGGGTGTAATTTCTAGGATGATGTAATGGAGTGCATGTCGTCGTTTAATTTTATAGGTCTTCATATTGTGTTGGATGTTCACAATCGCTTACATGGAAATGGTCCTATAGATGACAATTATGTAGTTGATAAAGCTTATTAAAATTGATTTTGTTATATTCCATAAATATGGTAAATTTGAGTTGTTGATATATCATTACATGCTATTATTTGATTATAAATCGTTTAATCATTCATGACCTTTTTAAACGAGAGGTGTATGATTTAACTGTAAGGTAATTAAAAATGAAATAAGATTTAGTCATTGTAATTTACACCTTTAATTTTATGTTATGCTAATGAAAAGCAAAATGACACGAGTGTCTCACAAAATACAAATCGTTTAATTGTTTTGTAACTTATGTTTTATTATATCATTTGAGGACTAAAACTCATTTTGGGTTTTATAATTATTATTAGTCTGCTTAGAATCTATTATAGAATATTTTGACATCAACTATAACATCTTTTATTTATAATTTTAACTTTTTTCTTTTAATTTGTTGTATTTACATTATCAATAATTTTTATGGTTAATTATTTTTTTATATGTTGTAATATTCAATCAATTTATTTCGTAATAAAAAATTAGAACCCCAATACCGATAATTTTAAGAGCAGTTTTGAAATATTAAAAACCGACATAACATGTTTCAGGATCGGTTCCAATATTCTAAGGTCGTAGGTTCCAATTTTAATAGGCTTATATATAAAAAATGACCAAAACCTATAGATAAAATTATAAATTTCTACATATTTTAACCATATATTTGTTTACAGCGCAACGCTCGAGAATACGCCTAGTATATTTAAAAAAGAGACATTTTTACTTGCGCTACATGCATTTGAAACTTCCATGACTTTTCAATTTCTTTCTAATAATTATTATAAATTGGTTAATAATGTTAAATTAATGTAAAAACTAAATTCTAATCATAAATTAACTAAACTATAATATTAAAATATCATATTTTAGTTCTATTCATAAAATTATGGCTTTAACTTTATAACATATTACTTATTAGTTTATATATGTTGTCATACGTGAGCAATTGTTATTTTAAAGTCACAACTTTTGTATAGTTTATGATTTTATGAAGAAAAAAAATATTAATTTTAATATAATGTTAAATGGTTAACTTAAATCAAAATTTTAGTTAAACTTGAAAAAAAACGAGAGACTATTTAATAAATAGTTAAAAGTTATAAATTATATTGTTAAACCTAAATTGTAATCCTAAATTAACACAAAAAAAAAAAAAAAGCCAGAAAACTATTTTTTTATAATCATTGATAATTTTCAAATAACTAGCTTAAAAATAACTTATAATAAGAATAGTTAAAAGAAATATTATAAAAAAATATAATGTTATCTTTAAAAACGAAAACAATGTTTGTTGTTTTAAATAATTACAATCAACGAAACTCACAACATTAATCAAATAAATTTTAAAAAAGTTCAACTTCTGAAACCAAATTAAAATAATTAAGAGTTTTCAAATACATTATTTTAAATAACTTATAACTACAAAAGTTAAAAATAACATTGTGACACCCCGTTTATTAAATAAATAAATTAATTAATTAATTAATGTATAGTAGCCGTAAAATCAATAATTATATAGCATGATGTTGGTCTCGTGAAACAACTCCTATCGCCGCCGTGAGCCGCCAGGTGGGTGGCTGGATCCTTGAACAAATCGGAATCGTGTGTTGTGTGTGTTTTGTCTAGCCGGAAAATCAGGATTAGCCACCGCTACCACCGTGAGGTAGTGGCTGTCACCATGTGCTGCCATATGTATGTTCATGTTAATCAGTGTGTGTGTTATTTTTTGATTTTGCATTGTAAACTATAATCATGTCGGAATAATAATAGAAATCTCAAAACCACCACCGTGAGGGGTGGCTGCCGCCACCGGCCGCTGTGTCGGGTGGCGGTGTGCCTTGCCTTGTTGTGTTTGATTCTATTAGGATGCTTGAAACCTTAATGGGCTTAGTGAAACCCTAATGGGCCTAGTGAAATCATAATGGGCCTAATGAACCCTAATTGGTCAAAAGACCTAGCTATCGGGCCTATTGGGCTAATATAGGTTAGAAACCCTAATTAGGGTTTGGAAAACCCTAATGCCATGAAACCCTAATTTGGGACTTATCAAGACCGCATCGGAATTATTTAATGAACTTAAAATAGTAATTAATAACCATTTGCAATTAACCTAAGGCCATGTGGGACTTAATGGATTAAGTCCTTAATGGGTTAAGTAGGGACACTTAACCCTAATCATCATTTTATGTGAAATCCTAATTTCACTTGGGCCTTAAGTTGGGCCTTTTTATTGGGCTTTGATGATTGGACTATTAATGGGCCATCCAAGAGCTAGCGAATGGACTAGAATAATTAAATGGGCTTTAGGGTAAGACCCATGTAAGGGGTTGGGCCCAATTTGGAAAATTAGGCCATAGATGGGCCATAGTTTGGGCCTTTATGATTATGAGATATTAGGCCATTATAAATACCAAATGTTGGACTGGACTTTTTGGTTAGGCCTTTGAATAAGACATGTAAAGGCTTAGGCCCAATTTGGAAAATTGGGCCATATGTTGGGCTTTGAGCCATAGTTGGACTTTTGGCCCTTTGGATTGGGCCTTGGGCTTGAATCAAGCCAAGTTAGGGGTAGAGTAGTCTTTTGCCCCAAGCATGGACTGTAAGTCCCCAAATCTGATTGTGTATCAATCAGATCTGTTTGATGGTGCGGAATCCCAATCAAACGAATGATTTCAAATCTAATAGAATAGAAGGAGAAGAAGAAGATGATGAATCTATGATGTATTCAATGAAATGATTGAAGCTCCATACACATAGTTCACACACAGTCCATTTTGAAACTGGGTTGACCTTTGTCATCTTTGCAGGGTACTCTCTCCCATGACATATCCTACTTATCACAAACAGAATATGTGGAAACGTTAGAGTCATTAGGCGATTTGGGAGATTGAACCTTTGGAACCCATTTGTAGTTGGGTTTAACCCATTTCTTTTTCGATCTGATGGGTGGCTCAGTACTTGGTTTTGATCTTGATGTCGGCCGTTGAGATGACTTTGACCTAACCGGTCTTTGTTTCACTGGAGCATCTCTTGGATTAGGCTTCTTGGCCGACATTCCCTTCTTTGCCTTGGGATTCAGATTCTTGGCCATGTGGGTTTGATTCTTGGCCTTCTGTGCATTCCAGTCACCATTGAATGAACGTGGCCTCGAAGGGTTTCTTTTGAAGTATCTCCCAATTGGCACGTTCTGCCAGCCGTGTGTGTAGTAAGGAACGTATGCGCGATTTGGACAGTTTCTGGCAATGTGTCCAGGTGTTCCACAGTGAAAACATGTCTTTTTCTTCACTGTGAAGTTGTTTCTTCCTGCCCCTGGTGGCGTATCCTTGCCTCGTTTCTTATTGTTCCCACAAGCACACTTGCAACAGGCCGTCAGTTTCGCTTGTTTTGGTGGCCTGTATTTCTCAACAGTAGGTTGATCAGAAGCAACTGAGTTCGAAGCAACATATTCAGAGTTCAAGGAGACATTGGTTTGTTCAGTAGTATTCTCCTTGTTCTCATCTTCCGCTACTTGACCTACACAGGAAGTAGAAACATCAGTATTCTTCACCTCAACACCCTCAGTTGGCCCTGATTGTTCAGTCTTAACTGAAGCTGGAGCAGGGATTTGTCCATACTGAGCAGACATTTCTTCCTCTATGGTCTCAAGGGGTGGGTTATAGTTGTGATTAAAAGGAGGTGGCACACTGTGATACCCTAAACCCTTGGTTTGATTATCTTTAAAACTCAATTGTTTTTCTACTAAGGACTCGACTGTCTTACTTGATACGGTATAATTTTTGAAACTAACATCTGTTTTCCACACTTAATTTTCAAAGAGTCAAGTTCTTCAGTTAAAGCAGCAAGTTTGCGTTTAATGTGATCGTAATTTTCACACTTGTTACTTAATCTTCTTGTAATTTCCTAAAGTCCTTAGTCTTGGCCTCTAATTGAGCTTTCAGAGGTTTCTGACCTTTCCTAAGAGTATAGTCTTCATATTTAAGGTCCTCATTTTCTCTTTTTAATAAATCGATTTGATCTCGGAGAAATTTAATAGTAGTTTCACAAGATGGAGTACATGAAACTTCATTTACCGGGATTGATGTGGAACTCATTTTTTTTTAATTGCCCATTGACTTAAAAACCGAGAAAGTCAACCTTCAAATTCAAATTTAAAAAGTCAAACGTAAAAGTTAAATCGAAAGGCTAAATTTTAAAATTTAAAAGGTAAACGTAAAAGTCAAAGTTTAAAGTCAAAGGTCAAACTTGAAATTCAAAGTCAAAATTTTAAGGTCAAAAGATAAAAATAAAATCAAAAATTAAAAACTAAAATTTTTGGGTTGAAAATGGAATTTTAAAATCAAAGAAATTGATTTTGGGGTTAAAAGTGCCAATTTTCGAAAGTTGAAACCGAGAAGGACAGCTTATGTTTTAAATTTCGAAGAGATGACACAAAGCATCTACTAGTCGAGTTGGTAAGGCGCAAACTTGATCTACTAGAAGTCCCGGGTTCGATCCCCGGCACCCCAAATCGGCTTCCAATTTTTTGGGAAGCACGTGAGAGGAAACTGCTTGCGAAGACAGCTGCGAAGCGAGGACGAACGCGCTGCTGGGCCGAGAGCGAGACTGCTGAGCCGTGAACCATAGGCGAGACCGAAAACGTGCCAGAACCGAACACGTGCGAACCTCGGACTGAAAAAGTCGGACCGAACACGTGACTTCGGACTGAAAACTCCGACCGAAAACGTGACCGAGAACCTCGGAAATCGCTGGTTACAACGAAAAACAACGTTTTTTGCTCCTTTTTGCTCCAAAACTCGATCAAAAACTTGTTTTTATGAAAAACGCGAAGAACAAACCCCCCTTATTTTGCCAAGATCTATCCAAAAACGTAAAAATATCTTCAAAATAAGATCAAATAAGCTCCAGATCTGAAAAAATTTGATTGATACAACCAAGCCCTGATACCACTTGTAAGTCCCCAAATCTACTTGTGTATCAATCAGATCCAATTGATGGTGCATAATCCCAATCAATTGGATGATATCAGATCAAAATAGAAGAGAAGGAGAAGAAGAAGAAGAAGAAGAAGATGAATCTATAATGTATTCAATTAAATGAGTGAAGCTCCATACATATAGTTCACACACACTCTTCTCTCTATAGTTTCTCTCACACCTTAGAATACACACACTTAAGATCCTTGGTTACATCCCTCACATGCACTCCTCACCCTATATATATGGACCTAAGGCCAAGCCCAAAATACAAATAATCCAATACAATTTTCGGCTCAAATAATAAAAACAATAAATGCTTAGAAAAGCAAAGTATAAACCATATTGTTGACCCAACATGGACTTATGATTATGAGTTGGAACCCAATTATTAATTGGGTGTTATTTTGATTGTTAACAATTTGGGAATTTGTCATCCAACAGCTGGAGTTAGGTCTGCAGGACCTCAACAGTGTGAGGTGAGTTACCTTCCAGTAGAAATGGGTCTAAGGCCACAATGTCGGCTCATCAGTAGGATAGATGATTGTCTTTGTGATAATTATCTACGTTTGCTACTATCTGATATTTTTATGTGCTAGCATGATATGACGTTATGTGATAGTGGTAGTAGGGGGAATAGTCCCTGGTTACTGGTCGATAGGGCCAAAGGGGTAGTCTAGTACCTAATTATGCTAGACAGTATGTTTATGTTATGTTATGTTATTATATGGTAGTGGAAGGAGTGAAATAGTCCCCGTAACCAGTTAAGATACACCGGAGGGTAGGTCGGGCACCCATATATGCCTGAAAGTGGGGTAGGTTGAGCACCCTGGTATGCTCAGCAAGGTAGGTCGGGCACCCAAATATGTCTGATAGGGTAGGTCGGGCACCGAGATAAGCCCGGCAGTATGTGACTTGTAAGGCATGCGGTATGATGGGGGAACTCACTAAGCTTTGTGCGTACGGTTTTCAGTTTTGGTTTCAGGTACTTCATTTTCAAAGGAAAGGAGTCGGCTTGATCGCAGCGCATCACACTATATTTCCGCACATGAGATCTTGGGGATTACACTCTGATATTGTTTTATGATAATATGTTTTGATTACTTCTACTTTGGTTTTTGACATGAGATGTTATTATGGATGTTTTATTGCTTATGGTTTTATGATAACTTATTTAAAAATGAAATTTTTGGCCTGTATTTTTTAGATGTTACAAGTTGGTATCAGAGCCTTGGTTTGAGGGATTCGGGCACACTCCCGGGTGTGTCCGAACTCAAACTAAGGACTTGGTATGAAAATTTTTAAAAGTAAAACCCTTTTATAAAAAGAAGTTTGAAAAGAATTTGAAAAAAGAAAAGAACTTTGAAAAGAAAAAGGTGTGTGATGCGTGTAATCAGCCGAGCTCAAGTAAGTTTTCCCCAAGATACACATACATGTTATGATATGTTATGTTATGATGTGATTATGACAACTGCATTCTAGATTAGGGCTGAGGATCTAGGAGGATGCCTTATATGCCTATTATATGTGCTTGTAGACTTGCATGCTAGTACTGATCATTCAGTGATAGGATAGCCTGTTTAGGTTATGCCTGATTGTATGAGCCTTTGAATTGCATGTACAACTTCTTGATTAGATGATAGAATGGTTTGATTGGAATATGATGGTTAGATTTTCCATTGTCTGAATGTTGCTTTCTTTGTGCTTTGTAGGACTCTTAGTAATGTGAGCTAGCTATTAAGTGAATATGTTAAGTCACAAGTGGCACAGGCTGGATAATCTCAGAGTGATAGATTTGACCATATTGCGCAGCTCTTGTTTGAGTCCAACCGTTCTAGGGATGCGTCTTTTACTTGAAGGATTATCTGATCTCTGTTGTATGTGGCTATATTCATGAGGTAGCTAGTTGACATTACTGGGAATCTTCCAGTAGCTAAAGACTAGGTGAGTTCGGGAACCTAGGAAAGCCTTGGAGGATTCGGTAGGATTGCTGAGGAAAGTATGGGTAGGTGTGAAAGGTAGTATTGGGCCCGTACTACTGAAAGCACTGGATCCATACTTGAATCAGTGAGAGTCTTGGAGAATCTGAGAAGCTTCGGGGAGGAGTTTGTGACCCGGTTTGGGACAGAGGATGTCCCAGTTGTTGCAGTTTAGTCATTGGCCAGTGAGCTAGTGGGCATGACAGGGTGTCAGACCCTGTAGGATATGACTTTTAAGTATGAGGATGCGAGATCGATTTGGAGCACTTTGAAAAGAGAGGTTCGTGCCAGGTGCGTATAGTAGAGGGTCCCAGGAAGAGACCCACGACTTCTGATCATTGGGTAAAAGGCCAGCAGGGCCCGAGTCAGTACAGCGCGTATGGGAAAGTGCACAAGGGGGTTTGTCGCTCCAAGGGTTTAGGCTGTTATAGGTGTGGCAGGGTTGATCATGTCAGCTGAAGGTGATCAGTATTCCTTCAGATGTTGTGGGTATGCCATCTTCTACTGTTATTAGATGGATGTTGGGAATACGTATCGCTTTGGAATTGTGAGTGAGTTTGGATAAGTCAGATATCGGGTTGGTTGTTTGCTAGTGTCTGGGTTATCAAGGATCATATATGGCATCCTGCATGCCGAAATGTCCTTGATGAACCTACAGATGGATGTATCTTCCAGGGTGGGTTCCGCGTATACCGTTATCGTCCTGTGTCCTTGTCGGGACCCGCTCAGGAGTATTATTTGGAAGATCTTTGGTCGGGAATTAGTGGGATGGTTCTCCAGTGAAGCCGATGTTCAGTGGTTCTATCATGGTTCAGGTATGGTCGACAGTTGTCTATGGATGAACCTTGGAGTTCAAGGCACTACCGTTGCTAGGACAGGACTCGTAACATGAAGAGGGTAGTGTCAGTTGCGGGTGTTAGATGCATAAGTGGTTGGTCATTAGATGTTCAAGAGAATTGTATTTTTGCATTGGCTATGTTCGATTAGAGTTCAGTGGTATTGCAAGATTGGAAGTGGGAATGAGGATTCGTCGGCCAAAGAGAAGATTAAGGCCTTCAGTTGACAACATGGGAGATAGACTGAGGTGTTAGACTCGACCGGATTTGTAGAGTACTCTTCACGATTTCAGAGGATGGGCGATCTCAAGGTTTGACTGGTAATTGATCGTTAGCATTGGTAAGCTCAGATTGTTGACAGTGGACTATTAGAGAGTAAGAAGGATTGGGAACCCTTCGACTCTCACGTGCCGTGAAGACTTAGTCGAATCTAAGTGGGGTAGAGACTTTTTGTAAAGTTCTCCAAATGCGAGTTCTGGTTGCACGCGTGATAAGTTATAAAAACTAACTTGAAGATCGTTTGGATCTTTATAACAGGTGAAATAATGAATACAAAAACTGCAAATAACACAAGTATGGATCAAAGTGTGTCGAATGATTAGATCAATTATCCTCAGCAGAGCTCGATAAAGAACTTCCACTGTAGAGGATTTAGGGTTACAGGAACGATAAAGAAATAATGCTCTGATCTATCGTAATAATCGTTTTCTTTCGTTTTTCTAATATGCATGCAAGCATATATATTTATACTGAACCCTATCAAGCTCTCGGTTGGACAGGCCCAAACCGTAGTTACAAAACTGGATTAATAAGCGAGCCCAATAGACGCAATACATAACAAAACGCTACCCAACAACGCGGTGCAATCTCTTGGGCACCTTGTCAACCAGAAGCGTATTCTGGTCGATTCGGCCAAGATAGAGGCAGTGATGCTGTGGCAGATTCCGAGGTCTCCAACTGAGATTCGGAATTTCCTGGGTCTAGCGGGTTATTACTGGAGATTTATACGGGACTTCTCCGAGATTGCGGTTCTTTTGTAACACCCCGTTTATTTATTAGATAAATAAATAAATTAATGAGTGAATAATAGCCCTAAAATAAATAGTTGAAAGCTTAGGGGTTAAAAAGATAAATTATGGATTGATTTTGAAAAGGATTTGTTGAGAAAAGGGATGTTTAGTAAAATTTGGACTTAAATTGTAGAGAATTGAAGGGGCAGAGTTTAAATGGTAATTTATAGACTTTTTATGAAAAGATTTTATGGAGGAGGGGCCGAAACTGTCAATATGGCAATATGCTTACGGGATCAGAGTATATAAACTCATTACCCTCTCTCCAACCCTAACCCTATTCGTAACTATTCAGCCGCCACCCCCTTTTTTGTTGGAATAGTGTCTAAGGCTGCAACTATATTAGGCAGGTATTTGACCCGGTTGTGCATGGTCCTTTTGGGTTGCCTTCACCATAGCAACTTGATAGGATGATTTATTAAGAGTGAGTAAATATTATTAATATATTATGAGAATAATATAAAGTATAATATATTGTTATTTGATTAATATAAGTCATAGAATTAATTAGAATTAATTTGGTGACTTAAAGAGATTAATTAAATAAAGGGGTATAAACTGTCAATTGTTTGATAGTTAAGCTTTAGACTATAATTCCATATAGATATATAGTGGACGGATTCTAGAAGCTAGGATGAGCTTCAAAATCGTCCATGACTTATCTATGGAATGGATTTGGATAGCCTTAAGAGAAGATTATCCAATTAGGGTTTAGACTGTAACCCTTAAGGAGTCTACAAGTATAAATAGACCCCATGGCTAAGGGAAATCGGCACCTCTCCTAAAGTAAGAGAACCCTGGCCGATTTCCTCCCCTCTCCTCTCTCCTAAATCATCTTCCTTGCTATTGGTGTTTGTAAGCCATTAGAGGAGTGACATTTGTGACTCTAGAAGCTCCAAGACTACAAGATCAACAAGGAATTCAAAGGTATGGTTCTAGATCTGTTTCAATGTAATTATTTAACCTAATTAGTCATTAGAAGTCTTGGATGCAAAGCATGTTTAATTAGAAAGCCTAGATCCAAGCATTAGGGTTTTGCATGCGCACGTAGGAAAGTTCTTATGGCTAAAACCCATCAGTGGTATCAGAGCCTAGCTTGGTTTTCTTTAAATTGTTGCTTGATTAACTGAAACAAACCTGCAAAATTCGATTTTTTGGTTTCTGAGTCATGGACTCGGCGAGTTCCAAAGTGGACTCGGCAAGTAGGCCTGACTCGGCGAGTCCCTTTGTGCACTCGGCGAGTCCAGGCGTCAGGAATGGCCAGATTTCGGGATTTTTTCATAATTATCTTATGGAAACTTACCTTAATCATAATAGATCAACCTAAATCCGATTTTTTGATATATATGACTATTATCTTGATCTATTTAAAGGTATTTATCAACTAATAAAATATTTAACTTCCTTATATGATAATTAATTAATTATTTTAATGATTTTGGTAATTATCTTTCAAAGAAATCTTGAATAAAATCAAATATAGATAATTAGGATATTAATTGTTAATTGGAATTATTTGTTATTTGATCCTCCATGTTTTAAATGTTTAAAACTTACCCTCAAGTTTTGAAATTTATATTTGTGATTAAAAGTTTTAATTTAGACAACTTAAATTTCAAACCCTAGATTTTAAAAAGTTTAAAATACAACCCTATACTAATATGATATTACTAAGAATAATATATATATATATATATATATATATATATATATATATATATATATATATATATAACTAAATGCTAGTCTTACCGTTAGTAGGGCTCATTCACGAAGTCGATCTATAAGGTGGGTATAAGGTTGCGGCCTACAAAATGGCGCTTAATGGGTGTACACTCACACCCATCGCTTGCTTGATTGGTGGAGGGTCGTTAGCCGAACGGGTAGGATAGGGCAACCTCATCCTCTCATTAAAAGTATAATAAGTAATACAAAGTAACTACACATTTTTTAAAATTTCTCAATCTTAGTTACTTTAGGAAAAGTGAATTGATGCAAACCCATGACATTACACTTTGCACCACTGCTAAGAAGTTAGTGGAGCGTGTGTGGTTTACCGGCACACTAATTGGTTCTAAGCAAAGGTGGCAAAGGGTGATTCATTGTTTATCATAGTTCGATGGAGCGTGTGTGGTTTACCGGCACATCGAATAGGTGATCGTTACAATGAAGGCACCATGTGAATTTGCATGGTAATTCAAACCGCTTTGTGATCCTCGGTATCCCAGTCACAAACAAGAGGGGCATATCAAGATTTAAACATGCCATTGAATAGTTTCAATGAATCTCATCCGAACCTAGGAACTCTCAATACACTTAGGACTAATAGTTTAAGTTTTTGTGATGGAGAATTAGTGAATCGTCATTCACTTACCTTCAATTTATTTGCATATTAGATTACGGCATCCCTTTTGTAGTATGTAAATGTTATTGTTGGATCCTAGACCTAATTTTTCTTATTGGGTGATAATTAGGGATTCTTGTTCTAATCTATCGTTGTCCTTTTCTTTTGTAGATGTCGAACGCAAACAACGCTGCTGCTAGTTCTTTCACGTTGATGAGCCTTTGCCAAAAGGTCACCTTCGATGGAACGAACTTTAGCGAATGGATAAGATACATTCGCACCATTGCTCGCTATGAGGATAAGGAGTATGTCCTCGATGAGAAGCTCGAGAAAATCAACCCTGAAATCACTACTCCGGCCGAAATCACCGCTTTTAAGACTCATGAGCGAGATGCAACGAAGGTACATTGCATCATGATTGCCACCATGAACTCCGAATTCCAAAAGTCCTACGAGGACATGTACCCGTACGAGATGCATTAAGACTTACTGGAGAGATACCACTAGAACGCGAGACAAGAGCGTTATGAGATTTTCATGAACATGATTTCCGCTAAGATGGGTCATGGAGAATCTCTTACCGTGCACCTGCAAAAGATGCAAAGGTATGTCGACCGCCTTCGCAAGTTAAATGTTGACTTTGGAGAAGACTTGGCAATCGACATGGTGCTTCACTCTTTGCCTCCGATGTACAACCAATTTAGGATGACCTACCACATGAACAAAGAAGAGGTCACCCTAAGCAAACTCCAGGGTCTCTTGAGGGTTGCTGAGAGCAACTTCAAAGACAAGTCTGTTGCACCAACTCCCAATCCGCCTACTGCTCCTGTCTTGGCTATTGGTCAAGGAAAGGGAAAGAAGAGGAAGGCTTCATCGAAGAACTATCGCAAGGTCAAAGCCCGAGATGGTGCCTCTTCTAGTGGGACCAAAGTTGATCCCGCTAAGCCCTGTCCTAACCCGAAGGAGGTAGAGTGCCACCACTGCCACAAGATAGGACATTGGAAGAGAAGCTGCCCAGAGTACCTGCAAGCAATCAAAGAAGGAAAGATCAAGCCATCTTTCGCAGGTATATACACAATTAAATCTAACGATTCTAATCATGCTATTTCTTGGGTTCTTGATACCGGTTATGGTTATCACATTTGTTCTAATATGCAGGGACTAAGAAGAAGTAGGGATGTGGAGCAAGGAAGGATCAATCTAATCATGGGGAACAGAAGATCGTCGCCTGTGACCAAGATTGGAGTGTATTCTTTAGTGCTTAGGAATAATTTGTGTTTAGATTTGAACAATTGTTGCTATTCGCCAGAAACGGCTAGAAACATTATTTCATTTCATGGTTTATATAGACAAGGATTTAGATTTTCTTTTAATAATGAGAATGGTTCTATTTTGGCTTATCTAAATGGTGTCTTTTACTTTGAAGCTATACCATGTAATGGAATATATGAAACTGTTATGATTGTTGATAACTTAGGAAATGATGTTTTGAATATAGATTCTTCCACTAGTATGGATAAAGCATCCTTGTGGCATTGTCGTCTTGGACATGTCAACAAGAAACGCATAGCCCAACTCCAAAAGGATGGAGTGTTGGAGTCATTCGACCTTAGGGAAGATGACAAATGCGAGTCTTGTTTACTTGGAAAGATGACTAAATCACCCTTCACGAGTACGTGTGAAAAGGGTGAGGGTCTATTGGACCTAATACATACCATGTATGTGGACCGTTTAGATCAACCACGAAGGATGGGAATCGCTTCTACATGACTTTTACCGATGATTATAGTAGATATGGGTATATCTATTTAATCAAGCAAAAGTCAGAAACCTTTGAAAAGTTCAAATAGTTTAAGAATGAAGTGGAGAATCAATTGGGCAGGAAAATCAAGATGCTTCGATCCGATCGAGGAGGAGAGTACCTAAGTCTTGAACTCCACGATTATCTCAAGGAGTGTGGAATAGTTTCGCAATTGACGCCTCCTAGGACACCGCAGTTGAATGGTGTGGCAGAAAGGCGTAATCGAACCTTATTGGATATGGTTCGCTCTATGATGAGTCGTGCTTCACTACCTATCTCTTTTTGGGGGTATGCCTTAGAGATTGCCGCCCATATCCTTAACCGAGTCCCTACTAAGAAGGTTGCTAAAACACCTCACGAGATGTGGATAGGGAAAGCTCCCTCGTTGGCACATATCAAGGTTTGGGGTTGCGAGGCTTTCATAAGACGAGATACTCACGAAAAGCTTGAACCTCGAAGTGAGCGATGTATTTTCATCGGCTACCCGCAGACATCCTTTGGATATCTCTTCTATAGATCGAAGGACAATGTTGTCTTTGTTGCGAGGAGAGGAGTTTTCTGAGAGCGAGAACTCATAAGCCAAGGAGACAGTGGGAGGCAAATCGAACTTGAAGAAATTCAAGAGTCGATAGATGAAGGAACCTCTACCGCTGGCACTCAACCCGAGGAGGAAACTCCGGTTGAACCGATTGACGAGTCCTTACCTCTTAGACGTTCCGATAGAGTTAGAGTTCATCCCCAATTTTATGGTTTTCATATTACTACCGAAGGGGACACGTATATTAGTGATGGTACACTAGTAAATCTTGATGAACCTAATAGCTATAAGGAAGCCATGACAAGCCCTGAGTCTGCAAAGTGGAAAGAGGCAATGGATAGCGAGATCCAATCCATGTATGATAACCAAGTTTGGAATTTGGTTGATTTTGTGCCCGGACGTAAGACCGTTGGGTGCAAATGGATCTTCAAGAAGAAGACCGACGTGGATGGAAACGTACACACATATAAAGCGCGATTGGTTGCGAAGGGCTTTACTTAAACTCCCGGAGTTGACTATGATGAGACCTTCTCACCAGTTGCGAAGATTAAATCTATTAGAGTGATGCTAGCAATTACCGCATTTCATGATTATGAGATTTGGCAGATGGATGTCAAGACCGCTTTCCTTAACAGAAAGTTGGCTGAGGATGTTTACATGGCTCAGCTAGAGGGGTTTGTGGATCCGAAGCATCCGAATAGAGTGTGTAAGCTTGAGAAGTCCATTTATGGACTTAAGCAAGCGTCTCGCAGATGCAATCTTTGCTTCGATGAGAAAGTCAAAGAGTTTGGATTTGTACGAAGCGAAGACGAATCTTGTGTATATGTCAAAGCCAGTGGGAGTATAGTAAGCTTCCTCGTTCTATATGTCGATGACATATTACTCATAGGAAACGACATCCCGACTCTGCAGGAGGTTAAGTCCTAGCTCGGGAAGTGCTTCGCTATGAAGGACCTCGGAGAGGCTTCTTACATTTTGGGAATAAGGATAGTAAGAGAAAGAAGTAAGAGACTAATTGGACTTAGTCAGAATACTTACTTAGAGAAGGTACTAAAACGTTTTAGTATGGAAAACTCAAAGAAGGGAGAATTACCGATACAAAGTAATGCCAAGTTGAGTAAGACTCAAAGTCCGAGTACCAAAGCTGAGATAGCGGAAATGAGCCGAGTACCATACGCTTCCACAGTTGGCTCAATCATGTACGCTATGACTTGTACTCGCCCTGATGTAGCCTTCGCTTTGAGCATGGTTAGCAGATATCAAGGGAATCCTGGCAGAGCACATTGGATTGCGGTGAAGAATATCCTTAAGTACCTTCGGAGGACGAAGGAATGGTTCTTAGTCCTCGGAGGGAGTGATAACTTGAAGGTGCGAGGGTATAGTGACGCCCGTTTTCAGACCGACAGGGACAACTACCGTTCGCAGTCGGGCTGGGTCTTTAACCTAAATGGAGGAGCAGTGACATGGAAGAGTTCCAAGCAGGAGACCGTAGATGATTCAACGTGCGAATCAGAGTACATTGCAGCGAGCGAAGCGTCGAAGGAGGCAAAATGGCTAAAGAACTTCATCGGTGATCTTGGAGTTGTACCTGCCATAAAGGAGCCCATGGAGATTTCTGTGATAACGAAGGAGCGGTTGCCTTGACCAAGGAACCGAGGGATCATGGTAGATCAAGACATATCGACAGAAAATATCACTTCATTAGACATCGTGTAGAAGAAGGACAACTCGTAGTGAAGAGGATATCATCAGAAGATAACCCAGCAGATTCGCTTACGAAGGGACTGAGTAGGGTTAAGCACTTGCAGCATGCTAGGAGTATTGGGCTGAAGGATGATATTAGCATAGATTAGATAGTATTAGAAACGTGTAATAGATAAATGTAATTAACATTTGATGATTAAATAAAGGAGTTTTATTTATGAGTAATGTTACTGTCTTATGTTAATTGTTTAACTATTGTTTCACTTTGCATGTTTTGACTTCCAGAATAATTGAGTTTATTAAGAATAATCGAATTGTTCAAATTGTCCACAATCATTTATATGTTGGAAGTAGATATGAATGAAGATTGT
Organism: Lactuca sativa; assembly: GCF_002870075.4. Taxonomy (NCBI): domain Eukaryota; kingdom Viridiplantae; phylum Streptophyta; class Magnoliopsida; order Asterales; family Asteraceae; genus Lactuca; species Lactuca sativa. The sequence goes on along the minus strand of NC_056623.2, from coordinate 127,635,618 downwards.
CATGAATTGGTGTGTAGATTGTCTAAATGGTGTTAGACATAGCAAAGGGTTGCTGCAATGTTCATGAGTGCTTATGAACTAGTTTTGAGCATTGGAACAAACTCGCGCTTGCTGGAATCACCTTATGGAATATGATATAAAAGGGTGATCGCAAGACGATAATATCATATAGTCTTAAAACCTAGATATATGGTTTGTTATTTGTTAATCGATTGTACATTGATAATGCGAAAACGCATCAGTAACTCGGTGTTATAAAACGCATTGTTGTGTATAGTTGGTTAATGAATAAGTAAATGCATATAAGTCGAAGTTTATCTGTAACTTTTATCTAAGAAGGTAAAAGCGATATCTCGGCCGCTCGATGATTTGATTTGACTTATGTGTCGGGCCCGGTCAGAACTGAATTGATGTGTTCGATTAAGTTCTATGTCAAATAAATCAGAGATCGAGAAACCTAAATGCTTGACTGACTATTCCATAGGATTGTCAGCATGATATCTAACAGAGGACTGTATGATCCCTTATCTAAAGGACAAGATTGATTAGATCAGTGTTTGACAGCATCTTTGAGAGCTACGATTGCAAACCGAATTGTACTTGTGCATATAGTTACTAGACTTATCCAAGTGGGAGACTGTTGGAATAGTGTCTAAGGCTGCAACTATATTAGGCAGGTATTTGACTCGGTTGTGCATGGTCCTTTTGGGTTGCCTTCACCATAGCAACTTGATAGGATGATTTATTAAGAGTGAGTAAATATTATTAATATATTATGAGAATAATATAAAGTATAATATATTGTTATTTGATTAATATAAGTCATAGAATTAATTAGAATTAATTTGGTGACTTAAAGAGATTAATTAAATAAAGGGGTATAAACTGTCAATTGTTTGATAGTTAAGCTTTAGACTATAAATCCATATAGATATATAGTGGACGGATTCTAGAAGCTAGGATGAGCTTCAAAATCGTCCATGACTTATCTATTGAATGGATTTGGATAGCCTTAAGAGAAGATTATCCAATTAGGGTTTAGACTGTAACCCTTAAGGAGTCTACAAGTATAAATAGACCCCATGGCTAAGGGAAATCGGCACCTCTCCTAAAGTAAGAGAACCCTGGCCGATTTCCTCCCCTCTCCTCTCTCCTAAATCATCTTCCTTGCTATTGGTGTTTGTAAGCCATTAGAGGAGTGACATTTGTGACTCTAGAAGCTCCAAGACTACAAGATCAACAAGGAATTCAAAGGTATGGTTATAGATCTGTTTCAATGTTGTTATTTAACCTAATTAGTCATTAGAAGTCTTGGATTCAAAGCATGTTTAATTAGAAATCCTAGATCCAAGCATTAGGGTTTTGCATGCGCACATAGGAAACTTCGTATGGCTAAAACCCATCATTTTTCCCTTAACCTTCAACCATCGCCACCATGCCATTGGTGGTTTCGCCATCGAAGCATCACCATCATCCTATCGTTGGAGGTTGCGTGAAGCTGGGAAAAACCCACCAAGACCGATGACGTGATTTGGGTAGACTGCTAGAAGGTGGTGCTCTTGGGTCTCGTTGTTGCATCACCGCCTTGAGTCACCAAACATTACCATGCCGCCTCCGCTACTATCGAAAATGAAGTGTATTACACCCGACAACGTGTTGAGCAAGGGTGTCAGGAGGAACCGTTGAGATTTGGGAGGGTGCTGCCAAGCTCTAGCCGCCACTGTTTCATCCGTTGCCGGCGAAGAACAAGGTTGTCAGGAAGGGATTTTCATGGTCGTGGGGAGAAGTCGGTGGAGTCGGAGAGTGGCTGCTATCGTCGCAAAGCCTTTCCCGTCCTAGTTCATTGCTATTAAGCCACCGTCCTTTTTCCTCTTCTTTCTGATTAGCCGCCGCTGCTGCCGTTGTTTTCCACTTCTACCGTCGTCAACCGCCACCAGGAGGGTGGCTGGACCCATTTGCAATCAAGAAAATAGTGTAGGTGTTTGTTTTTTCTATAGCATGTGTTGTGTGTAGCTTGTTGGCCGGAAAAGCCGCTGCCACCACCGTGAGGTAGTGGCTGCCACCATAAGCCACCATGTGTGTGTGTTAATGTAGTTAGTGTGTGTGTGTTTATTCTTGGTTAAGGCATTGTAAACTATAATTAGCTAAAGTATAATGAAAAGAAACCCAAAACACCACCGTAGGGTGGTGGCTGCCACCACCGGCCGCCGTGTCGTGTGGCGGTGTGCTTGCCTTGTGAGATTGATTCGTTTAGAGCCTTGTAAACCCTAATGGGCCCAAAGAAGCCTTAATGGGCTTATTGAAACCCTATTGGGCCTAATGAAGCCCTAATTGACATTAAAGTCCAAACCTATGTCTAATGGGTCTAATGGACCCTAATTGGCCTTAGGAAACCCTAATGGGCTTAAGGACCTAGCTATCCGACCTATTGGGCTAAGATGGGTTGGAAAGCCTAATTAGGGTTTGGAAAACCCTAATGCCATGAAACCCTAATTTGGGACTTAGCGGGACCGCATTGGAATAATTTAATGAACTTAAAATATTAATTATTAATCATTGCAAATTAACCTAAGGCTATGTGGGACTTAATGGATTAAGTCCTTAATGGGTTAAGTAGGAAACTTAACCCTAATCATCATTTTATGAGAAACCCTAATTTCACTTGGGTTTATTGTTGGATCTTTCTATTGGTCCTTGATAGTTGGGTTATTAATGGGCCATCCAAAGTCAAGCAATTGGACTAGAATAATTTAATAGGCCTAGGGTAAGGCCCATGTAAGGGGCTTGGGCCTAATTTGGAAAATTGGGCCATAGATGGGCCATAGCTTGGGCCTTTGTGATTATGAGATATTGGGCCAATAAAAAAATACCAAATTATGAACTGGACATTTGGTTAGGCCTTATAATGAAACCATGCAAAGGTTTGGGCCCAATTTGGAAAATTGGGCCATATGTTGGGCTTTGATTTCCTCATTGACTTTGGGCCTATGGATTGGGCCTTGGGCTTGCATAAATCCAAGTTTGGGGTAATGTAGTAGTTATCCAAAGTATGTACTCATGGTTATGTAGTGGAACCCAATTATTAATTGGGTGTTATTTTGGTGTTGACAGTTCGAGAATTTGTCATCCAGCAACTGAGGTTGAGTCTGTGGGACTTCAACAGTGTGGGATTGTGTCTACGGGACTTCAGCAGTGTGAGGTGAGTTACCTTCCAGTAGGGGTGGGTCTACGGCCACAATGCCGACCCACCAATAGGAGTTGTTGTTAGATGACTGTCTTTATGATAATTGTCTATGTTTTCTACTACCTGTTATGTTTATGTGCTAGACATATTATGATATATGTGATATGATATTATGTGGTAGTAGTAGGGGGTGAAATAGTCCCCAGTTACCGGTCGACGGGACCGAAGGGGTAGGCCAGCACCTAGATATGCTAGGCAGTATGTGATTTATGTGTTTATGCTATGCTTTTATGTGGTAGTGGTAGGGGTGAAATAGTCCTCGGATACCAGTTGAAATATACCGAAGGGGTAAGCCGGGCACCCAGATATGCCTAACAGTATATTCATCTATGTTATGCTATGTTATTATGTTGTAGTGGTAGGGGGTGAAATAGTCCCCGGTTACCGGTTGAAAGATACCGAAGGGGAGGCCAGCACCCAGATATGCTAGGAAGCTATCTGGTTGAAAGAGACCGAAGGGGAGGCCAGCACCCAGATATGCTAGGCAATTATCCGGTTGAAAGAGACCGAAGGGGAGGCCAGCACCCAGATATGCTAGGCAGCTACTGGTTGAAAGATACCGAAGGGGAGGCCAGCTCCCAGATATGCTAGGCATTATGTGTTTATACGATATGTGGTATGATGGGGGAACTCACTAAGCTTCGTGCTTACGGTTTTTAGTTTTGGTTTCAGGTACTTCGTTTTCAAAGGAAATGAGCTGGCTTGATCGCAGTGCATCACACTATGGTCTTCCGCACATGAGATCTTTGGTATTACACTCTGATATTGTTTTATGATATTATGTTTTGACTATTTCTACTTTGGTTTTGACATGACATGATATTATGGATGTTATCTTATACTGTTGGTTTTATAATAACTTATTTAAAAATGAAATTTTTGGCCTTGAATTTTGGGATGTTACATCTTTTGACCTGACTAACCAACAAGTCGGTGGCCTTTCGTTGGGGGCCTGAGCAGCAGGTAGCCTTTGAGACTCTCAGACAGCAAGTTTCGGGAACCAAGTTAGAGCTCTAGTGGGACTTAAGTTCAGTTGTGTGTTAGGTCAAGTGCATGTTCGAACGGTATGGAAAGTGTTGTAAGACTGCGGGGGTAGCCGTAGCATTCTCTAACGATCAGGTAGTATGGAAAGTGTTGTAAGACTGCGGGGTAGCCGTAGCATTCACTAGAAACAGATAGTGCTAGAAGTGTTGTAAGTTTGCGAGTGTAGCCGTAGCATTCACCATGTTGGCAAATAGTGTGAGAAGTGTTATAAGTTTGCGGGTGTAGTCGTAGCATTCACAAGGTTAGCAGCTAGTGCTAGAGTGATGTAAGTTTGTGGGTGTAGTCGCAGCATTCGCTAGATTGGTGGATAGTATGAGCGCGTTGTTAGGACGCAGAAGGAACAGTTATACCCACCAGTTTGGGTGTAGCAGTAAGGATATGGAAATCCACAGATTGGTTTTATGGATTTCCCCAAGGGGATTAGATCTAGTTAAGCCAGTGATACGACTGTAGGAACGTCACTACGGTTATGAGATCAGGGAAGCAATGGACTGCTTAAGGACGTGTGAGATAAGGCTACCATTGGTCAGGTAGCAATCACTTTTAGTCTTGGATTTGATAATGACAGGATTCGACGCATGGACCCGATTGGTTAGATTAGAAAGTTGTTAGAGTTACAGTGGCATGATAACTAGTTGCAACTAGTTCCAGAGAAGGATTTCGTTTAGAAGGTGTGAGATACATGTCACACCCCCGAACCAGACGGCGGAAACGTCTGAGGGCTGTCGTGACTTAATTGAATACCATAACATTGAATATATATGAAACATAACAACATTCGTCACCATGCATTAATATAGTACAACCGGTAAAGTTTACACTGAGTACATTGTTTTAATATTACATTCCCAAAAATAATTTGTTCGGTTCATAGATAAACAACTGCAATCCAGCACTGAGTACATATTTCCTTTGGTTCACTTGTTACCTGAGAATACAAGTATTTTGAAAAACGTCAACATATGAAATGTTGGTGAGTTCATAAGCGGTATTTGAAAAGCAACATTTTATATCATTTTGAAAACCACCAGAAAATCCGATATTTTCTTAAAAGAGTTTCTGAAAAAGTTTGTGAAGATCCATAGGTATGCTTGTTTGTTTCTATAGTTGTAAGAAAATTGTTCATCAAAATTGTGTACGTTTTGAAAATCGTGTGTATTGAAAAAAAAAACCCTAGGAAAACCCGATGTTTTCCTAATTCTTTGAATTCCATGAAGAAAACATAAAACCATTGCAGCACGTGAAGTTATTAATCCCAGGCGACGTTGGATTATTTTTGCGCATGATTAATTGCTATAAACACGCGTTACACAAACGACCTGTTTATAACTATACTAACGATCCTGTAGGTGTCGTCCGTACTAATCACGTTATCCAACCGCCCTGACTTCCCCACATCCGAAGAGAAAGAGGACACGAAGACCCCGATGACTCCATTAACCGGTTGGGGATAAAAAAAAAGGTACGAGGGGCCCTTGACCCGCCTCGCATGAAATACCGACTTTACTAGCAATACCAAAGGACCCTTGGGGACCAATAGTATACAAGCCATTGAAAGTCCTTTTACGTTGTGCTAGGTCATGTAAGACCCAACACCTCGTAAGGTAGAAGTCTTCGGGCCTTAAGATCAGGTCATTGGGCTAGCTAGGCCCAACAAACAAGATTTTACACTTTGGGGCCCAAAGATGGTGCGTAGACGTCTGTGCACTCTCACGTGTGTATTGAATTCCCAAATGTTACTTGTATGAATCGAGTTATCGTCGCGTTAGTAGTTTTGGATTTTTATTGGTTCGAGACCGAACCAATTCGTTTAACAACGATTTTTTTTGGTATTGTCGTGTATTGTATTTCGTCGGTAGTCGCGGTGCCAATATTTGATCAAGTTGCGTGTATTGAATTAGCCTTGAAAGTTTTCTGTTTTCAGCCCCTCATTGTTTGTAAAATTTACTTTTTCAACCCTCTAATTAAATAACTTTCCGGTTTGGTCCTTAAATCGTTTTTCTTGACATTTTAACACCAAAAATTATTGAAATTGATATTTTTCAGCATATTTTTCATCGAAAACAGTTTAAGTCCCTAAAAATGCAGTTTTCTTGGTTATAACCCCTCTTTTTCGCAGTTTTTACAATTTTGGCCCAAACTGGAAATTTTTTGCAACTTTGGTCCTTTTTAAATTTGAAAAGCATTTTAAACCTTTGAAAAGTACTTGGAACACTAGTAGTACACTGTTTTACAGAAAAACACAGTTTTGGCCCTCCAAAACAGAAAATTTCGCATAATGGGCCCTATTGGGCCGAAATTGTCATTTTTAGCCCATTAAGCTTGAAATTTATGTCTTTAATCCTCCAACAAGTATATTTTCAGAAAATACATTATGGAAACGGTTTTGATTCATCTCACCTATCAGATTTCGAAATATTTCAATTTGGGCCCTTTAACTTTATATTTTTAACATTTTATGTCCAAAAATTGAGTTTTTAGCCCAAATAAAATGTTATTAAGCCATTTAGCTATTTTTCTTGGAACACTTTGTATGTAGAAATATATTTGATGCTAGTGTCATTTAACATAAAGTATATCTCGATTTTTAGGGGTTTATGACTAGATCCAACATTATAAACACACAAAAACACACATATAAGCATAGAAATCATACAAGGCATACAAAACACATATAGATCTACACTTTCACTTGTATCCCCCCCCCCCCCCCCACAAAACTCATAAAAATAGAAAATAGGGGGTATGAAGCTCACCTTTGGGTGTGATTTCGGTTTTTGAAGAAAAGATGGAAGAAAACTTGGTGATTTTTGGCCTTAGCACCCTTTTCTTGAAGATCTCAAGTTTGATGTGCTTCTAGGATGTAAGATCACGATTTTGGCATGAATTAGGAAAAGATTTTGATGACAAAAAGAATCTAAGTCATAGATCCAAGCATAATCTTACCTTAGATGAAGAATTTGTGGAAATATCCTCTTGGAAGCTTCCTAAATTTCGAGATCTTTGAGTGGAGAGGGAGGAAGTGTTCTTGAGTGTTCTTGAGAGAGTTGTGAGGTGTGTGTGTGTTTGAGATGGCCGAGAGTGAGGGAGAGAGAGGGAGAAATAGACCCTTGAGGTGATATGCATGGAGATATGGAATAAGTTGCATGGATATCCAAAAGACAATAATGAGGTGTCAATGGCAAGTCAACTCTTCATCTCTCCTTGGGTTTGGGCCTTGGGCCGAGAGTTTTGAAGGGAAAAGGAAAAATTTGGGCTTTTTGCCCCTAAGCCCAATATTAGAGTTAGTTTGGGTGAGTTTCAACCTAAAAGAATGTGGTATGATTTTTACATTTTTGTTGGACTAGTTTAGGTTATTCATGGTTCAAAGCTTTTAACTCATTTCATTCTAGGACCAATATGGCCCAAAATGTTGAAATAAATTAATGTGGGTCCAATTAGAGCCCATTTAAGGGTTCTAAGCCCATGATAGTCAAATTGGAAGCTTATTGGTCCATTTGAGTCCAACAAGGAAGTCCTAGTCCAAGATGGACCTAAACAAGAACTTCTAGGGTTTCCAATTACTTGTTGACTATTTGTAGCACTTGTATGATGTATTTGATTGAAGTTTTTGAAGTCATATAATAGGTATCACACATGCTTTTAAGTTTTTGATTTACATTAACTTGCGTGTATAGATTACATGACACAAAATTTCCAGTGGTGACAATACAACTAAGTGGGAATCCTTTGGCTCCACAGCCTGGCCGGAACTCGGTATTTCAGATGACTAGTTAACGAATTGGGATCCGGGAGGTCTTAGTAGATTTTGGAAGGCAGCCAGGGTGCTACATACTGTTTCAGGCAGTTTAGTGTTTCAGGCAGCTCAGTGCTTTATACAGTTCAGCGTCTCAACCAGTAATGGTGTTTTAGGATTTCATGTATGGCTATAGTAACAGATTGCTGAGTAATGTTAAGTCACCCACGGTGGGATTCATCTATAATGATTCAGTATGAGTGGTTTGTCATGGATTCAGACCATCTCGAGACAACAAAATTAAGACGGAGTAGAGGTGATCATGTTGCGAGGAATAAGTTCACCTATAGATTTTAGGGCTTTACAAAGATTAGTCACAGTTACCTTAGGAAGGCTAGGGTGTGCCTAGGATGGTGACCATGTCACTAGAGTTGTTGGGCATGTAAGGAAGGGTAAGGAATGATTTCGAGGACGAAATCTAATTTAAGTGGGGGAGAGTTGTAACACCCTGTTTATTAAATTAATTAATTAATTAATTAATTAATGTATAGTATCCCTAAAATCAATAATTATATAGCACGGTGTTGGTCTTGAGGAGTTAATTGCTACTATCTTAGAAGTTAAGGGTTAAAAGTGTAAGTTTCAAATTTATTTTATAAGTATTTATGAAGGCAGAGACTAAATGGTAACTTTTGGGACTTCATTTGAAAAGATTTTGGGGCTAAGGGGGCTGTTTGGTAAATTAGGGATCGAATTTGAAAGGAATTATAGAGGCAGGGTTCAAATGGTAAATATAGGATTAAGATTCAAAGGAAATGTTATGGAGAGGGGCCGTTCCTGCCATTATGGAAGGAAGTTTGATAGGGCACGGTATTTAACTGTTTCATTGCTCACCCTAACCCTAATAACATGTTCAGCCGCCACCTCCACCTTATGCCTCCTTTGTCGGCGCTGCAACCACTCCACCTTCCGATCAGCCAGCGTTCATCAAGCGACACATAACTTCCTTCAGTTTCGACCGCTCGAAGCTCATTTCAACTGTGGTCATTAGCCGACGACTGTGCCACCACAATGATGTCACTGTTCCATCGTCGTGATGATGAAGACCACTAGCGAGCGTCCGTTCTGCTGTCGCTGCAGCTGTCGTTTGCGACAACCTCACTCCAGTGCCGTCTTCTTCTGATGCATCACCTCGTGAAGACAAAGTCGTCAACTGTCGTCACATGATTCCGACTATGGCTGCGTTGGTGTGTGTTTCCGTGGGTTTCATGTCGGAGTGTGCGTCCCAGTTGCATTTTGGATCTATGTGTATGCTCATTGTTGGCTGGAAGACATGGGAATTGTTAGATTAATGTCTAAGTCTATAACTATAATTGGTAAGACTTGACCCGACCCGGCATGGTCCATTTGGGTTGCATGACATCATGCATTTGGATAGACTATAATGAGAGAAATAACACTTAAGGTTTGTTAATATATTATAAGTTCTAATATATTAATAAGGTTATTTAATTAGTATTGATCAAGAATTAATTTGGAATTAATTAAGTGATCAAAAGGAGACTAATTAAATATATGGGTTGATTGTGTAAATCATTCATTCTTATATATGTGGGCTTGTGATCCAAGATTCCTTATATTGGACTAAGTCCATGGGGTGACCCATGGATACTCCATGGAGGTTAAAATCCATGGAGCATAAGTAATGGGTAAAGTTATGAGTTACATGGTGTAACCCTAATAGCCACCATATAAAAGAATCCCATGGCTCAAGAAATCGGCGACTATGGGTAATAGAATGAAGGGCTAGCCGATTTCATGAAGTGTGTATGTTCTCTCAAGTTATTCCAAGTGTATTTGGTGTTGTGTGAACCATTTGAGGTGTCACACTTAGGGCACTAGGCACTCAAGCTTCATGAAGATAATCTACAGCAAAGAGGTATGTAATTCTAACTTGATATATTCATTTGAATCAATGTTATTATGCTTGTTAGGATGAATACCTTGGAAAGTTCATATTTGCATGTATAATAGAGAAAACATAGATCCAAGGTATTTAGGGTCGCATGTACACTTAGGAGTGTTAGAATGCTAAAAACCCATCAGTGGTATCAGAGCCTAGGCTTGTTTTCAATTATACTTGATGCAAATTGATGAAAAATGCTGAAAAAATCGATTTTCTGGCTTTCTGGGCACTGGACTCGCCGAGTCCACTGATGAACTCGCCGAGTCCATGAAGAAAATCATCCTACTCATCGAGTAGGTTGATACACTTAACGAGTAGGAGCCCCAGACAGCATATTTTCGAGTTTTTTGGCTAGAAATGAACTAGAAACATTACCCTAAGCTGTTTTTGGACTTATAAACTTGTTTTTGATGTGGTAATGTTCATGCTAATCCAATTTCAAAGATAATTGTAAATAGATTCATGTTTTGTATTAGTTGAGTGATTAGGCTAATTAAATGAAAAGGTTTGATTTAAATTATCTTGTTCTTATAAGTTACTTAGACTAATAGAAAAATTTAATTGATTATGTGTTTCAATCCATTTTAATCTAATAGTTGATTCTAAAATGTGTTTTTTTGTAACTTGTCCTCAAGTTATATGAAAAGTCACATTTAAGTTTCATAAAACTCATAAAAGTTGGCAATGGTTACAAAAAATGAAGAGTCTTGTCCTCAAGTTATGGAGGTTCAAGAGTCACTTCATTAAGTAATAAAATATGTAACCTTAATTAATTCCATAAGTTGCAAAATAAAGAAAAGTTACATTCTTTTATTAGTTTAAAGTCTTCCATAACTTGTCCTCAAGTTATGGAACTTGAAGAGTCTTTTATTTAAAACTACTTTAAACACATAAGTTATGGAATTAATTAGTTTTGAATAGTTTCAAAACTTGCCCTCAAGTTTTGGAATTTGAAAAATTTTCACTTATGAATACTTTAATTCCAAGTTAGCCCTTAGAATTTTAAAAGTTAAAATTCAACCCTTATACTTTATAATATTATAAGTTAATAATATTTATATATATGTATAAGAGCAAGTCAGTCTTACCGTTAGTAGGCCTCATTCGCGAAGCCGGTCTATAAGGGGGTATAAGGTTACTGCCTGTAAAATGGCAGTTTAATGGGTGTTCACTCTCACCCACCGTTTCCTTGACCGGTGGAGGGTCATTAGCCGAATGGGTAGGACATAGACTATAAATTCTCCCTTCATTAAAATTATTAATGAAAAATACTAAGTAACTAAACCTTTTAGAAATACCCAATCTTAGTTACTTAGGAAAATGTGAATAAGGTGCTAATCCATGAAATTACACTTTGCACTTTGTTTAAGTCGGTTAGTGGAGCGTGTGTGGTTAACCGACACACTAACCTGGACTTAACAAGGTAGGCAAAGGGTAACTTAATATTTATCATAGTATCGGTGGAGCGTGTGTGGTTAACCAGCACATCAATTAAGAGGTAAATATGAAGGGTACCCAGTATATTTGCATGGTTAATTCACACCTTGTTTTGTGATCCTCGGCATCCCAGTCACAAAACCTGAAGGGCACACTCGAGATTGAAACATGCCATTGAAAAGTTCAATGAATCTCAAAAGATCTAGGAGTTTCAAATCCAATTAAAAAACCTAATAATACATTTCGTTTATCTTGGTGGAAATTGGTGAATCGTCATTCACCTACCTTCAAATATTTTATAGCTTGGATTACGGCATCCCTCTTCCAAGTTATAGAAGTATTGTGTTGGGTCCTAGCCTTAATATTTCATATTGGGTGTTATATTAAAGACTTTAAATCAACTATCTTGAATATCTCCCAAAAGATGTCTGGTTTAGACATCTATGATCTTCCCAAATCTCTTGAAACAAGTTTTCCTAAATGAAGATGATATCCCATGGAAATCATACTTCTTTCACCTCTTCCAATTATTCTCCCTAACCCACAAGTTCTTGAAAAGTTTAAGGTCACTCAATCCCTATTGGCAAGCAAAGGTCTATGTGTGATCACATCTTGGAGATGTAGTCACATATTGAAAAGCCGGGAGAGTTGGGTGTCAAAGTCTTGAGAAAGTTGGTGGCTCAACTACTTTCTAAGTCACATAGTGAGTTACTTTGGGACTCCTATGAAACAGACTATGACAAGACCCTTAATGATCTTATCTATTTGCTAAGATCAACTTCCAAAACTTTATGGACATTGACAATAATGACATTGGATATCCAGTAAAGCTCTCTCTTCCCAATGGAAAGGGATCGGCCTTAGTCAACCCGGTTAACCAAATGGTAAAGAGAAAGGCTAAGTCTGTGATAGTCCCATGTTCCATTACCAAAGCGTCCATATGTTAAATTGCCAAAGGAAGGGGCATTGGTTGCGAAGCTGCCAATTTACGTAAGGGTGTTAAAGTCAATAAGTTTGACTCTACTTCAGGTAAAGTCCACTATTTAACTCTGCTAAGTTTCTACTCTGAGATTCTTGAGACATGATGTGACTGGGTCACATGGTGATGTTTTAAGAATCAAATAAAAGTGAAGAAACTTAAAGAAAGAATATGTTGAATCTGATCGCGTAGATGAATTTCTATCGCATAGTTTGAAGATCGGATTCTTGAGCTACTTCTTAGGAGTTATGAGATATTGCTTAGGAATAGATAACAACAAGTTTTCATATGGATTGTAAGGATAAGTTTTTCCACAAAGTTTTAAAAATAAAAGGAAAATTTTTGATTTTATTTATTTTATGTATCCTTACAATGGCGTTTGTGAAAAAATTGTTGCTTATATGATTCCATTAATAGCAAGAGTGGAAATATGAAATTGATTCTTTCATTTGTGGTAATGTCTAAATTTACCAAATAAGGAAAGATCCTCATCACCTAAGTTTCAATTGGACCGAAACTTGGAATCATGCAAGTTGTATAGCATGATGAATGAGAATTTTTCATCTTTGGAAAAATTAAGACTAACTACTTGTTCACATGGATGTGTGAGTCAAGTAACGAACTAAGGGATCGAGTACACATTCTCGTGCACTAATTAAGTCCACCACAAAAGATCGATCAGACTATTCGTCATAATTTACTATAGCTCAGTAAATATGGTTATACTTACAAGCTTAAGTGTAATTCTGAGACATTGGAAAAGGTTCCAATGTATGGTAGAGAGAATAAGAAGAATCAAATTATGGCAGAAAGATAAAAGCTTCTCAAATCTGAAAAGATGGGAAAGTACTTTATGATATATGATCATCCTAATGATTAAGAGACCTTATCACAATTCATCCTCTAAGTGCATTCTGATAGTTAAGGAGAGGAGTTATGAATTGTTGAAGTGGTTATATCAATAAGATGATTCATACTTCGTTCCAGAAACAATTCTTAGAATTATACTCTAAGATTGTAAATTAAGTGACATGTCTTAGAGAAGGTTTAAAACACATGTCAAATGTAAGAGTAAAAGTTTTCTTCTCTTGTACATTTGAAATTGGTAAGTTGTGATGTTTTGGATAAAACAAAGACCAACTAAGGTCAATTGTGTGAAGTGTTTGTCTTGATTAGAATTCACACTATCTCCTGAATATCTGACAAGAAAGTATTATATGTCAAGAGGACAGTGGGAGTTTTAAAGGTCTTGAAAGTCTCATGAACTAATCAAGAATAAAAACCCGAAGTTCTTCACTAGCACACGACTTGAGGTTCATAACCTATCGTGTTGACATATTTTGTGCCCATTTCAATTAAAGTTGGCTTTGCATATGAGTTCTTAGAGTTCTCAATTGGTTGCATAACAACTTGGAAGCAATGGCAGGCCCTTGAGCTGCCAGATGACAATAAATTAAGATTGAGTTCTGTCCATATGAGTTTGGATTTGTCATTATCCTTGTCTTGTGACTATGGTTTTGACAATTCACATGGATAAGAACACATAAACCATTAAATCTAAGTGTCGTAAGGTTTCTCTCCGATTCATGAAAATGATGGTGAGGAAACACTTTCACTAAGTAGATTTTAGCTAGATAGCAATTATGATATTTGCATTCTCGAAGTCGTTAGTGGAGCGTGTGTGGTTTACTGACACACTAACATGGACTTGTGAGAAGTGGCAAAGGTCTAAACAATCAAGACTATGATTACGGCATCCATTTTCATAGTTCTTAAAACTGTTTAGACACACCTGTGAGCTATCTAAGATAAGGTGTATGATTATGATAAAGTTTTATCAAAGCAATCTAGTATCAGAAATCTGAACTTTGGTAAGAAGGTCAATAAAGTATTGATTTCTAGAAGCCCAAATGATTTCTAAGTACATGTCAAAGCTAGTGGGAGCATAAGTGTTATGCTAATAATCATCATGTTATTGGGAGCATGATAATTATGATAAGTATTGCAAGTTAGCAATGTTAATTATAGAAAACAAAAAGTTTCAATTGGGTAAGAGTTGTTTTGCTATAATTAAGGGAGAGGAAATTATACTCATCTCAAATCTAAAAGCTTAGATTGAGGTTTTAATCGTATTTAGTCAATGATATATATATATATATATATATATATATATATATATATATATATATATATATATATATATATATATATATATATGAATTTCATATTGGAATGGCTCAACCATAAGGAAACTCTATATATTGGTCTATTATTTGTGTTCTCAAATGTGATTATGATTACGAAAACCCTTTTCATAATCTGAATTATGAGAACTTGGCATATTTATAGCAAAAGACTGGTTTAGGTCCCGTTTGATAGTTTCTGTCTGGGAAAGTGTTGTCCGGTAAAATGTTGTTTGGGAAAGTTTTTCTGACTGGGAAAGAAACCATGTTGTTTGATTGTACATCTGAATGACTGTGTTGAATGATGAAAAAAAGTAATAATTCAATAAAAAATAAATTTTAAAAAAAGTTATTTAAAAAAATTAATAATCCAATGAAGAAAGAAAGATGCGGGGTTTGGTATATAATTGTCTTTCCAGCCCATTCAGCCAGAAAGATATGAATTTGGGGCTTTATGGGAAAGACATATCTTACCGGGAAAGACCCCTTCTTTTGTGCAAATCAAACAGTCTTTTCGGTCCATTCAACCAGAAAGATCTGTTTGGACCTGGAAAGATGCGTATCAAACAGGGCCTTAGTTTTTATGTGAGACATCATGAATCGTGTCCCATATGCTTCGGATATAGGATCGATTACATGTGCTATATTTATCCTTTCTAACATTTTCCAAATGTCTGGGGCATTAAGAAGGGAAAAGGTCTAGAATTGGATATGACTAAAAGGATTAAACAATTGTCGAGGACAATCTAAGGTTTATCAAAGATTGGTTACTCGAGGACAGTTGGAAGTATATTGATAATTCTGGAAGGACCATATTGACATAATTTGTAAGGAGGCAACTCTTGTTCAGAAGTGATAGTCAAAATAGAATATGGAAATGTTTCAAAGTTAGAAATTATTCAATCTGTGTAAGATTAGGAAACTTAATGCAAGAAGAATGTTTCCAAGGAGTTGATCTCCTTTGGAATGCTCTGTAATGGTTGTTGTCAAGTCTTTCTGACTTTGTGCATAATCATTACAAGAGGATCAATGCATATAAGTTTAGAATCTAACAAATTTCAGTAAATGGCATGAATTTGGAATTCTTGCATTTGCAGTAAGGATTTGGGACTGTGAAAAGAGGATCATTGGAGTTATGTTCAATTGATATGTTTCACAAAATAAAGATCATAGGAAAACATAGTATGCATACTTGGTGTATGGCATGACTAGTGTTTAGAAAACATAGTGTACATGCTTGGAGCATGGGACAACTATTGTTTTAAATTCAAGAATAAAGTTGATAGCTGAAACAGTATACAATGAATAATGTGTAATCATATGGTGATAAATAAAAGGTGTTTTATTTATGTTCATAGGTTTTGATACCATATTGGATTCAATTATTATTGTGTTTCACTTTGCATGTTTTAACTTCCTGAATAACTAGGTCATTGTTCTGGATGACTAAGTTATTCAAACCATCCACAGTCGGTCATATGTTGGAAGTAGATATGAATTAAGACTGTCATAGGTTGGCTTGTAGAGGTCTAAGATGTTGGACAAAGGGTTACAACACTCATGAGTGCTCATAAGTTCTGAGTATTGGATTCAACCCGCGCTCATTGGAATCACTTCATGGATTTTATCACGAGTGATCATGAGACGATAGTATCTTATATTCTTCAAACCTAGAGATATGAGTTGTTACTATGAGTTAGTTGTACATTGATTGCACGAAAACGCATTCGGTAACTCAATGTTATAAAACATGCCTTTGTGTATGATTCAACAAGTAGTAGAACAAGCCATATGAGTCGAAGTTTATCCATTCCTTTTACCTTCGGGATAAAAGCGATATCTTTGGGCCCATCGATGATTTGGTGATGACAAATGTAAGTGCTCGGCCGGGGCTGGACTGATTTGATTTGTTCAATTAGTCAGTCGTCATAAATCGGAAATCGGGAAACAACAAATGGACAGAGAGAATGATTATAATCCATGCCTCGGTCCATATAATATCTAGATTGGAGGAATATATGATCCCTTATCTAATGGACAAGTCATTGACAAAGGTCAAAGTTCATCTACAAGGTCAGAGTATGACAGAAGCTTTTGAGAGCTACGATTGCCAGTCGGTTCTTGATGTCATACGCAATAATAGTTTTAGACTTATCCAAGTGGGAGACTGTTGGATTAATGTCTAAGTCCATAACTATAATTGGTAATACTTGACCCGACCCGGCATGGTCCATTTGGGTTGCATGACATCATGCATTTGGATAGACTATAATGAGAGAAATAACACTTAAGGTTTGTTAATATATTATAAGTTCTAATATATTAATAAGGTTATTTAATTAGTATTGATCAAGAATTAATTTGGAATTAATTAAGTGATCAAAAGGAGACTAATTAAATATATGGGTTGATTGTGTAAATCATTCATTCTTATATATGTGGGCTTGTGATCCAAGATTCCTTATGTTGGACTAAGTCCATGGGGTGACCCATGGATACTCCATGGAGGTTAAAATCCATGGAGCATAAGTAATGGGTAAAGTTATGAGTTACATGGTGTAACCCTAATAGCCACCATATAAAAGAATCCCATGACTCAAGAAATCGGCGACTATGGGTAATAGAATGAAGGGCTAGCCGATTTCATGAAGTGTGTATGTTCTCTCAAGTTATTCCAAGTGTATTTGGTGTTGTGTGAACCATTTGAGGTGTCACACTTAGGGCACTAGGCACTCAAGCTTCATGAAGATAATCTACATCAAAGAGGTATGTAATTCTAACTTGATATATTCATTTGAATCAATGTTATTATGTTTGTTAGGATGAATACCTTGGAAAGTTCATATTTGCATGTATAATAAAGAAAACATAGATCCAATGTATTTAGGGTTGCATGTACACTTAGGAGTGTTAGAATGCTCAAAACCCATCAGGAACTACCATGACAGCCCATCATGGTGGCCATTACCTTGCTGTCGTTGTTCCTTCCACTTCCGACGTCGCTGCCGTCGTGAAACAACTCCTACCACAGTCGTTAGCCGCTAGGTGGGTGGCTGGATCCTTGAACAAATCGGAATCGTATGTTGTGTGTTTTTTGTCTAGCCGGAAAATCGGGATTAGCCACCGCCACCACCGTGAGGTGGTGGCTGCCACCATGTGTCGCCACGTGTGTGTTTATGTTAATCAGTGTGTGTGTTATTTTTGGATTTTGCGTTGTAAATTGTAATCATGTTGGAATAGTAATATAAATCTCAAAACCACCACCGTGAGGGGTGGCTGCCGCCACCGGCCTCCGTGTCGGGTAGCGGTGTGCCTTGCCTTGGTGTGTTTGATTCGGTTGGGATGCTTGAAACCCTAACAGGCTTAGTGAAACCCTAATGGGCCTAGTGAAATCATAATGGGCCTAATGAACCCTAATTAGTCAAAGGACCTAGCTATTGGGGCTATTGGGCTAATATGGGTTGGAAACAATAATTAGGGTTTGGAAAACCCTAATGCCATGAAACCCTAATTTGGGACTTATCGGGACCGCATCATAATTATTTAATGAACTTAAAATAGTAATTAATAACCATTTGCAATTAACCTAAGGCCATGTGGGATTTAATGGATTAAGTCCTTAATGGGTTAAGTAGGGACACTTAACCCTAATCATCATTTTATGTGAAACCCTAATTTCACTTGGGCCTTAAGTTGGGCCTTTCTATTGGGCTTTGATGATTGGACTATTAATGGGTCATCCAAGAGCAAGCGAATGGACTAGAATAATTAAATGGGCTTTAGGGTAAGACCCATGTAAGGGGTTGGGCCCAATTTGGAAAATTGGGCCATAGATATGCCATAGTTTAGGCCTTTATCATCATGAGATATTGGGCCATTAGAAATACCAAATGTTGGACTGGACTTTTTGGTTAGGCCTTTGAATAATACATGTAAAGGCTTGGGCCCAATTTGGAAAATTGGGCCATATGTTGGGCTTTGAGCCATAGTTGGACTTTTGGGCCTTTGGATTGGGCCTTGTGCTTGAATCAAACCAAGTTAGGGGTAGAGTAGTCTTTTACCCCAAGCATGGACTTATGATTATGAGTTGGAACCCAATTATTAATTAGGTGTTATTTTTATTGTTGACAGTTCGGGAATTTGTCATCCAGCAGATGGGGTTGGGTCTGCGGGACTTCAGAAGTGTGAGGTGAGTTACCTTCTAGTAGAAATGGGTCTAAGGCCACAATGTCGGTCCATCAGTTGGAGTTGTTTGATAGATAATTGTCTTTGTGATAATTATATGGGTTTGCTACTATCTGATATATTTTATGTGCTAGCATGATATGACGTTATGTGATAGTGGTAGTAGGGGGAATAGTCCCCGGTTACCGGTCGATAGGGCCAAAGGGGTAGTCTAGTACCCAACTATGCTAGACTGTATGTTTATGTTTATGTTTATGTTATGTTATTATGTAGTAGTGGTAGGGGTGAAATAGTCTCCATAACCGGTTGAGATGCACCAAAGGGTAGGTCGGGCACCTAGATATGCCTGACAGTGGGATAGGTTGAGCACCCCGATATGCTCAGCAAGGTAGGTTGGGCACCCAGATATGCCTGACAGGGTAGGTCGGACACCTAGATATGCCCGATAGTATGTGATTTGTATGGTATGCGGTATGATGGGGGAACTCACTAAGCTTTGTGCTTACGGTTTTCAGATTTGGTTTCAGGTACTTCGTTTTCAAAGGAAAGGAGTCGGCTTGATCGCAGCACATCACACTATATTTCCGCACATGAGATCTTGGGGATTACACTCTGATATTGTTTTATGATAACATGTTTTTATTATTTCTATTTTGGTTTTTGACATGAGATGTTATTTGGATGTTTTATTGCTTATGGTTTTATAATAACTTATTTAAAAATGAAATTTTTGTCCTGTATTTTTGGGATGTTACAAACATTATATACAAATATTATATTGTTACCTTTAAAAACAAAATTAATGTTTGATGTTTTACATAATTACAATGATAAAAATCAGACAAAACTGCAAATTTAGTCCTTGTGGTTTGCAAAAAAATTTGGATAGGGTCCAAAAAGTTTCCGACTTGCATTGAATGTCCAAAATCAAAACTTTTCTGTGGTTTTGGTCCAAATAAATATGAAAAGACCATTTTACCCTTATTATTTCTTTTTTATATTTTTTTATTTATTTCAAAATTTAAATAATTATAAAAAAAATTAAAAAAATAAAACTACACCCTTATCCCTCTCGATCGTACCCCTCCCCCTTTCTCTCTCCTTTTCTTTTTTTTACTCTCTCTCTCTCTCTCTATCTCTCTATCTCTCTCTCTCTCTATCTCTCTCTCTCTTTCTCTCTCTTATCTTCTTCTTCCTCCCGACATTTCACCTGCAATTTCTAAATGAATACACCTGACTAGATCCATCATCACCCACCTCCAGCAACCTCGCCAATCTCCAGCCACCTCTCCCATCGTCGACATCCATCGCCCACTCGACCCCACCTAAACCCACCATAGCCTCTCTATCCCTCTAGATTTCTAGGTATGAACATACAAATTCATATGAAATCATTTCTTGTTCTGAGTATCAAACACTCTTCTGTAGTCTCCCCATTTTTGACCTTACTTAATGGAACCCATAAATCAACTTGTCTCCCCCAATGCTATGTCCTAATCACCAACAACCACCCCCCTAAATTTGAAGCTCTAACCCTTATTAGCATATCCAAGAAATCATAATCATCAGAAAACTCGATTTCTCAAGAACCAACCTACAACAACAACAAAATCCTTTGAAAACTCCCACTTGAAGTGCTTCAATGACGAAATCGATTCAGTATCCTTCGATTCAGAGTAAGTTAAAAAGTGGATATGAGAGATGAGAGGCGGGTGTTGACTTCGATTTTAGTTTCAGAAAGAGGCAAACAAAGCTTTTTGATTTGGATCTTATGGGGGAAACAATTTCCAGAAGGAAACCTATACATACACACATACATAAATCGATTGTAGATTGGATTTTATGGGTTTTATTTTGTGAGAGAGATTTTTCGTGTGTATGTTTGTTCATCGGAAATTAGTGGAGTAACTAGTGAAATGAGAGAGAGAAGGGGGGGGATAGAGAAAGAGAGTACGATGGGGGTGGGGGTGAATTTTTTTTAAGAGTAAATTACACGAATGGTCCTTATGGTTTGGGGTAATTTGCGCGTTTGGTCCTTAACTTATTTTTTTAACTTAGAAGGTCCCTACTGTTTGTTTTTGTCTCGCGTTTGATCCTTGTCTTACCTAAAAGGACTACTTTGCCCTTGATTTTTTAATTTATTTAAATAAACACACCCTCAATCTCATCCCCCTCACCTTACCTTACATACCTCATTTTTTTCCCTATTTAAATAATAGTCTTTTTTGGTAAGGCAGTGACCAAACGCGTAACAAAAACAAATAGTAGGGACTAAACGCATGATAAAAACAAACAGTAGTGAGCTTCCGAGTTTAAAAAAATAAGTTAGGGACCAAACGCGCAAATTACCCCAAACCATAGGAACCATTAGTGTAATTTACTCTTTTTTAAAATTAAAATAGCATTAAAATACTTATAGAAAAAGGAAAAAAGAAATCAAAAGGGAATAATCTGTCATTTTAAGTTTTTTTGGACCAAAAACCCAGAAAAACCTTGATTTTAGACCTTTAATGCAAGTTGAAAATTTTTTGGACCCTATCCAAAGTTTTTTGAATACCAAGGGACCAAATTTGTAGTTTTGTCTAAAAATTAAAATCTTAAGCAAATAAATTTTTTAAAAATTAATTAATCATAACAACTACTATAAATATCATTAAACCATATATTATATTTAATATTATTTATGAATAACCTGCAGGTAGAGGCCATTGAGATAATTGAGATTATATATTTTTAAAAGATGTCTACACAAACAATGTTTATACAAAGTTATTATAAAATTTATTATATAAAAAGTGAAAAGAAGCGAAGGGAAATAGAAGGATCACTTTCCCTCCTATCTTTACTTCTGTTTAGGAAGGATTTGGAAACAAAGAACAAAATGATTAATTTTCGTTCCAGTTATCTCCAACTCGGGAACACAAAAGAAAATTTTGTTTTCCTTTTACTTTTTTTTTATTTTCTCTTCTGACTTTATTTTCTATTTTTTTTTCTTTTGTTAAACTCGAAAACTAATCGTTAATTTTTTATTACTTTGAAAAATTTAACCCCTCAAGCTTTATCATTTATATGTATTTCAGTGTTATGTCATTTACGGATCATTTTTTGACATTTTATTTTGACACGTATAACAGCGCAACAAAGCGTGAATTTTCCAACTAGTTGTATACAACATGGACCAAGCCAGTAATCTACTCACTTAATTACATATAAGTTTCCAATTTTATTTTTTCTAATAACTTTTTTGAGAAACCATGTTTAAATGCATTGGTTCTTTGAAAAGCACATATACAATAACAATAATCAAACCTTCGAGAAAGATGTTTTTTATACTTTTGTTTCCATAATGTCTCATATTATTTCAGATACTTAGTCATTATATGTTTTTATGTTGATAATGTTTCTTATTTACTTTGAATACTACCTAAGAGATACTAATATTTCTTATTTGAATTCCGTTTCTCTCAATTGCTCAGTAGAATTTTTTTCAAACGGATCACACTTAATCGTTGACATAACACAACACTTAATCGTTGACATAACAAAGTTCTATAATCTTTCCTAATAAATGAAAGTTTTTTTTTTTGCCACGTGTCATTCTCTTATGCATTATGCCACATGTCATTTTGTTATAATTTTAAAATATTTATTTTTCACTTGTCATTTATTTCATTTTTCAGTTTTCAATTCAATATATCACTAATTTAGTTTCTATAAATTAAATATACCATAAAAACTATACTAATGTGAAATTTCAAATTATCATACATACTTATAAAGCTAGCATTTTTTCTTGAATCTCATGCATTTGAAACCCCCATTCTTTTTTCCTTTCACCACATTCATTTGAAACTCCCAAAACTTTTCAAATTTCTTTATCATAATAATTATAATTTGGTAATTAGGTTAAATAAATATTAAATCTAAAGTGTAATCATATATAAACTAAATTTCAATATTAAAATAATATCTTTAATTCTACTTATAAATTATGTTTTTTTTAACTTTTAACATATTATACTTAATTTATTAGTTTTAATATATTGTTGGATGTAAATCATTATCATTTTAAAGGTATAATTTTTGAACAATTTGTATATAATACTTAAATTATTAATTAAAATATAAGAATATAGGCTCAACTTAAATATAAATTTTATTTAACTTAAACTACCAAAAGATTATTTTATAAAGAGTTAAAAATGATAAATTGCAGTGTCTTTCTATTTATGATTGTAAGTTGGTTAATAAGGTTAAATAAATATCAAACCTAAAGTGTAATTATAAATTGATTAAATTTCAATTTTAAAATAATATCTTTACTTCTATTTATAAAGTTATGTCTTTAAATTTTAACATATTATACTTAATTTATTATATTTAAAATGTTGTTGCATATAAACCATTATCAGTTTAAAGCTACAACTTTTGAACAGTTTGGACAAAATACTTAAATTGTTAATTTAAATATAACATTACAGTGTCAACTTAAATATAAATTTTAGTTCCACTAAAAAAACCAAATAATATTTTATAAATAGTTAAAAGTGTTAAATTATAGTGATAAATACAAAAACTAAATTGTAATATCAGTTTAACTAAAATATTTCCTAAATATATTTGTATAATCGTTAAAAAATTTAAAATAAGTAGCTTAAAATAACTTATAATAACAATAGTTAAAATTAACAGTATATAAATGATTATATTATTATCTTTAAAATCAAAAAATAATGTTTGATGTTTTAAATAATTATAATGATAGAAATTAAAATATTAAGCAAATAAATTTTAAAAAATTAGTTAAAAATAACAACAACTATAAATAATATTAAACCATATATAATATTTAATTTTATTGATGTGTAACTCACGAGTAGAAGTTATTCAAACGGTTGAGATTATGATGTTATAATAGATGTATATATTATCATATAATTCAAAATAATCAATATATTAAATCAAATTTAACAACAACATTAGTGTTATATTTAAAAAAATATATATTTGTAAAGACTTCAACTATATAGGTGTTTCTGCGCATTACAATGTCAACTCAAATATACATTTCAGTTTCATTTAAAAAACTAAATAATATTTTATAAATAGTTAAAAGTGTTAAATTGTAGTGATAAAAGCAAAAACTAAATTGTAATCTTAATTTAACTAAAATATTTCTTAAATATATTTTTATAATCGTTAAAAGTTTCCAAATAAGTAGCTTAAAATAGCTTATAATAACAATAGTTAAAAACAACTCTATATAAATTATTATATTGTTAGCTTTAAAATAAAAAAACAATGTTTGATGTTTTAAATAATTATAATGATAGAAATTAAAATATTAAGCAAATAAATTTTAAAAAATTAATTAACAATAAAAACAACTATAAATAACATCAAATCATATATTATATTTAATTTTATTCATGTGTAACTCGCGGGTAGAAGTCATTCAAACGATTGAGATTATGAAGTTATAATAAATGTATATATTATCATATAATTCAAAATAATTAATATATTATATCAATTTAGTATATACAAATTATTATATCAAATTTAACAACATCGTTATTATTATATTTAAAAACCATATGTTTGTAAAGACTTCAACTATATAGGTGTTTCTGTGCAATGCGCGGGCATTCGCCTAGTATACTTATAAAGGAAGCATTTTTCCTTTCACCACATTCATTTGAAACTCTCATTCATTTTTCCTTTCACCACATTCATTTGAAACTTCCATGACTTTTCAATTTCTTTCTATAGTTAATAAGGTTAAATAAATATAAAAGCTAAAGTGTAATCATATATAAACTAAATTTCAATATTAAAAGAATATATTTTCTTTTACTTATAAAGTTATGTTTTTAACTTTTCACATATTATACTTAATTTATTAGGTCTAATATGTTGTTATATGTAAACCATTATCATTTTAAAGCTACAACTTTTGAACAATTTGTATAAAATACTTAAATTGTTAATTTAAATATAACCTTATCAGATCAACTTAAATATAAATTTTAGTTCAACTTAAACAATCTAAATAATATTTTGTAAATAGTTAAAAGTAATAAATTGTAGTCTCTTTCTAATAATGATTATAAGTTGGTTGATAAAGTTAAATAAGTATCAAACTTAAAGGGTAATCATAAATAAACTAAAATTCAATATTAAAATAAATTTTTTTACTTCTACTTATAAATTTATATCTTTAACTTTTAACATATTATACTTAATTTATTAAATTTAATATGTTGTTGTATGTAAACCATTATCAGTTTAAAGCTACAACTTTTGAACAGTTTGGACAAGTTACTTAAATTGTTAATTTAAATATAACATACAGTGTCAACTTAAATATAAATTTCAATTCGACTGGAAAAACCCAACGAATATTTTGGGAATAGTTAAAAGTGATAGATTATAGTGCTAAATGCAAAAACTTAATTGTAATCTGAATTTAACTAAAATATTTCCTAAAGATATTTTTATAATCGTTAAAAGTTTTCAAATAAATAGCGTAAAATAACTTACAATAAAAATCGTTAAAAATAACTCTATATAAATGATTATATTGTTAACTCTAAAATCAAAAAACAATGTTTGATGGTTTAAATAATTATAATGATAGAAATTAAAGCGTTAAGCAAACAATTTTAAAAAATTAATTAACAATAACAACAACTATAAATAACATTAAACCATATATTAAATTTAATTTTATTCATGAGTAACATATGGGTAGAGATCATTCAAAAGATTGAGATTATGCAGTTTTAATAAATGTATATATTATCATATAATTCAAAATAATCAATATATTATATCAACTTAATATACGAATTATTATATCAAAATTAACAACAGCATTATTGTTATATTTTAAAAAAACATATATTTATAAAGATTTCAGCTATATAGATGTTTCTGCACAACGCACGGACATTCGCTTAGTTTATATGTATTTCAATGTTATGTCATTTACGGATCATTTTTTGGCATTTTATTTTGACACGTATAACAGCGCAACAAAGCGTGAATATTCCAACTAGTTGTATACAACGTGGACCAAGCTAGTAATATACTCACTTAATTACATATAAGTTTCCAATTTTATTTTTTCTAATAACTTTTTTGAGAAACCATGTTTAAATGCATTGGTTCTTTGAAAAGCACATATACAATAACAATAATGAAACCTTCGAGAAAAATGTTTTTTATACTTTTGTTTCCATAATGTCTCATATTATTTCAGATACTTAGTCATTATATGTTTTTATGTTGATAATGTTTCTTATTTACTTTGAATACTACCTAAGAGATACTAATATCTCTTATTTGAATTCCGTTTCTCTCAATTGCTCAGTAGAATTTTTTTCAAACGGATCACACTTAATTGTTGCCATAACACAACACTTAATCGTTGACATAACACAGTTCTATAATCTTTCCTAATAAATGAAAGTTTTTTTTTTCCACATGTCATTTTGTTATAATTTTAAAATATTTATTTTTCACTTGTCATTTACTTCATCTTTCATTTTTCAATTCAATATATCACTAATTTAGTTTCTATAAATTAAATATACCATAAAAACTATACTAATGTGAAATTTCAAATTAAATTTTTAATAAATTTACAGTTTAAACTTTTATATTTAACATTTTGTTATAATTAACACGTTTAGTACATGGGTCTAACAACTAAACAAATAATTTTAATTTTTTTCACGTTTTTTTCTTATAATTTTATACTTATTTTAAATTTTAAATTAAAATATATTTTTCATTTAATCATTCGTATTTAATATTTTATTTTAATCAACCCGTATATTATAACATACGGGTTGATTAAAATTCCAAGAGAAGTGAAATTTTGGAGCACATGCTATGTTTTATAATTCTTTTTCTATTTTTTTCAATAACAAAGAATTTTTCAAAAGTTTAAATTATAATCGGACTTTGAAAATTGATAATTATTTAACTTTTATATTTTTTAATTCCAAAAGTTATATAAAATATAAACACACATCCCACACCCCACCCCACACACCCACACCCAAATACTTTTTAATTTCAAAAGTTATATAGAATATTTTTTAATTTCAAAAGTTATATTAAAAACATTTTAAAAACTCAAACTCATTTTCAATGGGTTAATGTCATAAAAACCCTTAAGTTTTCAGGGTTTTGTCGGTTTTGCCCAAAATTTAATTTTATATATGTTTTTACCCTCATATTTTCTAAAAAATGTTTAGTTTTACCTTTTACCGGTGATAACAAGTTTTTCAGGTTACCATTATATTAAATTCGCAAAAAACCCTTAAGTTTACTATTTTTGTACGTTTTACCTTTAAGTTTATGATCTTTTTACACTTTTACCTAAGTATTTTTCTTTCACAATATACGTATTCATGTAGAAAAATCGTATTTATAAACGAAAAAATGTTTAACTAAATATTGTATTTATATTTTTTTAAAAGAACATATATCAAAATACATATGTACACTTCTAAAAATATATGTATATACTTATATAAATGTAAAAATAAATATTTGCACTTCTAAAATACGTATTAACATTTATAATATATATATATATATATATATATATATATATATATATATATATATATATATTTTGTAACGACGTGAATTTTCAAAACAATTTTTCATTTTTAAATTATACTTTTAATCATCAAAAACAACATCAGAATATAATGTATCCAATGTTATCATAACAAAACAATTCACAAAATCTCAAACATAACCTCTATGAGTGTGTACGGATCATGTCAGCGTCTTCCCGCGATCCTCGCTAATACCTGAAACACATAACACAACAACTATAAGCATAAATGCTTAGTGAGTTCCCCCAAAATACCACATACAACACATACGCCTTTCCAGGCCATAACTCTGTGGGACCTTCCGGTCCAAGTGTCTCAGGGGACTTCCGTCCCGAATCCTGGTAGACCTTTCGGTCCTACCCGTATCGACCTTCCAGTTCGTAACCTCCTAACCTTCCAGTCCATGTCATCTTGACCTTCCGGTCCATATCATCTTGATCTTCCGGTCCTTATCATAC
The DNA here is from genome assembly GCF_002870075.4 of Lactuca sativa. Lineage (NCBI taxonomy): Eukaryota > Viridiplantae > Streptophyta > Magnoliopsida > Asterales > Asteraceae > Lactuca > Lactuca sativa. Next base: position 127,607,747 of record NC_056623.2, on the reverse strand, counting down.
ATAACATACATATCACATATCAACATATAGCACATACATCTCATAGCATATAAGACCTTCCGGTCACACATAGGTACCCTTCCAAGTACAGTATAGTGAGAAGAGTCACCTTAAATGAAGTCAAATAAACTCTCGTGCTCAATGTCCCGACATAGCCTCCTCCTATCATTCAAATAACATTCCCGATCAATACTCTCTTATAGTCTCATCTCTAAAGATTAGGTAGAAGGTCATTCTATCCCTCCCTGAACTAGTGAACTCTCTTGAATCAATCTTGACCAAAACCCTAAGGTCAACGAAAGTCAACGATCAAACTTTGACCCGACTTGTCGAGTACACATGGGAGACTCGGCGAGTCCATACGGGTCCTCTGAATCCTTTTAGCCTCGCTTGGCACGTTGAGTCGTCCCCTTCACTCGACGAGTTACACCTGCCACGAATCACGGGGCAACCCCAACTCGACTCGTCGAGTTGCTTCCATAATCACACTCAAATGACCTTCTGAGATCAGATATGCTTCTCTAACTTATAGATCTGATCTTCCCAAGCATGATAATCACGTAAAGGTTCGAACTTTAGGCCCATGCATCACACTATCATCTCTATATGCCAAAATAACCCTTCATATGATAACCTAAGCCCCAAACTCATAAAGGACTGCATAAAGCTGGAGAATAGGGACTCTCTGGACCTCTCAAGGTCCAGATCGGATGATATTGACATAAGGGGACATCACATACACTAGATCTCTTACCAAAAAGAAGAGAAAAAGCCCTAGATTTATGAAATCTATTACTCAATGAAGATGGACATGAATCCTTACCTCCCATAGCAGCTCTGCACGAAATGATGGAAGATTTAAGTCCCAAAAGACTGCCTAGCTCGAAATCCTCCCTCCCCTTTGCTAAAACACACCAAATAATGATGAATTAGCCCTCCTCTTGTACTACAAACGTTCTCTCTGCTCTCTAGGGTTTCTCAGGGGTGAAGTGGCCGCAAATGAAGGTCATAAAGGCCTTTAAATATGGCACAAACCCCGAGATTTAGGGTTTCTGCCGCCAGTGCAAACTTGTCGAGTCACCAAGCCGACTCGTCGAGTCCAATCATTAATACAGTCAGCAAATCGCGATCCTACTCGATGAGTCTAGACGCCAACTCGTCGAGTCCTTCTCTCTAACTCAAAAATAATGAACAATATAGAATACCTGGGGATCCGGATGTTATATATATATATATATATATATATATATATATATATATATATATATATATATAGACACACACATACACATATAGAAATAACATTAAAAAATGTAAATACAATATTTAATTAATTTTTTTTATATATAAATATGATTTTTCCGCATGAATACATATAATATAAAAAAAAATACGTAGGGTAAAAGTATAAAAAAAATTATAAACTTAAGGGTAAAAACATTAAAAAAAACTATAAACTTAAGAGTTTTTTTGCAAAATTAATATAATGGTAACAGGAAAACCTGTTATCACTGATAAAAGGGTAAAACCGAACATTTTTGGAAAATGTGAGGGTAAAAACGGCCATAAAGTTCAACTTTGGGCAAAACCGACAAAACCCTGAAAACTTAAGGGTTTTTATGACATTAACCCCATTTTCAATCTATATATATTAAAAACATTTTAAAAATTGTTTGGAGACATATGTTATGGATAAATAATTACTAATTAAATAGATAATCCTCATTATAATTAATCAAATTTTATTTTAAATAACCCAATAACCAAAAAAAAATTGAATATTTATGTTAAAGACTTGTATATGATAAAAGTTAACTTCACATAACACAAGAGCAATATCTCGCGCCCACTTGTGTTGGTAGCTTTTCTCCCTCCCAAAACCCCTAAGCCCCAACCCCAACACCAACCTCCGACACCCTTTTCCGCCATTGAAGGCTTGAAGCTCCTTAAACCCCAAACGCCGCAATGAACGCTACTTATACTCCTACTTAATCAAAGTCGTAGCTCCGAGAGATGCTTCTTAGGCATCGCACCTCTCTCCGTGGTCTCTTCGTCTCCAACTCCCCCTGTCCCATTATGACCTCCAAGCACTTCCTCAACTTCAAACCCACAACCTCTTCATTCAATTATCCCGACAACAAAACCAACCTCTACCCTGCTCACAAATTCATTTCCTCTACTTTTCCCTCAAAATCATCCCCCAAATTGGTTCCTTTATCCCTTAAACCATCTAACTTATCCTTTTCTTCCCACGCTAGTATCCCCAGACCAGGTAATTTCATCAACCATCATTCAGTTCAAAACACCCTGCTTTTATCTCTCTGTTTATCAGTAAATTAACTCTATATCTGCTTCTCGATTGTGTTGAAATTGCTGTTCGTGGTCTATGTTTGAAGAATTTCTCTTTTGGATAACTGATAATAATGGTATTGTTGTTTTTTTCCTTCTGATATAGTTTCTGAAGCATATTTGGAGAAGGCTGATGATGAAATAATAATCGATACCCCACAGCTAAAGGCACTTGAAGTGAAATTGAAGGAGATTGGAATAGTCTCTGAATCTTTTAGTCCTGGACAGAAAAATGGCTTGATTTGCCCCATGGTAAGCATACATATTGCTTAGGTTATAGTTTTTCCTTCATTTCAATTCCATTATGAAACTTTTAAAAGAATCAATGTGATTGAAGATTACACAAATAAAAAATCGGTTACTTTGTAGTTTTCATTCCATTCTAAATGCATCTTTCTACTCAATAGTGCAAAGGTGGCGACTCAGGGGAGAAGAAGCTCTCTCTCTTCATTTCTGATGATGGGTATGTAAATTGCCTCATATTTTTAAAACCAATATTGTTTTTTAAAATTCTGACATGGATTTTTATAAAACATTTTAGTAATTCAGCTGTGTGGACTTGTTTTCGAGCCAAATGTGGATGGAAAGGGAGCACACGAGTAAATATTCTCATTTTTCACTACTTTTTTTCTTCATTTAACTGTTATATTGACCTAATATTTCTCTTTATTCTTTAATTTCAGGCTTTTGCAGATGTTAAATCAAGTTACAAAAGGATGAATGCACTCCCCAAAGTGAAAAAGATTAAGGAACTCTCAGAACATGAATTGAATTTGGAACCTTTGTGCAAAGATGTAGAAATCTTCTCTCCTATTCACTTTTCTTTTTTACTTACAGAAGGGTAAAATGGTCATTTACTCATTTTCTCACATTCAGCCAGTTGATATTATACCTTGTTTTTGTGATTCAGTTACTTGAATATTACTTTTCCTTTTGACTTAATGGAGGATACATACATGCATGGGTGTTTCTTTCTTTCTTTTTTTTTTAAATACAGAAGGGTAAAATGGTCATTTACTCATTTACTCACATTCAGACAGTTGATATTATACCTCATTTTTGTGATTCAGTTACTTGAATATTACTTTTCCTTTTGACTTACTGGAGGATACATACATGCATGGGTGTTTCTTGTTTTTAAATACAGAAGGGTAAAATGGTCATTTACTCATTTACCCACATTCAGACACTTGACACTATATCTTGTTTTTATGATTCAGTTAGTTGAATATTTTTCCGAAAGAATGATATCTGAAGAGACATTACGGAGAAATCATGTCATGCAAAGAAGATATGAAAAACAGGTAAAATTACAGAACTACCCCTTTTCTCCATGTAAAGTACAATGCTATTTTTTTGTTAACTTTTATTCAATTGTGTATGCAGATTGTTATTGCCTTTACTTATAGAAGAAAAAAAGAACTTGTTAGTTGCAAATACAGAGATATCTCAAAGAAATTCTGGCAGGTGAAAATCTATATATCAAAACTTACTATTTATGGTAAAAATCAGTTGACTAAAGTCAAAATTGACATTTTTACCCTTTTAGGAAAGTGATACTGAAAAGATATTATATGGACTTGATGATATAGAAGGAGCAAGTGATATCATCATAGTAAGTTTTCGCTTTTCATCTTGAAATACATAATCTTTTTTGGTGTTTCTAATTTTGATTCATCAAAATATTATATTTATATATTTTTTTTTTATAAAAAGGTGGAGGGCGAAATGGACAAACTTGCAATGGAAGAAGCTGGTTTTAGAAACTGTGTGAGTGTTCCTGATGGAGCTCCTCCAAAAGCTTCCTCTAAAGATTTACCTTCTCAAGAACAGGTTTAAAGTTTTATTCAAATTTTAATTTCATCATTTTTTTTGGGTTAATCTCATAAAAGATCTTATATTTTGTGTTTTTTCTGGATTAAATTAAACCTCCCCTTTATTTTTTGCAAGAAAACAACCCTGCATTTTTTCATTTTTTCCAAAAAAAACCCTCAACTTTGTCTTTTTTTTTTTTTTTTCCAAAAAAACCCTCAACCTTTTAACTTTTTGTGAAAAAACCTCAACTTTTTTACCTTAATTTGAAAAAATCCTCACATTTTACAAGCTTTTTTGGAAAAAAAGACTAAAAGGGTCAGACCGAAAAAAATGAAAAAATGCAAGGTCTTTTTCGGACAAAAAATAAAGTTGAGGTTTAATCTGGAAAAAACACAAAATATAAGGTCTTTTATGAGATTAACCTTTTTTTTCACTTAAATAATAATTTATTGTGTTTTATGAATGTAGGATGTGAAATACCAATATTTATGGAACTGCAAAGAGTATCTGGAAAAGGTATAGTTAACTAGTTTCTATCTTTTTGTTTTTGTTTTTTTTACTATTATAAGTGTAATAAATTTTAATTTTTTTTTTTAATAAATTGCAGGCATCTCGTATAATACTTGCTACTGATGCGGATCAGCCGGGTCAAGCCTTAGCTGAAGAACTTGCACGTCGCCTTGGAAGAGAAAGGTTGATATTGCCCTTACTTTTATTTTTTTATTAATTTTTTTAAAGGGTTAAGTTAATCTCATAAAAGATCTTATATTTTGTGTTTTTTCGGATTCAACCTCAAATTTATTTTTTGCCTGAAAAAGACCTTGTATTTTTTCATTTTTTCCGATCTGGCCCTTTTAGTCGTTTTTTTTTTCAAATTTTTTTTGTAAAATGTGAGGGTTTTTTCAAGAAAAACTAAAAAAGCTGAGGGTTTATTTGAAGCATTTAGAAGGTTCGGGGTTTTAAAAAAAATACAAAGTTGAGGGCTTTTTTGGGAAAAATGAAAAAGTACAAGGTCTTTTTCAGGCAAAAAAGATAAATTTGAGGTTTGATCCCGAAAAAAGACAAAATATAAGGTCTTTTTATGAGATTAACCCTTTTTTAATGCCTCTCAAGTTTTTATATTTTTAAACAGGTGTTGGAGAGTTACATGGCCAAGTAAAAATGAAAAAGAGCAATTTAAAGATGCTAATGAGGTTTGTTAAAATTTAAATTCCTTTTTTTCATAAGGGCAAGTTACAGAATTTCCATTTTATCGATTTAGCTAGTTAACTATTTTTGGGCAAATTACAGGAAAAAAACTATATTTTGGGCAATTTTGTGGCTTATAACCACTTATACTTTATTTTTTTTCCTATCAAACCATAAGAGATTCAGACATTTTTCCAATCTAACTACTTTGACCTGATACAACAGGTCAACATGGTTAATTAATTAATTAATATGGAAAAATACCTGAAATTTTATGGTTTGATTGGAAAAAATAATAAACTATTAGTGTTTAAACCACAAAATTGCCTAAAATATAATGTTCTTTTTGTAATTCTACTTTTTTCAACCACTGAAAAACCAAATTTTCAGTTACCCATTTTTGAAAAAAAGTCAACTCTAAACTCCAAACCCTAAACCCTAATTATTATGACTCTTGTTATTACAATTGATGAATCTTTTTATCAGGTTCTGATGTTCATGGGTCCAGCTGTATTAAGAGGAGTTATTGAAAATGCAGAATTATATCCAATTAAAGGTTTATTTAATTTTAGAGATTATTTTGGTGAAATTGATTCATATTATCATCAAACCCTTGGTAATGAGCTTGGAATTTCAACTGGATGGAAGGCTTTAGATGATTTATATAATGTAAGTTTACACACACTTTATATCTCTACAAACTTGTTCTTAATTTTTTTTTCTAATTATAGAAATGAAAAATGCATGGATGTTTGTGTTGACTTTTGACCAGGTTGTTCCTGGAGAGTTGACTTTAGTCACTGGAGTCCCGAATTCAGGAAAGAGTGAGTGGATTGATGCATTGTTATGTAATCTTAATGAAAATGTTGGTTGGAAATTTGCACTTTGCTCTATGGAGAATAAGGTGAGATTTTATTGTGTTCAATTTTTTATTTTTAAAATAATAAAAAAAATTCATTCTCTATACTTTTACATTTACGTATAATATGAAAGTATAGCCAAAACTTCATAAATGGTCCCTATGGTTTTTCAAAATCCCTAACTTTAAAAAACTTCATGGAAAGTCCATGTGGTTTCCAATTTATATCATGGTTGGTCCCTCGCCCACCTAAAAAGACTTTTATAACCTTTTCATTTCTTTTTTTATAATTAATTTTAACTAAACCTATCTAAAAGAGTAAAGAAAAACACAATAAATAGTGGGGCCCACATCTCTCTCTCTTGTATTTATTTTGTTTTTCTTGATTCTTTTAGATAGGTTTAGTTAAAATTAATTATAAAAAAGAAATGAAAAGGGTATAAAAGTCTTTTTAGGTGGATGAGGGATCAACCATGATATAAATTGGAAACCACATGGACTTTCCATGAAGTTTTTTATCGTTAGGGATTTTGAAAAACCATAGGGACCATTTATGAAGTTTTGTCAAAATTATATGACCATTCATTTCATTCCTACATTCAAACTAAACTTGATAACTTATGCAATGATGCATGCATGAATGAAATATGAATTAATGATTATATAAATTATACAAATATTAATTACTGATAGGTGTTGTTTAAGTGTTTTAATTTTTATGTTTTCTTTCTACTTTTATTAGGTTAGAGAGCATGCAAGGAAACTTCTTGAAAAGCACGTGAAGAAGCCGTTCTTTGATGTGAGGTTAGCTAATTTTTAACTTTTTCTGAAGTTATTTATGAAGATTTTAGATGTTAATGTTCTTTTGTTTGTTTTTCTAATATTTCTTTATTGCACATAATAATCACAGGTATGGAAAATCTGTTGAAAGAATGAGTTTGGAGGATTTGGAGTTAGGAAAAAAATGGTTGAGTGATACTTTTCATCTCATAAGGTGAGTTCCAAGAAATAGCAATGTCTTTGCATATATGTATTTATTTTAGCATCTTACTTTCATTTTGTTCTATTACAACATTGTACTTATAGCAATGTGATTTAAATACAAAGCAAACTTCATTGCTATAATTAGATAGATTTTTCAAAGTCCTAAAAAGTTGAAGGATGTAATAGGTGTGAGAATGATTGCCTACCAAGTATTGAATGGGTTCTTCGCCTTGCAAAAGCTGCAGTCCTTAGACACGGTGTCAATGGCCTTGTCATTGATCCATATAATGAGCTTGATCATCAACGACCTCCCAACCAGTAAGTATTTTTAATAATAAAAAAATTATTAATTATTTTTATGATATTTTCTGTCTTAATTTGTCCTATAAGGTCGCATTTGTCACACAACACATGACAAGACAGAACAGGTTGTACTGCGTTTGACATGCATTGGACTCGGACCGAGACCGATGTCAATGGGAGGACAAAAATTGTAGTTTTTTGTCCCGCACAACAAAAGTGGGACACGGACACGCTCTTGATCTTTCGTATGTGTAAAAAGACGTAAATGCCCTTCTCATCCTTATCATTGAAAGTAGCCGCAGAAAGCTTGTCGAGTCGTGTGTAACAAACGCAGCCTACGGCTGCGTTTGTCAAACAAAACAAGACACGACTCGACAAGCTTTCTATGGCTATTTTCAATGATGATGATGAAAAGGGCATTTACGTCTTTTTACACATACGAAAGATCAAGAGCGTGTCCGTGTCCCACTTTTTTGTGTGGGACGAAAAACTACAATTTTTGTTCTCCCATTGACATCGGTCTCTGTCCCAGTTCAATGCATGTCAAACGCAGTACAACCTGTTCTTCAGACTCATGACACTTGAGATGTTAATAGTTATTAGTTATTACAAATTAATCATTTGTTTTTATTTTTTATTTTTTTATATTTTGTGTGTAAAACAGGACTGAAACAGAATATGTAAGTCAGATGCTGACAAGTATCAAACGGTTTGCTCAACACCATTCATGCCATGTTTGGTTTGTAGCACATCCTAGACAGGTTAGCAATTGGAATCTCTGATTCCATTCCGTGGCATGCAATGTAATTCCATTCCTTCCAAAAACATTCTGCAAACGAAACGCCCGATGAATCTTTTCTTTTTTCTAGATCTAACTTGTGAAATTTGTTCAATAGTTGCAACAATGGAATGGAAAACCTCCAAATCTTTATGATATTAGTGGAAGTGCACATTTCATAAACAAATGTGACACTGGAATTGTTATTCACCGGAATCGGGATCCAGAGGCAGGTCCAATGGATCGAGTGCAGGTACTATGATATTTATAAATTAATATTTTTCTTTTTATTAAATATACATTATTTTTTACTTTATTTTTATTCATTTCTTTTTAGATTTGCGTGCGAAAGGTACGAAATAAAGTCTCGGGAACAATAGGTGATGCATACTTGAAATATAATAGGTATGTTGCTTTTAATTTCTATTTACTTTTTTAATAAATTATCTCTAATTTCACTGGCTTTCTTGAACAAAAAAATAAAGGGCAGATTTGTAAAAAGCTATAACTTATTGGAGAATGTCTCCTTTCACTGGCTTTCTTTATTAAGTCTTTCTTTATGCATCAAGTCAAAAACAAACATCTATTTTCTTGTTTTTTTTTTCTTCATTAAACATATATTTTTGGTGTGAAAAATATTATAAAATTTGTTGAATTTATTGCTGCAGAGTAACTGGTGAATATTTGGACATCAAGGAGACAATGAACAGGAACTGAAGAACACTTCTATTCTAATTCTAATCCATCTTTTTTGTTTTATTTTTATGTATTTTTTTAAAACTTTGTAAGCATAGTAATTTGATTATCATCATGTGCAAATATGTTGAAAGACATTGAATTTATATATATATATATATATATATATATATATATATATATATATATATATATATATATATATATATATATATATAAATCTTGATTTGTATACTAATGTCTATCATATTTGGTCAATTTACATCGTTGTTGACTCCAAACACATGGGTGCGTTTGGTCTTTGTTTTTAAAAAGGGTATTTTGGTCTTTTAATGTTAAAAAGAGATGAAACTCATTCAACTTATCCAAACATGTAATGGAATAGAATCTTGGATTCTATTCCGTTGGTATCCAAGAATCAAATAGACGAAGGGAAACATGAAATCCACAAGAAATATACACAATTTGAGATTTGCATAGAAATATATTTAAAGAAATAAAAGAAATTGTAACTGAAGAATACTTCAGGGGCTATTTATGTAATTCTCACAAACAATTACAATCTTTTAACAAATCGACCAATGTCATGTACAATGTACAGTCACAACTATCCGGTAAACCGGTGATTTCAAACAATTTTCAGTTCTTGAGAAGAACTCCACCGAATATTTGATATTAACAAAATTGAAAAGGGGGTTTCTACCAATTAGGGATAAAAACAACGCAAGCAAGAATTACCATCATAAAGAAGAAGAAATCATCGTCGGAAAACACAAGATCTGAACTACAATTTCTTGCAACTTCTGGTGACGGAGTTAACGTTTCATCAAGCGTCGACGCCGGGGGCGGAGGTGAAGCAGGAGGAGCCGGAGGAGCTTCGCCGTACATTGTATAGTCGAGGATGGCTGCGATACCATGGACGCAGACGGCGGGGTTTTGGTAAATATCAGGTTGCATGATCAAGGAATCATCAATGGTGAAATTGGAAGGGGTATTGTTCGTGATTATGATTGTTTTTGAGGGCAATAGTGTGGGGAGTCGAGTTTGGGTTTTGAAGAGTTGAAGCTCCGAGAACGTGAGTCGTTGTGGGAGGATGTGGTAAGGGATGATGAATGGGTCGAAATTGTAGGCGCCGGTGGCGGAGGCCGAGAGGTGGGACAGAGCATCGTTGCCGGGGACAAACATGGTGGCGGTGGTTGGGATGAGTGCGGCGGTGGTGCTAGTGGGGATCGATGAATTTATCTTTGGATTAAAGAGGATATTTGCCCACGCTGCGAAGTCGCCGGCGCCGATTAGGGCGTCGATTATGTTCTTGAGTTGTTGTTGCTGCATATACTCCGGTCGTGTAGGCGGAGGAGGCGGTGATCGTATAGAGATGGGTGGCGGTGGTGGTGGTGGTGAAATTGGTGGACGAGGGATAGGGTGTTGGGGTTGAATCAATGGGGAAGGTCCCGGCGACGGGGAATTTATGGAGGAGAGGTGGCGGGACTTGGTGGAAGTTGTAGTAATAGCAGCGGCCGTAACGGCGGTGGTGTTGAATGCCGCCACCGCCGTGAAGAGGAGGAATAGAGAAACGTACTTTGACATGACGTAAGCAAGACGGTAGTAGGGATTAAGCGTTTGCCGCCCAATCAAGATTCTCATTTGTATTTGTATTATACTCGTTTAAATTAGGGCCCCATGTTTTATCACACAAATAGATGCGATATTTGTATCATTTTTAAGATCATAACCATATCATTTCTTTTTTTATCAAAAATATGTAATTTTTAATATAAATTCTGATTAATTTATAAGTTATAACATATGGTATTGTTTTTAGAGATAATGTCGTAAAAGAGTAACTTATTTTTCGATTTGTATATACTAGGTGTAAAACTCATGAATATACGGATTGATTAAAAAAGATTAAAGATCAAATGTAAAAAATAAATATTTTTAAAATAAAAATTTGAAATAAGGAATAAATAAACGTATTAATTCCAATTTACTATTACATTTATTAAATTTAATAGTTTATATATATAGGTACATAAGTATTTAGTGGATTTTTTAATTTTAAAAATTGAAAAAACCTAGAAATTGACATGTGGTTATTATATATTTCAAAAATATCATAAAATAATAAGTGTCAAAATTCATGAGAGATTGACAAGTGACAAAATTATTTTCATTTATTAGGTAGGATTTAATCACTGAATTTCTTTTGTCCTCGTTGAACTAGTTGAACCGTTTAAAAACCATCTTTATGACATGCAATCGTAAGTTTAGCTTGTTTTCGACATATTTGACAATTCCGACGTGATTATGATTTTTCTGACGGTATGAGTTCTTGAATGACACACATTTTTCATATTTTTATTCTCTCCTTCCCTCTTTGTGTTATTTTCTCTAACAAAGATTAACACAAATCATATATATTCCGGATTCAAATTCATCTTCAAGCTCAATTTTCTGGTTTTAAAAACCCTAACTCGAGTTTATCTTCAAGCTCATCAAACCTTCAAGCTCGATTTTGAGAAAACTTCCCATGTGAGTGTGTTCATCTTCAAGGAATCCAAACACACACACAAAATCAATGTCTTCTTTGTTCTTGGAAATCGATTTATGGGTTTGAAAACCCTAACTCGACTTAGGGTTATTCACGAGTTCGATTTTTGGTCTTTGTGTTTTAGGAAAACATACAGAGTAATAGTATGGTTTTATGTCTGTGTTGAAGATTGTGTATATGTGTGTGTTCTCATCTGATATGGGGTTCTTGAGTTTATGTTTTCATCAAATTTGATTATGAGTTCATCTGATATTGAAGAAACAACTTATAAAAAAGATGCAAATGAAGAATGACTTAAAAGGGAGAAAATTATGGATTGGATCTCATATTTTCTCTCGTTGGTTTGTGTTCATCTGATAGTTGATGAACATGTAGTAGCAGGTAACTATGAAGGGTTGCTTGTATATACAAACCTAGATCCATGAACTTTTATGTTTTTACAGATGAATGCATACAAACGTTTTGGGTTTTTATTATCAAATGAATACATATAAACACACAAGAACAATAACAGATCGGATCGTCGCCGAAAAAATCATGAACGCTAGAGTCTTATCGGAGAAGATGACTGAGGCATCGTCGGAGTTGTCAAATACATTGTACATTGGCTAAACCTACGATTGAAGGTCATAAGGATGTTTCTTGAATGGTTCAACAAGTTCAATGGAAAAATATGGACAAAAAAAACTCAATGACTAAATGTATGCAAATCAAAAAATAAGTTACCTTTTTTAAGTCATTACCCTTGTTTTTAATACAAAAACTAAAATATTAAGTATTGGACTTTTTTAACTTATATAGATTTTGGGTGATACCCTTATGTTTATTAGTTTTGTCTAAATCACATTGCGAAAATTACCAATAAGGAAAACATCTCCTCTGTTTATGCTCTTATGGCATTTGTTTCGAGTTTGGTCTAAAGTTGATGTGAAATGTCTATTTTGCCATTTTTAACGTTGATTATTATTTGATTAATATTATATTATTGTTAATTAAGTGAGGCCATCCACATTAGGGATTAAAGTGGGTCCAAACCCGACTCGGATAGACTTGGACTTGGAAAACCCGGGAACCGGTTAACAAAATTTTGTAGGTTCCAATTCGGTTTGGGTAAGGTACCAGGTAAAGTGGGTAGAACCGAAAAACCCGGAAACGTCAAAGTGGGTCTAGTGAAACCGGGTAAAATGGGTCTAGAGCCGGAAAATCCGGGAAAACCGGAATTTTTTGGTAATTACTTAGTGGGTTGAACTTTGAAAATGTTCGATTTTGATATTCCGACTTTAGAGGACTATAAATCATTGAATATAAAACCAAAAATGACAAAATTATAGTCTAAAATCAGGTACAAACTCTAAAATACTTGTTGGAAAAAACAGCATACTAATCTTACTTCAAATGAGTTAGATATGTATGCTCTAAAAATTTCAAAGAGTACAAAAAAAAGAAAAAAAAAACAAAAAAGCAGAAAATTTCCGACATTGACATCCCGACTTTGGAAGACTGTAAGTCAATGAATGTGAAACCAAAAATGACAAAATAATACTTTAAATCATGTACAAACTTTAAAAGACATGTTCGAAAAATATGTATGCTAATCTGACTTCAAACGAATTCAATATGTATGTTTTAATACTTTCACATAATAAAAAAAAAAAACTGAATAACAGAAAATTTCTTGCTTTCATATCCTGAATTTAGGGGACTATAAGTCAATGAATATTAAACCAAAAATGAAAAATTATACTCTAAAATCATCAAAAAACTATAAAATATACGCTAGAAAAAACCTCATGTCAATCCGACTTCAAACGAATGAGATATGCATGTTCTAAACTGTTCACAGAAATCGGTTCCAACCCCTAAAACCAGTTCCGGTTCTTAAACATGGTTTACCCAGACCCAATACCTGTTACTCGGAACCCGGATAAAGACATTTGGTGGTTGTCGAGGCCAACACAATTAATAACCCTAAATATTACACACTAAAATAGTGTATAGTGGTAAAGGGATCGAATCCACGGAGATTGGTTCAATTTATAACTCTATGAAAAATCTCTTTGTAAAAATACTTGTAAAATGACAATAAAAATAAAATGGGGGGTTTTGGTGTTTTGAAATACTTGAAACAAACTAGAATTAACTATGATTTAAATAGACAAATGCAACAAAAATAAGAGTTTGATGTAAAATCAATAAGGGAGAGATGGTTGACTTAAAGTTTCCTCACTTTGACTTTTGATGAACATATCATTAGAATCCAATGATGCAATACTTTGATTTTAATCCTTAATTTGGCTATAGTAATCCAAGGAGCTTGAGATTACCTAGACTTTTCTTAATTGTTGAAATGGCTAGAGAATCTCATAACAATTTCCTTAGTCAAAGTCACTAATTCCAAATAGCATGTAATTAGTGAAAGTCAACTAGCATTAAGAACCAAAAAGTCACCAAATCCAAGAGGGGTCAAATGCTTTCACCACCATGTTGGAGGAAATGTTTTTATGATTGTGTGAAGCAAAAACAACACAAAAATCATTTGTTGCTTGGTAATTTGAGGATCCTTTACTTAATCAAGAAATTAGCCAACTAATCACCACAAACACATTTAAACTCATGAACTAAAACATACAAGTAATGATAAGATATTAAAACACAAAACATTCCCATAAAGATTCAAGAACATGTTCATGGATTCTTCAACATTCAACAAAAGTTCAAAGGATTAACCAAAAGTCAACCAAGATTAGTTTAGCCAAGCATGGCTAAACCCAAAGAAACAAAGTTAGAGAAAATTATACCAAACATTAAGCAAGAATCAAGAGGTAAAAATATGATGTACTTCAAGTGTTCTTGGCCTTCAAAAGTCTTCAAAACTCCAGAGAGAATGTCCAAAAATCGGATGTCCAAGAGTCCCCAAAAGATGGGCACCAACCTTCCTCAAATAGCCTTCCAAATGGATTTCAGAAATTACCCCTGCAGAGCCTTGCGCGACCCGCGTGCTGCTGCGCGGGTGGTGCCTGACATGGGCTTCTTTGAGATTTTGGGCCTCCAAAGCATATCCCACTAGCCCAGATCGAATCCAATCACCTCCTAGCCCATTTTCTTCAAGTTTTTCTTCATTTTAAGCCCAATTTGACCTCTCCAAATCCTCCAAAGCTCGCAAACTCGCCCGATTAATAATCTATGCATGCTTGAATATACTCCCGCATCTTGCAAATTTAAATGTTTATTTCTCTCCAAGCCTTCAAATAATCATCAAGCTCGCTCCATGTATCATCTCCACCACCCATCAAGCCTAAGATCCTTGTTTTCCACCAATTCCCATCGCTTTCCATACGTCCCGAACATTCCCGCTCCACTAGTCTCCATGAAATCTGCAATAAAGCTCACGAAACTAGAAAGTGCCCGAAATAGTCATAAAATAACAAAAAGGAAAATATGCATGAAAATTAACTAGATTATGGATGAAATATGCTAAAATAAACTATAAAAAGAAG
Source organism: Lactuca sativa (assembly GCF_002870075.4). Taxonomy (NCBI): domain Eukaryota; kingdom Viridiplantae; phylum Streptophyta; class Magnoliopsida; order Asterales; family Asteraceae; genus Lactuca; species Lactuca sativa. The sequence continues at coordinate 127,592,727 of NC_056623.2, read as the reverse complement.
TAAATAAAATGAAACTATCAACATTCTTTAAACCTAAAACCCATAGTGGTTCTACATATTTCGATTCTAATGGTTCCGATCTGGATTTCTGTTTTTAAATCTCATCCCTACTCCACACCCCATTATATCTCTTTTTTTCTTATGGCAAGGTATTAGCCTTCCCAACTTCTCCGTTTTCTTGTACAAGAGACCCCCCTCTTCTTTTCTTCACACATCTACCACCATCATTAACTAAGGAAACAATTTTGTGGGGATTGTTGGGGGATATAAAGAAATTACCAAATGTGGTCAGTTGTTTGTATGAGAAGACTTCGATTTAATTCGAAGTTATGATTAACTGTATTAGTTAAACATAAAGGTAGAGTGAAACTATTTAACCTACTCATTCCATTCAAATGAATATGTAGCATCCCAAAAACCATGATAATTTTTTTCATTTTTTATAAAAATCATTTCCGAATAACCATAAATACATAACCAGTGTTTTCAAATTATATCCCAGAAAATCAAGTATCAAATCAATTTATCAAGACATAAAACATTAGAGGATGTGTACAATCACACCTTCGGCTTGCCCCGATCATCAGAAGTACTTGAAAGCAATGAAATCAACAACCGTAAGCCAAAGCTTAGTGAGTTCCCCTAAATACCCCATACAACAATGCATATGGAAGCATGCACACTAGGTCCACAATCATCGGACTGGATTACCCTCGGGTCCACACTCATTGGGCTGGATTTCCCTCGAACCATAGTCATTGGACTGGATTGCACCGTGTTTGTTGGTTTACATCAAAGAGCAGTAAAGCCTCAATCCAACTGCACTATGTCGACATATGCAACAGATAAATAATAACCAACAAGTAGAACTAATCATACAGATATACCAATCTAACATATCACTACAACAATACAACATCCTATATACAAGGATACATAATACAATCTAGTTGATCGGTTTTGGTTCCTTCGACCCACGAGTATAGTGAGGAAAACTCACATTGCAGTCTATAAGATAGCAATAATGATCACTGATTTGATAACCACCTCTACAAGTCACCTACGCAACAAATAGGGATCAAGTCTCAATCTACAACTCAAAATACTCAATTTGACCTATAGTCAAACTTGGTAAAAGTCAACGGTCAACTGTCAAAAAGTCAATGGTCAACTCCAGTCAACCTACGCCCCGCGTAACATACAATTCCATGTACTGCGTAGAGCTTAAGGCGGTAAAACGATAAAAATTAGGATTACTCCCCACACAAGGTAGATTATGCTCAACGTAGCTCCTTGATGACTTATCTTAATCATTAAGTCATTAAAACAGGTTATCAGATCCTTATACTTTCATTTCTACACCAAATGGATGTCTTAATGGATAAAGTCTCAGAATTTATCCATTCACATGGTCACAAAGAGCACAGACTCAAAACCTAGGTCTATAAAGTTATATATGATAGGTTTTATAGGTTACAAAAAAAATATGTAGTGGAAAAACTTAACCCTAAGTTCACATTCAACCTATTGGATCTCAGTTTAATCTATTGATTGCAACAAACAATTGAACATCAAGAACCTTATGAATACCCTACAATAATCGAAATTCATAAATGGTTTTAGGGTTTACATACCTTTTGACCACGGGCGGAACACGGACACTAAAACTAGATATTTGTTTTGATTTTTCAACACCTAAATTATACTTTTACTAATAAGCTATTATTAGAAATGAGAAACAAAATCATATTTTACAATTATTATCTATGAAGTTTTGGAAGTCAGTCAACATATATTATATTCATCCATATTATTGATTAGTCCTTTTTTAATCAGAATTACATGAGTTTTCAAAAGGACACTTATTGTAATTCAAAATCTTAAAATATCAATAAAATAATTAAATTACATTACAAGTATATATATTATCTATATATCTTATAAAACTAGCATTTTTTTTCACCACATTCATTTGAAACTTCCATTCATTTTTCATTTCACTACATTCATTTGAAACTCCCATAACTTTTCAATTTCTTCCTAATAATGGTTATAAGTTGGTTAATAAGATTAAATAAATATCAAACATAAAGTGTAATCATATACAAACTAAATTTCAATATTAAAAGAATATCTTTACTTCTACTTATAAAGTTATGTTTTTTAACTTTTAACATATTATACTTAATTTATTAGTTTTAATATATTATTGGGTGTAAACCATTATCATTTTGAAGCTACAACTTTTGAACAATTTGTATAAAATACTTCAATTATAAATTTAAATATAACACTACATGATCAACTTCAATATAAATTTAGTTTAACTTAAATAACCCAAATAATATTTTATAAATAGTTAAAACCGATAAATTGTAGTGTCTTTCTAATAATGATTATAAGTTGGTTAATAAGGTTAAATTAATATCAAACCTAAAGTGTAATCATAAATAATCTAAATTTTAATATTAAAATAACATCTTTACTTCTACTTATAAAGTTATGTCTTTAATTTTGAACAGATTATACTTAATTTATTAGATTAAAATGTTGTCGTATGTAAACCATTATCAATTTAAAGCTATAATTTTTGAACAGTTTGGACAAAATACTTAAATTGTTAATTTATAATATAACATTACAGTGTCAACTTAAATATAAATTTCAGTTCCACTTAAAAAACCCAATGAATATTTTGTGAATAGTTAAAAGTGATAAATTGTAGTGCTAAATGTGAAAACTGAATTATAATCTCAATTTAACTAAAATATTTCCTAAAGATATTTGTATAATCGTTAAAAGTTTTCAAATAAGTAGCTTAAAATAACTTACAATTACAATAGTTAAATATAACTCTATATAAATGATTATATTGTTACCTTTAAAATCAAAAGAAAATGTTTGATGTTTTAAATAATTATAATGATAGAAATTAAAACATTAAACAAATAAATTTCAAAAAATTAATTAACAATAACAACAACTATAAATAACATTAAACAATATATTATATTTAATTTTATTCATGAGTATCTCGCGTGTAGAAGTCATTCAAACGGTTGAGATTATGTAGTTATAATAGATGTATATATTATCATACAATTCCAAATAATCAATATATTATATCAATTTAGTATACGAATTATTATATCAAATTTAATAACAACGTTATTATTATATCTAAAAAGCATATATTTGTAAAGATTTTAACTATATAGGTGTTTCTGCGCAACGCGCGAACATTCACCTAGTATATAATATAGACCCTAACATAAAACAAAAACTAAATAAAATTAGCAAATAAGTCATATTCTAAATAAATTTAGCAAATAAGTCATATTCTTTCGTAGAGATACATTTATGTAAAAGAAAAAAATCAGAAGCTGTTGATATTTTTTGATTTTTTTTCTAGGGTAAATGACACAGAAAACACTCTTTTTACACAGAAATTCGATTTTGACACCGTGTTTTTTTTGTGTCAATTTTGACACTGTATTTTCCAATTTGTTACAATTCTGACCACTTTACCGGTTAACCAGGTTACATGCTCATGTGGTATGCTGACATGATATGCCGACGTGTCAAAATTGATTTTTTTTTTCACAAAAAACACTAAGTTTTCACTTTTTTTTTTTTATTTTGACACTAAGTTTAATTTTTTATTTCAATTTTGACACTATGTTTTTTTTGTTCCAATCGAACATTATTTATCAAATTTTGTTCAATTTTGTCTATATTCCATTTGAAACCGTATAAATATTTTTTTTATTACATTTTAAACCGTATAAACATATTTTTTGGTTTAAAACCCACATTTTTATTTAAATACAAGGTGTTTTTTTTATTACATTCAAAGCATTAGTTATATCATGAGAATCAAACTAACAATAAGCTTCTAATAAAATATAAGAATTTGATGGGTTGCAAACTTGATATCCGAGTTTTGATCGACTACACGCCTCCAAACCTCCAAACACATTTTAAGTTGCATATTTAATGTAAAATATAATTTTTATATAACTAATACATATTTATATATAAAAATATGGTTTGAGTGTACAAAAAAAATTGTATTTGTATAAAACTATGGTTTTTAAATGAAAAAAAATATTTATACGGTTTAAATGTATTAAAAAAATATTTATATGGTTTCAAATAGAAAATTATCAATATTGAACAAAATTGGAAAAAATGATGTTCGATTTGGAACAAAAAAACATAGTGTCAAAGTTGAAAGAAAAAATTAAACTTAGTGTCAAAATAAAAAATAAAAATGAAAACTTAGTGTTTTTTGTGAGAAAAAAATTCAATTTTGACACGTCAGCATATCATGTCAGCATGTCACGTCATCAAAACTGACACGTCATCATGCCACGTCAGCATGTAACCTGGTTAACCGGTCAAGTTGTCAGAATTGTAACAAATTGGAAAACACAGTGTCAAAATTGACACAAAAAAAAAAACACGGTGTCAAAATCGAATTTCTGTGTAAAAAGAGTGTTTTTTGTGTTATTTACCCTTTTTTTTCTAACACATTAACCAAGAAAATAAACCAAACACCTTTTAATTGCTAATATATTAATAGTGACAAAAACAAAAGCTGCCAACAGAAAAGGCTTTTAGCCTTTTACCTTTTACCTTCTACATCTTTGGAGCATTTTAAATAAGCAAAAAAACAAGGGATTATCTGGTGAAAAATACTAAAAGCACATTCAAATATAGATGCAAAAGCAAAACAAAAATGTTAGAGAGAGAGTATGAGTAATGCACATACAGTGATGACGAGATCTCATAGTCGAAATAGGCGAGTGGGGCGCTCGGTCAATTACACAGGGGCATGGTGGATGTAACACCCGAAATCAGAAAGGTCAAGAAAGGAAAGGCAAACCATAAGTTAAAGAGGGTCGACTCGTCGAGTCCAGGGAGGAACTCGACGAGTCGGAGCAGGATCCTGGTGTAAAGTAAGCGACCAACTCATCGAGTCGGCAAGTGGACTCGGCGAGTCTGGTCTGAAGAGAAAAACCCTAAATCCGGGACTTTGTGCACTATTTAAACGTCTCATTCTCTTCCTTAGGGTTCCTTTACAGTCCCTCTCACCCATAACACCAAACCCTAGCCACCATAACCGTTTTTGGAGCAATATCTACTCTTGGTGAAGTAATTTGAAGTTTGGAAGAGAAGAGATTCATAGTGGTGCAAGAGGAGGCCTTGGATCCAGAGTTGGTGGAACTTTTTAGAGCATTTGGATGTAATGAATCGTTATCTTTGGCTTTCTCCTTTCTAGATCCATCTTTCATGGAGTTTTAGGGTTTCTTTGGGAGTATGTGATGAGAAATTAGTGCACAAGTTAGATCTGGAGTTGAAACTCCAGATCTGAGCTGTATTTGGATCATAGATGCAGAAAGCCCTGTTAGTTGCTATGCAAAAGCCATTCCCCATGAGTTAAGCTCCTTTCTAGCTTGGTTTTTGGTATTATGAGGCAAGAAGCATGTAAAGGTAGCAACTTTATGTTGCTAATGGGCTCTAGGAACTCGGATCTATTGTTTGGAGCAAAAGAGTAGCTCTGTGACTCGAGATTATGAGAATACACGTAAGGCCTCGGCGAGTCTGGGAGATGACTCGGCGAGTCGGGCCAAATATCGGACTTAGAGTCGCATAGGAACTCGACGAGTCACATGGGTGGACCCGACGAGTTGGATGAAGTTAGGCAGCAACTCGACGAGTTAGAAGAACAACTCGGCGAGTCTGTTGAAGATTGCCTTGGACTCGGTGAGTCTGTTCTTGTACTCGGCGAGTCAAGTCGCGAAACCCCAAACCCTTCCAGTTAAGACTCGGATCAGTGAGTGGAGTGAAAACTCAGTGAGTTGGTCAGGACAGAAGTCGGAAATCAGTAGACTGGGCGAGTCATGGTTTGACTTGGCGAGTCGAGTTGCGATTGAAAGGGGTTTCTGAGCTTATGAACTCGGTGAGTCAGTAGGCTGACTTGGCGAGTAGGGTCAACCTGGAAGGTTGACTTTGACCAAGAGTTGACCAGTTGACTTCTAGGGGTATTTTGGTAATTATTGGTATTTATTGAGTTCAGTTTTTGGTGTTGACCAGTGGAGGAGTTCGTCTTTGTGGTTGGAGCAGCGTGATCTTATTTCTTCAGCCGACAGTTGCAAGTGAGTCTTCTCACCATACCAATGGGTCTAAGGCACCAAGGTCGGCCCATCTTATGTTGTGTGATATGATAGTTAGCTTTATGTTATGGGGTATGCTGGTAATTATGTGATATGCTAGTTGTCTTTGTGATACTTGCATGGAAGACCATGTGGGGTAGCCGATGGCACGGTGATATAAGACCCTAGGGTAGCCACGACATCCTTACAGGTTTATGTACGTGTTATGTGTAGATAATTATGTGATGCATGATATGCTACTTGGTTATATATGGTATTTGCAGGGAAGACCCCGGGGGAAGCCAGTGGCATTGGATGTAAGACCATGTGGGGGAGCCCATGGCAGTCCTAGGTAAAGACCATGTGGGGTAGCCCATGACATTATTACAGGTTTTATGTATGCAGGGCTTATGTGATATATGGTAGCTTTTATAGCTAACAATATATATGATATATGTGTAGCTTTTATAGCCAACAGGATATGTGATATGTGGTTTGTGTGAATGGTATGCTCTGGGAAACTCACTAAGCTTCGTGCTTACATGTTTGTTTATGGTTTCAGGTATCATCGTTTTGGAAAGGCAGAGCTCGGGTTGATCGCAGTGCACACACCTATGATTTCCACAATGAATGATTTTGGGATAAACTCTGATAAACGATTTGAGTGACTATGATTTGATTGTGTAAATTAAATGGTATCAATGTTTTAGTTATATTAAAAATGAAAATTTTACCCCTGATTTTTGGGACGTTACAGTGGAGCAAAGATTTCCGACAGAAACCATAGCCATCTCTAAAGCGACAACTATAGATTGGAGAGGCGTGACTAGGGTTTTTTTGTTTTTACCTTCGAGCTTTGTTTTCCATAAACGATTTAGATTGAAGAGAATTCGTGGGATTTAATTTTGAATAAGATGAGTTTAAATGAGGATTAGGATTTGTTAAGTTTTGATTTTTAGATTTAAATTACTTATTTTTGTAAGTTTTATCGGATTAAAAAACTTTTAGTGGTTCCCTCTCAAAACTAGAAGTACAATCTTATATTTCACCTAAAAACTAAAGAATATCTAAAATATTTCAGTAATATTATAGGATATCATTTTCTAGTAGCACATCTTCCTTGTTCTTAGTCAAAAAAAATTGGGGGGCCATGGCCTCCCCTGGCCCTTAAGGCGTCCGCCACTACTTATTGTTGTAGTAAATAATCAAACACTTCCTTGTTGAACAAGCTTCAGAAAGCAAACTCTAGAAATCTCATGCCTCTAATGGTTTGTACCAAAACCCTAGCAATTGAAGACTTGAGAGGAAAGATGAGAGGGAATGGAAATTTCGGCTCTAAGGTGAGTAAGGAGTCTTGGATAAGGTAGGTTTATATAGATAACCCTTATCCCCTTTTTTGTTCTTTAAGGCTCCCAAGAAGCCCTAGGAACCTCCAAAACTGTCCCCTCATGTGGGAAGGTTTTGGAATCCTTCAATGCTTAACTTTGAATATTATCGCATCTAGTCCTTATACTTTTAATTAATCCAGAAAATCCAAAAAATTAATTTCAATTAATTTCTTATTAGTTATTAGTTAAATAATACTATTTCTAATTAATATATTATTTTAATAAATTATTTATTACTATTTATTAATCTTATAACAAATCATTAAATCAAACTTTCTCTCCAAAAAAACATTATGTGAAATATTTGGTTTGAGAGCAGCCAAGCCAAAGACTACTTTTAAACTTAGGTGCTGTTTGTTTTTTTGAAGCAAAAATTCAAAAAGTCTGCGGACCACCTCTGCAAACCTCTGCAGCAGAAGAGGTGGACCAAACGGCTGCAGACTGTAATAAGAAACGTGTTTGGTTTTATTAACATCTGCAGACTGCTGCAGACATTAAAAAATTAAAATAAACTAAATAATAGACACTTATTTAAAAAGAAAATAAAAAAATGAAATTCTAGACACTTATTTAAAAAACAACATTAAAATTAATTAACTTATGTAAATTAAATGGGAGAAAAGAATTAAAGAGATATAAATTTAATGTATTAAATGTTAAAGGGATGAAAATAGAATTTAATATATAAGTAAAAGACCATAAATGTAAATTTAAATATACTACATGGAGAAATGTATTATTAAACAAGTTCAATTTTTGGAAACAAAAAAAACACCGATGGTTTTTTGGGGTTGGATTTTTTTAGTTTAGGTTTGAAGGGGTGAGAAGAGGTGAGAAGAGGTATAACAAGTGCTTCCCCAAGAAGCACACGAGCAGAGGTTTTAAGCCCCGAAGACTTCCGAAAAACAAACTACTGCGGGACAAAAAGTGCTGCGCGTGTGTTGCGCCGCGCAGCAATAAGAGTTTTGAAGAAGTTTTTTAAGAAAAACAAACAGCACCTTATTATCATCATTTAAAGTAGTACGTGGTAGTTTTTTTTTCCTCTTAAACTTTTGACCATAAATATTCTACTAAAATCATTGAATTTTTTTTTATCTTAACAATTAATCTATATAAGAAGTCATAGCATATTAAAAGTAGTGGACATACAAAAATAATTAAATTTGGATAAATTTTATTAAACAGAATTAATATATAAACCATACTAATTTTCTTGAAAATTTATTTGATGAATGTTTGGAATTTGATATATATAATTATTGGATTAGGTAAAGAATGCATATACCAAATTGTGAATCTTGGGCGGCAAAGTCGAAATGAATAGAGAGTGGGCACTCCGATCACCTCTTCCGTGGACAGAGTCAACCCCATCATCCACACATTGGCGAAATACAAATGTCAACAACCAACAACTTCCAAAATGGTGAAGTTTCGATTGATCGTTTTGATCTTCATCTGGGTTCGGAATGCAACGAAGAAGAACCAGTAGTCTTGGGTGTCGATGGCGGCACTACATCCACCATATGTGTTTGTATGCCTCTTCTTCGTATTTCCAATTCCCACAATCATCTTCCTGATCCCCTTCCTGTTCTTGGTCGCGCCATTGCTGGTTGCTCCAATCATAACAGCGTCGGAGGTACCCCAATTTCCGATTAATCGTACATTTCGTGTTTGTCGATCTTATGTATATGCTAATTATTCGTCATTTTTCTTTGATTTAACTCCATTATGGTACGTTCTCTCTCACTTCTGAACAATTAACTTGCCTTTCAATTCGTTAAGATTAATACGGAATTCAAACATTTTAGAGTTACTTTTCCTACTTTTAGGTGTTTGATTGTCCGTTGAAAGTGGCAATTCTCAGTTTCTAGTGTCTAGGGTTTAATACTTCGTTTTTTTTTAGAAGGCAACACCATAAGCAACAAACATACTTCATTTATGGAATCTAACATTGTTTTTTCCTGTGTTATCTGCATTCACTGTCACAGAGACCTTAGCCCGAGATACACTGGAACAGGTGATGATGGAAGCCCTTTCAACGTCAGGCTCAAAGAAATCCGCTGTTCAAGCTGTTTGTTTAGGCGTATCAGGTGTCAATCATCCAAATGATCAAGAAAGGATACTAAATTGGCTGAGGTTTGAATGATCTTTAGTTCCTTGACACTCTTAATCCACCAAATTCTTTCTACTTCTATAATCCTTTGTATGATGCAGGGAGATATTTCCAAGGCATGTGAAGCTTTATGTTCAGAATGATGCAGTAGCAGCTCTTGCAAGTGGATCCATGGGGAAACTTCATGGATGTGTTTTGATAGCAGGAACAGGGAGTATTGCTTATGGCTTTTCTGAAGATGGGAAGGAGGCTCGGGCAGCTGGTGGTGGGCCCGTTTTGGGTGATTGGGGCAGGTAATCTTCTGTGCTTCTTCTCTCTTTCATATCTGATTTGAATCTTTCAATATTTCATGTTGTGATGAATGAGAGTTGTTATGTACAGTGGTTATGGAATTGCTGCTCAAGCATTGACATCTGTTATTAGAGCTCATGATGGCAGAGGTCCTCACACAATGCTTACAAATTCTATCTTGAAATCACTCTCTCTTTCTTCCCCAGATGAACTCATTGGGTATATCTCACTCATGAAAACCTTGTAACTAGTTTTTCAAACCATTAAATTAATTTTTTTTTCTTCTAGCTAACATTTCTTACAAAGATCACAAAGTAAATCAATCATATCAATCTCGTGTATTAAATTATAATTCATTATCTTTTCACTCGAGTATCCATCGTGGCCCATAATACTTATATGACTGTCTGTCCACTGTCTACTGTCTATTGTCTACTGTCACCGGGGAAAAAGTTATTCTTGGCCCATAATACTCATATGACAGTCTGTCACTGTCAACTGTTCACTGTCTGTGTCTGTGTCACTGTCTGCTGTCTGCTGTCACTGTTAGTGGGGAAAAAATAAAGATGGGACAAGGCTTTCTTGGCCTATAATACTCATATGACAGTCTGTCATTGTCTGTGTCAACTATCAACTGTATACTGTCTACTGTGACTGGGACTGGGGAAAAAGATAAAGATTTGATTGACAAGTGGTGGTTGTGTTGTGTTGTGACAAGGTGGACCTATGCAGATCCATCGTGGGCCCGCATTGCAGCACTGGTTCCAGTAGTGGTGACATGTGCAGAAGATGGTGATGACGTGGCAAATCAGATATTAAATGATGCTGTGGAAGAATTGGCTTTAACTGTCAAAGCAGTTGTTCACAAACTTGGTCTCTGTGGTCAAGGTATGAGTATCACTTTATTATTAATCATTTTTGCTTATTATAATAATACTCCATTCGCTAAATCAAATATAAAAAAACTAATACTTCAGTGGCTAAATCAATAAAAATGGTTGGTTTATCTGAAATGTAAATAATTATTTAATTGAGAAGAAAGTCTTTTATTTAAAAAATTAATGATTGGGTGCAGATGGAAGTGGTGAATTTCCAGTTGTGTTAGTTGGTGGGGTCCTCATACCTAACAAAAACTGGGATATCGGTCAAAAGGTTGTTGACCGTCTTATCAAGACCTACCCTGGTGCTTTCCCTGTTCTACCAAAGGTCACTTCTCTTTTCTATTTCATTTTATGTCACAAGGGCAAAACCGTCATTTCACTTGTTATAGGAAGCTCTTATTCTCGTAGCTATAACTGTTGCTGCCTTACATCACATGTCAAGAATTTCGACTTAATGTCATAAGTCATGTTTGGTCAAATAAGGGATACTTGATGTAGGGGTATTTACGTCTTTTCACAAAGACTAGTGTTTAGTTCAATGCGTACCAAACACAGTATAACTTGTTCTGTTCTGTCTTGTGTTGCAGGTAGAACCTGCAGTTGGGGCGGCTTTATTGGGGTGCAATTTCTACATGAAGGAAAAGGAGAGGAATGGGGTTATATGATCACAATATTTTCATGAGTTTATTAAATTTTAATTGAACTAAAGTATACATATATACACATCTTAAACCACCTCATTGTTGTATCTATTATGTGGTAATGGTACCTTTTTTTGTATAGTATTTTATGACCAAATTTGCATAGATTTTGTTGTTATTTTTTATGCTTATTTACTACTGTTAATTGATATTAGTTGGAAGTATAGTAGTCTCTCCGGATGTTAAATGTATGTGTTTTGTGTTAAAGTTTATGACTGTTGTCTCTTTACTTCTCCATCATCGTACTTGTGAAAAAAATGTTTTTTTAAGGATAAGTTTTATGGAAATTTAGTTGAATGAAGCCACATACACAATAACTTCATCACTGTTGCACAATGAAACAAGAGAGATTTTACATGTTTGCTAAACGTTCATACATCTCCCAACAATATAGCTAACAAGTGCGATGCCATAGCTTAGCTAACAAATGGTATGTTTTAGTAAACTACAAGGATAATAGGAGATCACAACATATGTTTTAACATCTAAACATATGTTGTGATCTCCTTGTGATTTACTAAAACATCCATGAATTCATGAGTTGTTTTTTATTTGTTTAGTGAGCAAGATAATGCCAATAAACAACTTAAAATTATCCATGAATGAAAAGGACTAATCTATGTGTATAAAAAAAGACTCATGAATTCATCCAAAAAATCCTTCAAAGATGGTAAAAAATTCTTTTTATTTTTGTCATTTTCTCATTCCAAAGCTATAATATCAAACTTTCTTTTGCCATTTTTGAAGATTTCAAACACAAAAAACTTGTTTTTTATGAAATTGTAGAAAAATGTTTTTTTTTTCCTTCACAAAAAAAAAAAAAAAAAAAAAAAAAAAAAAAAAAAAAAAAAAAAAAAAAAAAACTTGTTTTTGGTTGACTCATAACATTTCTATGATGACATCATCATTTTGTAGATGTTGTAATTAGACCATTTTTCATTGTTTCTTGGGGTTAATTAGATTAGTTATTTATTTTTTTAAAATTTTTTTCGGTAACAAGAATGTTGATATTTTCATTTTAGTTAATAGCTAAGAAACCCCATAAATTAATAAAATATAAAATTACAAAAATGTCAATGTGGTTGTCAAAAAAACTAGAGTAAATTGCAAAAATGGTCCCTGTGGTATGCAAAATTTTGGGGTTTTAGTCCAAACAGTGACTTTTTTGGTTTCGTAGTCCTTTTGGAGTGGTTTGTATGCAAAAATGGTCCCTCCGAAAACTGAAATGACTATAATACCCTTGAGGTATTTATTTTTCATTTTTCTTTCATTATTCTTAAAATTTAATATTTATTTATTTATTTTAACAATTAAAAAAATAAAAAAGGGCCCACCTCTCTCTCTCTCTCTCTCTCTCTCTCTCTCTCTCTCTCTCTCTCTCTCTCTCTCTCTCTCTCTCTCTCTCTCTCTCTCTCTCCAGACAAGCCTTCATCTTCCCTCTTTCAAACCTTAATTCGCTGTCAAAATTGAGACCCAAAAAATCGCGATTTACTCATATACACAATCGAGAAATCGAGGTCATCAACTAGTGGTTGTTCATCATCTTCTCCGTCGCCTGCAACTTCGCGAGTAACAGCGGCAATACCTCGAGATCGGAATCCAGGAAGCGTGGTTTTGGGGAAGCAGAAGTTTAATCTGAGCGAAGTAGAAGAGGTAGAGGAGGAGCGCGTCTCTTGAAAGGGCGGAATGAAGACAGAGCTTGAAAGAGCTTCCATGGAGCAAGAACGAAAGATTATATAAAGAGGAAAGGGGTTATAGTTTAGTGAAGGTTGGAGTAGACATGATCAGGTGGTTCACTGAAAACTAATTGGGAAAGTAGTACCTTTGTTCTTCATTTTTCTACAGCCTTGGTGGGGTTGATTGGGGGTGGAACAAGACACATCAGGTGGTTCTTGTTCTTCAATTTCGTTTTATCCATCCCCTAGTAACAGAATGAGATGGTGGTGATTTGTTACTGCTGTGAATGACGGTACTAGGTTGACATAGGGATGGTGCTGGCGAGCCTCAATCAGAACAGTGGGTGAAAAAAAACGATCCCCTTTGGTCGGTGGGTGGATTTGTGTGTCACTGTCGATTTGAATTAGATTTTTTGTTTGGTATTCAAATGTATAATCAGAAACTTTCTTCTAGGTTTGGTCTGCAAAAAATCTGAGATTGTGAAGAGGCTGCAAGTGGTGGAGGAAAGAGCTCCGGCAGAAACAGTGGGGTGGGGATGGTGGTTTCCGATGGGGAAAGAGGTGGTGGCAGCGGTGATGCTATGGTGGAGTAATGGTGGTTAAAGGTGGAGAATTGAGAGGAGGGTAAGGGAGGTTTTACGGATTTTTGAAGGAGAGAGAGAGAGAGAGAGAGAGAGAGAGAGAGAGAGAGAGAGAGAGAGAGAGAGAGAGAGAGAGGTGGGCCCTTTTTTATTTTTTTAATTGTTAAAATAAATAAATAAATATTAAATTTTAAGAATAATGAAAGAAAAATGAAAAATAAATACCTCAAGGGTATTATAGTCATTTCAATTTTCGGAGGGACCATTTTTGCATACAAACCACTCCAAAAGGACTACGAAACCAAAAAAGTCACTGTTTGGACTAAAACCCCAAAATTTTGCATACCACAGGGACCATTTTTGCAATTTACTCAAAAAACTATGGTTTCCAAAAACATTTGGTGGTACATTAGTGATGATACACTCTTAAAGTTACTTTTATATTCCCTCAATCCATTATCGTCGCTACCAAACTGGACTTTCAGTCCACTATTATCCAATATCCATTCAGCCTAATCCCTAGGTTCCTGTTTAGGAGAAAATCAGTCTACCCTTTATTACCAGCTATGCTGGTATATGATGAAGATGATGATGAAGTGTGAAGATGATCGGTTTTAAAGTAATTTTTTTTTATTCAAAACCATCTATTTTTACCACCACAAAAACCATTTTTTTAATCAAAAGTATCAACCATATAGAATAATTTAAAAAAAAAAAAAAAAAAAAATCAAAACCACGTATTTTTTACCACCACAAAAACAATTTTTGCAATTTTGTGTTAATGAAAATTAAATCTTCTCCCAATTAGTCTTATCTTTTAATTTTTTTTCTAAAAAAATACCACTCGCTTTCCTTTCACTCCCCCAAAACTCAAGAATGGTATTCCCGCTAAACTAATGCTCCTTATCTTCGGTTTCGAGTGACAGACAGAAGGTGAAGATCATCCAGCATTCGTCCTTGTTGAAGAAATGATTTCCCTGCATCAAGGCTTATTCCGATCAATTCAAACAGCAATTTACGAGCCTCGTCTCCACCGATTTCAAGCACATCTCGTTTTTTTGCTTCCACGTTACAAGCTCCTCTCTCTGCGTCGTCAACTTCCTCCAAAATCTTCAGGTTTTTATTTACTTCTTCTTTAATCTTCAATGATTTCGTATTCTATTCTAACTTCGATTTCATTTGCTTAATCGTATGCCATTCTGTTCCAGTTTTCGCGAAACTTAATGAAGAGGAGAAGGAAGCACATGGTGTTTATGAAGTAGGGCGAGGAAATAAAGCTTTGAAGCTTAAGGTTGAGCAGATTGGGATAAATTTCGATTCATGTACGCCTGGCCAATACACTCTCCTAATTTGTCCACTGGTATGAATATCTTGATTTGTTAGGTTTTTTTTTCCCCAATTACTTTGACATTTTACATCATACATCGAAACCTTTTGGTTTTGAAATTAAATATTTGCATCAATTTTGAGGAAAACATGGAGTGGGATCAGACATGTTTATTAATCTCAAAAATGGTGACTTTGATTTGAACTTTGAAGATGCTACAAGTAACCCTAATGTTGAAGAGATGAAGTAATAGATATTGAATTTGTTTGCAAATTTTTGCATAAATTAATTTAACCTTCTGTTGAAACAGTGCAAAGGTGGGCAATCCAAAGGGAGGACTCTTTCATTCCATAAAAACCAAAATGAGTAAAAATTCTTATGTCTTTAGTTCATTTAAAGTTGTTCTTGACTTCTTTCTTCATTTAATTCAAAAAGAACCCGAGAGTATTTGATTCCATGATTATATATCCACTCAAACTTCATGAATGACTTATTTTTTCTCTTTGTATTCAGGAAAGTTGCAATGTGGAGATGCTTTAATTTTGAATGTGGATTATCTGGTCATGTATGTACACTTGAATTATGTTTCTCCACTTTTTTATTAAATTATTTGTCATGTAATTAATCCTATTGCAGGTTTTGGCAGATGTGAGTCCTATACAAGAAGAAGTCAACAAAGTCAATGTTCCCAAAAAACCAAGTGAAGAGACCTTGCGTTTAGAGCCCCTTGGTGATGAGGTACTTCACAGTAATTTATAATTTGTTCTCTCTCTCTCTCTCTCTCTCTCTCTCTCTCTCTCTCTCACACACACACACACACACACACACACAATGATCCAATTTTTTATATATATGTTTCAGTTGATTGAATACTTTGCTACACGAAAAATATCAGAAGAGATTTTGAAGAAAAATGCTGTTATGCAAATGATTGATGATAAGGTATAATACTATAATATAAGTATGTTGAATTGAATTCCCTTAAATTTACTACATTTTCTGAAGAACATTTCTTTAATTGTATAAACAGAATGTGATAGCTTATACATATAGAAGAAATGGTGAACTTGTTAACTGTAAATTTCGCAGCATAACAAGCAGAAAGTTTTGGCAGGTTGGTTTTAAACTTTTAATTAATAAATATATATATCCAATATCATTATCATTTTCTTTTTATATATAAATATAAAAATATATGAATAAAGAGGTTTTGTTATAAAATTCAGGCGAAGCATGGAGAAAGGATATTGTATGGACTTGATGGCATAAAGGAAGGACATGACATTGTTATAGTAATAGTAATTTTTTTAACAAATTTTAGATCTATTACTCTAATAGTTTAATGTATATATAATATAATATATGAATTTAATTTAATGGTGATAGTAGGTTGAAGGTGAAATTGATAAGCTTTCAATGGAAGAAGCTGGAATTATAAATTGTGTTAGTGTTCCTGATGGAGCACCACAACACGTGTCAATAAAAGCATCACCCTCTAAAAAACAGGTTTAATTTAGTGCATTTATTTCTCCTTTTTTTAATTATAAATAATAATTAAATCGAAAAAGAAACAATCAAGGGGGGTATAGTAATTTCAGATTTGATAGGGATTTAATGCGAAACAAAACCAAACTATAGAGTTAAAAAAATAAGTTAGGGACCAAACATGCAAATTACTCCAAACCATAGGGACCATTCGTGTAATTTACTCTACCCAAGTGTATTTTCAAAAAAATGAAAGAATCTTATTATAGAGATGAAATTTGGTAGATTTTTCAAAGGTAAAGTGTCAGAAAAGTCCCAAAATTTTCGGAAAGTTTCATTTTTGTCTCGATTTTTTTTGAACATAAAAGTCCCGATTATTTTATTTTGGCTCAAATTAACAATTTTTTTTCTTTTAATAGGAAATGACATTATTGTGTAAAATCAAATAATCAGGACTTTTCTGTTCAAAAAAAGAATTTTAGGACTAAAGTGAAACTTTTCTGAAAATATTAGGATTTTTCTGACAATTTCACTTTTTCAAAATACAGAAGAAATGAAAGTAAGGCGCTATAATAAATGTATGCATAAAAGTACATTGCTATTTATTGCATTTAACCCAAAAAAGTATATTTATTTTTTAATAAAAATAAAACGACCACTCAATTATATATATTAAAGTGTTTGTTATTAAATAATTTTTATGATCAGGAGGCTAGATTTAAATACCTATCGGATTGCAACGGGTGTCTTGATAAGGTGTGTAATTTATTATTATTATTATTATTATTATTATTATTATTATTATTATTATTAATTTTTATTTATGTTAGTCAAAGTCAATGCTGATAAAAAAATAAAAAAATGAGAATTTTTATTTTTATTTTATATTTATTTATTGTAGGCATCTCGAATTATATTGGCTACAGATGGTGATGGACCTGGTCAAGCCTTAGCTGAAGAGCTTTCATGTCGCCTTGGAAAACAAAGGTTTTATTATTATTATTATTATTATTATTATTATTATTATATTAAATGAATAAATGAAAATATATTGCTATTTCATGGTGTTTGGAAAAAAACCAACTTTTTTTACAATTATTTTTCAGATGTTGGGTTGTAACTTGGCCAAAGAAAGATGAGGTCAGCCATTACAAGGATGCAAATGAGGTTAAAATCGTCTTTTTCTCTGTAAAGGTTAAAATAGTCTTTTTCCATAGTAACTAATTAATATGGTTTGTTACATAGGTTCTTGTGCATTTGGGGGCAGAAGCATTGAGACACATTGTGGAAAATGCCAAGTTATACGAAGAACAAAAAATCTATGCGGTTTTATAAAATAAAAAAAAATAATCAGCTCATCTGTTGAATATTTTGCTATTTTTGGAAAGTGAATGTTGCTGAATGCAATTGAATTTTGAAACTAGGTAGAAAATGTAGTTGGATTATTCAGTTTATATTGCATTAAAAATTAAAAATGTTGTTTTACTTTTGGAAAATTTATAGAAAACTACAACGTATTTTTACCATTTTATTGATTTACTACCCAATAAATTGTTGATCCAAATTGAAAATAAATCTATTAAGAACAAAAGAACGAAATTATAAAAATGATTTAAGAAAATGGAAAATATAACATTGTGGTGAAAATCGCAATGACAATTCCAAATATAATTATGCAAAAACCCTACGAAAATCTCAAACTACATGCAACATTTTCTAGATTTTACATGATAATAAAGATGAAACAAATTTCAATCACGTGCACACTTGTTGTCATAATGCAAATTAAGCCTTGGCTTTTCCAGCTTGAAGAGATTGAATCCTTTGCTGTAACTTATAAATCTGTAAAAAGTATAAAAGTAAAAAACCTTTTGTCAATTCTTAGATAATTATTGTCACATAAATTATAAAAACTCATGAGGTAATGGTGATAAATTTGTAACTCCATTTTGTATAGCTTTTCACTAACTTTATTTAACCACTTTTACAAGGTTTTCACTAATTTGTTGTTTTTATGCACATTTAGCAGTTTTTCTACATACAATCACCAACAATATATCTCTTTTTATAGACATCAAATGCCACAAAACAAAACTGAAAAAAATTATATAACAAGATGAAGAGAGAAAAGGTCACTAACAGCTTCTTTCTTGCTATTTTGCTTTTCCTCCATATCCTGAAGAGTTGAATCCAAACGTTTCCTGTTATAAAGAATCATGTAGAAATGTCATATTTGAGGCTATGATATGAGCTTAAGAAGGATAAGACTTATTCTTGTAAGCTATATATGATATGAGTGTTTCTTTTTGACTTAATAATGACTTAATAGAGAAATTAGTTATACAAACATATATATATAAACTTACAATTCAGCTGAAATATATTCAATTCTCTTGCGAACATTTGCATTTGCTTCAGCAAGATCCTGCTTTACAAGCACTGGTCCGATTAATTTGTACACATTTGCATCCTCATTCAACAAATCCAATTCCTATAAACAAAAAAGAGAATCATTAAATCTGAATACAAGTAATTAACAAGATTATTACTTTCACAAATCACAGTGATAAAATGATTGTGAAATGAAGTATCAGATATCTAAAGCTACTCCTTATTTCGCCCAAAAAGTCCATATTCCGATTCTTGATCTCTCAAAATGGCATCGCAATAGAGTCAATTGCTAAAACTAAAAGAGATCCTAAAGAAAAAACGAAACCCGAATTTGAAAAAAGTAAAGGGGGATAATGGGAAAGAGGGGGACCTTGAGGACAAGCTCGTTTTCACCAAGTTGGATGGTGTACTTCTTTCTGACTTGGTGGTTCTTCGATATATCTGTAGGATGTAGACAAACCAAAAATCAAAATATTATGATTAATTCAGTAATAGATGTTAGGTTGATGAATCGCAGGAGATGACTTGCCCTTTTGGATTTTGCTGAGATCATTTGCTTTCCCCTCCAACTCTTTCTGTAGTTCTCGCGCAGCAGTCGATGACGAAGCCATTAGTGAGTCTACCTCGGAGTGTTGTAAGGTTGGAGACGAGGATAGATGGGGGAAGGAGGAGAAGACTGAAGAGGCGTGAAAGAGCTGGGTTTAGTTTTAATGGTGGAATTGGGCATTCATTATTCGGCCATGGCGAATTGGCGACCTCGCTAAAACGGATCGGCTGCATTGATGATGGGCCTGGATAGGCAATGGGTTTAATGGGCTTAATACAGAAAAATATCAACTCATATCTGTTCATTTGTGTATTACACAATTACATACTACATTACAATTACAATGTAGATTTAATTTTCTTTTTTATGATGTTACAGTATTGGTTTTTTTATTAAAATAATGTACTTAAAAATATATTTGATTATAATATAATACTTTTTAAATCTTATAAATACATTATAATAATAAGGACGACATAGAAAATAAAAGATGGCCAACAAATGATGAATAGAACGATAGTTAACCGGGACGGGTCATTCAATCAAACCAATATACTGATGAGGGAGGTCAGGTAAAGTGGTCTTTTGAACACACATGGAATGACTTATTGTATTTTGGTCGATTATATGGATATAAACAAAGAGCCTACAAGTTCGGTGAAGGTCGATGAGACTGGTTGGTCAATCATTGTCAAGTGGACCATATTTTGCTATATCTCTTGAGTAGAAATATGTGATTTTTATGTTGTTTTTCGGGTTTTCTTTAGTTGGTCTTTTTTTCTTGCTACATTAGGAATCATACTATAAATAGGTTAAGTTGTCTTTAAATTATTGAGAGTGAATTTATGAGTTTGAAAACATTTATAAGAATTAGAGATTAAATTTTTAAAGAATAAAAAATTTTCTTTTGGATGTTCTTGAGAATGCACCTCTTCGTTCATGGTATCATAACTTAATTGAGATGATAAGTTGTAGAAGACCTTGTAGGTCATGCAAGACCCACATGATCGTGAACTCTAATCATATATGAGATGTGACACAATTTACATCAATTATGTATCAAAGAATAATTGATGACATTCATAGATCACGAACCAAAACCGAGAATCTATGTTGAATGCAAGTTTTATAATCTATGAACTTGATCGATCGATGGCATCTGTGCCAGGACGCGAGCATCCACAAATTGAACCAATTCATTTTTGGTTTGTAGTCCATGAACTTTTATGGTCGTCGGTGACGCATTCGTGTGTCCATAGAACGTGCGCTCGCTTACAAGTTCAACGACCCAAACCAATTTTGTTCATATTTGCATCCCTCTGTGCACGCACAAGAGAGCATTGATGTTATAAGTCTTACAATGCTTCGAAGCCTTCGCACTTATAAACTCCCTTCTTTTTCCTCCTCCAACCTATGTTGGGTGCTTAAACCCAATAAACCACATTATCCAATTCAACCGACCACTTCATTTTAATGTTTAATTCTCCATTCATACTAAGTCACGTTTTATTTAAAAGTATAATTCAATTCCTACAGTAGGATAATTTGAACCAATAAAATTTCTATACTACGTTCGATGCCTAGCTTAATTTGTTAGTTGTGAAGTTGAGTTGTCTCGTGTTATTTATGTATTATTATATTTAATATTATCATGATAAGAAAAACTCATGAAAAATGAACGACATAACATCATACACAAATGTGACATCCCCATTTTCACGGCCAGAAAAGACCGATTTTGTTTATGCTTTATAAAAAACAGAGTATCTCTTTTAACAAATTAATGACACAGCATACACAAATGACACAGCTGTCAAGCACAGCTGCTAGTTCTATCACTTAGGCGCAACTGCCAGAATTGTGACATTCTATGTGAGGCACAGCGGCCAGTATTGTCCTTCGAGCATAGTTGCTAGGGTTATCTCGTTTATTGACAGTATCGTTTTCGAGAGTCCACTCGCAATACATGTCAATGAGTTTTTAGAGTACACCGGTGAACACATCGTTCACAACACCTACAGGTTGCGAGCATGCTAGTGTTCCACTGGACTGTCTAGAATAGTCTGTGGTTGTCATCCATACTCTTCTAGATGAATGGGCCAACATTTAGGAACAAGGCTTCTCACATCGTCCACCTCTCACCCTTACCTCATGGTCTATATCACCTCTCAGCTCATCATCCAACTCATATTTCATCTACCCATGTTTTACCCAACATATTACGTAGATATAAATACATATATACAGTTTAAATCATATAAAAATTGTATAAAATCGTTCATCCAACATAGATAGCAAGTATACAGATAATATGCACACATAACACGGAGTTTATATAAAATACTTCATATCTATGTGTAAGATGAAAGAGACCATGCACTCACTTGAAAATGTGGTGATTCCGAACTCAGACAGCGCTTCGCTTGTTAAAAATAATTTGCTTCGACGAAACCTAGTATTATTACCACTAGAGTTTAGTCTATTATTCGTCGAGACTAATTAATAGTCTAGATATTATTACTATTATATAAGCATTAAACGATACTTATATAACCCATAATAATAGTCCAAGTACTTATTATAAGTTCCTAATAACGTTACTATAATTAAATAAAAGCTATATTAAAAATAGCGTAGGTGTAGCTCACTTACAGCGGGTTTTATAGAAAATCGGGTTTTGCTTGGAGCAGCGTTCCCGAGTCGAAAAGCTCTTCTTCTCGGAGCTGTCGAGCACTCCGGGGCTTCCGCCTTGTGCTAGGGAGGTTCCCTAGGCTTTTTTTTTTTGGGGGGGGGGGGGGTTTCGGGGCTAGAGAGAGGTTCTAGAGAGAGAGTAAAGAGAAGAAAGAATGAGAAATGTGTGAAGAAAATAAGGGTGAGAGAGGTTCTATTTATCGGATGAAAAATGGTTGAACTTGGTGCGACATGTCACCATCTAGTGGCAAGACTTGGGGAGAAAGCAATGACCAAGATTGTACCACATCACCCATTTTCGCACAACACACTTCCGACTTCTAAAATCCGTAACTTTCACATACGACCTCCATTTTTGACGTTCTTTATATCCACGCGTAGGTAAAAATAAGATCTACAACTTTCATTTTGACTCTGTCGGCTAATTCTCGACCGATCTTAAATTTAAAAGTACGAGGAGATTATACTGTTAAATGTTCGCGTAGAATTCATAACTTCTACATACGGACTCTGTTTTCGTCTGTCTTTTTACCGTTGAGTTCCTTTTAATGAGATCTTCAATTCTCATTTAGGTCTCGTAGGCCAGAAACCGCTCGATCTAAAATTCGAGTTTCGGGGCGTGCACTGCTATGCTAAAGCTTAGAAAATTCATAACTCCTCATACGAAGTCAGATTTGGGCGTTCTTTTTTTGTATGTTCTCGGTTTAACGTATAATACAAATTTTGTTTAGATCACTAAGGCTAAAAAGTACTTTATCAAAAATTCACTATTTAAGTCTCCCGGTGCCTGTAACACCGTAAATTTCAAAACAATTTTTTTCAATTTTTATTAAAACACAAATTCCCTTGATATTCATAAAAACACCCATGTTTAAAATTTAATCCATGTTATACAAAAAATCCCAAGATCACAAAGTCGTAAAATCCCCTGCGTGTGTACAGATCAAGCCGGCGCCTTCCCACGGTCGTCACTAGTACCTGAAACAAATAACACCAAACACTGTAAGCATAAAGCTTAGTGAGTTCCCTAAAATACCACATATAACACATATTAGCCACTCGAGGCTATAACTTTGTGGGTCCGTGCACCCAAACTCTGTGAACCCTCAGGTTCTAACTCTATGAACCTTCCGGTTCTAACTCTGTAAACATGCACAACATAAATCACATAGAAATAATGCAGTACAACACATACATAATATACATAGCATACAAATACTCTTTCACATAACTCTAGTTACCTACTCAAGGTAAAGTATAGTGAAAAGACTCACCTCGTGTATCTCGCTAACATGCAAATCCCGGAAATCACTCGTGCTCGATCCCTCGAGCTATAATCCCCCATATAACAACATATACCTCTAATTAACACTTTTCACAACTAAGGTTGACTTTCCCTATCGAGTCAACATTGGTCAACACTAGTCAACGGTCAACTTTGACCGGACTTGGTGAGTGCACCGAAGCGACTCGGCGAGTCTATACGTGTTCACTGACTCCCTCGGATCCTCTCCTGGCATGTCGAGTACTTCCTTGACTCGACGAGTTCCACCTGGCATGAATCGCGGGGCCACCACGACTCAACTCGCCGAGTCTCAAGAACAACTCGGCGAGTCCCATTTGACTCAGTCTACTCGACAACCCTCTCTGACTCACTGAGTCAACACCTTAACTCGGCAAGGCCACTCGCTGAGTGGTTAAGGACAATCTTCATGCTACTCGCCGAGTCTGTTCTTCAGACTCGGCGAGTCCATGCCATGCATCAACTCAAACTCGTCCCTAAGGTCAGATCCGCTCCATAAACTCATAGATCCAGTCCTTCCAAGCACATTCATCACGTAAAGTCACTATCTTGGCTACCATGCGATGCCTACAAGGCTTCTTTTGGTGAAATGACATCTAAAATGGTAACCTAAGTCTCCAACTAAAAAGGAAAGGCATAAAGCAGAACATTAGGGACTCTCTGGACCTATTAAGGTCCAGATCTAGGTACCATTTCCCCATGGGACCTCTCACACTCCAATTACAAGGTAAACAAGGCATGAAGAAACCCTAGATTTGACCATATCAATGAAAACACGAGAATAAGCTCCGAACATTACCTCAAATCGCTTCCTCTGCCGAAATGGAAGTAGATTCAAGTTCCCCCAACACTCCTAGCTTGGCCTTCCTCTTCCCTTCTTGCTAACACATACAAGGATGGTGAATAATGGTCTCTTTTCTCACTCACAAAGACTCTCAGATGCTCTGGTGCTCTCAAGGTCGAAGGTAGCCGCAATGAAGGGTTATAAGGTCCTTTAAATAGGGCTCAGGGTCGGGAAATTAGGGTTTCATTAAACAGCATGGACTCGCCGAGTCCAGACGCGAATCCGCGTCCAACCCGCGATCCTACTCGGCGAGTTTGAGCTCCAACTCGCCGAGTCCCCTCACAATTTACCAAAATTACAAGAATAAATGATACCTGGAAATCCGGGCTGTTACAGTGCCGTGCCGATTTTGCCGTAAAACTTCGACGGGCCATAACTTCTTCGTTATAACTCGGATTTTGGCGTTCTTTATATGTACGGAACTCTTGAGACATATTCTACAACTTGGTTAAGATTAATGCTTCTAAATAATCTTCCATTAAAAAGTCATTTTTGACGCTCATTGTCTCTAAATTGGCTAGCCCGGATCTGCGGGTGTTACAATTATCTCCCCCTTAGGATGATTACGTCCCGGAATCATCAACGAAACAGGGTAGTATAATGACTCCATACGTTATCTCTTCATCCTAGGTATTAATCGTAACTTCCTTGTTTCTTCGAATGAGTATCTAACTCTTGGACTCCTTGACTGCAGGCGGTGCTCGATCTTGCACTTGCTCCCCATCTCACGTTAGACTCCAAATTATGTCCTTCAAGTCATAATCTCGATCCTCACTGGATACGAACTTAAGATAAGTTCCTTTATTACTACAATGGAACAATGTGTCATATTCTAATGACCTATCATCGTATGTTGCAATGCTTAGACTCGGGTCTATTAGAGTCTTTCAGAACAGACTATACTTTCCTTCATGTTCTAATCTCATGTTAAAAGGTAGCATTTCTAGCTACAAGTAACTATCGCGATACCTCTACCGACCACTTTGATTATCTTTTATTTCAATCTTCCGGCTTAAGTCAGATGTTACATCAAACTTGGTTCTCTGAACCACGTAACATACTTATCGTAGTCGGACTCAATTCGATATGACCACTAGGGTCAGAATAACAATCATCTTCTTAGTCATTACCGAAATGATGGTAATGACATATTTGAATAAAACGGAATCAATTAATAGCTTCTTGGTAACCTTGTGACTTTCCCTGATCCAAGTATGAGTCCTGTACTTCCGGTAGTATAGGCCTCTACTACCTTTCACACCTACTCATACTCGTCCTAAGTATTGTCTCGTTGTTCTCCAAGTTATTATCACAAAAACAATTTTAACACATACAAATTTATCCAACCAATCATATAACTTTCTCTAGACTCTACTAGGACTTCTTCCATGCGTATCTTCAATCATCAATTCTGTTTCAAGCCGGCTGGTGGTGGAAATGTCGGACGATGGGATAACTTCATGGATTCTACCAAAAATATTTCTTTCTTCTAATCGAAAGTGAACTTCTCCCGTACTAGACGTATTATTTTTTAGACGCATTCTAAAGGCAAGATATCACTTTAAAATATCTACCGATAGGTATCATTCACTATCGTAAGCCTTCTCATTTCCTCCATTTGCTCAGTCTGTTATGAGTCCTTATCATGACATTCTATACACCAAAGCAGGCGTTCGGTGTATTGAGACGAGAATATAGATAAAGGAAGATTTAGACGCGTATTCCTCCGTATTACTCCAAAAAGTTACATGCCAGTTTTAATATCATAATTAAACGTTTAGAAATATGAGCACGTAAAATTTCCAGATTTGGTCGGCAACAGACCATAGATCTGAACAAATAATAGCATATAGCACATAAAATCATTTAAGGCATCTTTCCTAAAATAAACTAGTGCTTGGGTCTAAAATATACTAGACACTCATCTCACAATCATCGCTTAGCATTCTAAGTTTAAGTCTAGAAATCCTACAAATTCCTAGTTCTCTTAAACTAATGCTCTGATACCAACTGTGACATCCCCATTTTCACGGCAAAAAAAAACCGATTTTGTTTATGCTTTATAAAAATCAGAGTATCTCTTTTAATAAAAATGTTGCGGAATTTGTTCCCAGAAAAAAACATGATAATTTCATTATCAAAGCATTTCCGAAGAAATGTATTTTTATTCATTTTAAAACATTTGAGATGTCATCGTCAATACAGAAACATAAGCATAAACAGAACTTACATTCATTATCGCTAGTGATTTATATCTCTTTAATCTCTCAGTGTAATGTGACTTCATATCAACACTTGTGATATAAATAAACTGAGTGGGTCAGGTTGGGAAACTTGGTGGGTACATAGGGTTTTCAACCCACAGTAATATAATTAAACTGAGTGGGTCAGGTTGGGAAACTTGGTGGGTACATAGGGTTTTCAACCCACAGTAATATAATTATTATGTTTAATCATCAAACAGTTAACCCAATTACCCATCCCCATTATCTTCTTTACTCTTAAGGATCTACCCTAAGAATCAGCTATTTCTCATTCATTCATTCCTAAGGATTATCCTAAGGAATAGGTACAAAGTCCATTGTTGTCAATGACACAGCTATCAAGCACAACTGCTAGTTCTATCACTTAGGCGCAGCTGCCAGAATTGTGACATTCTATGTGAGGCGCAACGGCCAGTATTATCCTTCGAGTACAGTTGCAAGGGTTATCTCGTTTATTGACAGTATCGTTTTTGAGAGTCCAATCGCAATACATGTCAATGAGTTTTTAGAGTACACCGGTGAACACATCGTTCACAACACCTACAGGTTGCAAGCATGTTAATGTTCCACTGGACTGTCTAGAATAGTCTGTGGTTGTCATCCATACTCTTCTAGATGAATGGGCCAGCATTTAGGAACAAGACTTCTCACATCGTCCACCTCTCACCCTTACCTCATGGTCTATATCACCTCTCAACTCATCATCCAACTCATATTTCATCTACCCATGTTTTACCCAACATATTACGTAGATATAAATACATATATACAGTTTAAATCATATAAAAATTATATAAAATCGTTCATCCAGCATAGATAGCAAGTATACAGATAATATGCACACATAACACGGAGTTTATATAAAATACTTCATATCTATGTGTAAGATGAAAGAGACCATGCACTCACTTGAAAATGTGGTGATTCCGAACTCAGACAGCGCTTCGCTTGTTAAAAATAATTTGCTTCGACGAAACCTAGTATTATTACCACTAGAGTTTAGTCTATTATTCGTCGAGACTAATTAATAGTCTAGATATTATTAAAGATACTTATATAACCCATAATAATAGTCCAAGTACTTATTATAAGTTCCTAATAACGTTACTATAATTAAATAAAAGCTATATTAAAAATAGCGTAGGCGTAGCTCACTTACAACGGGTTTTATAGAAAATCGGGCTTTGCTTGGAGCAGCGTTCCCGAGTTGAAAAACTCTTCTTCTCGGAGCTGTCGAGCACTCCGGGGCTTCCGCCTCGTGCTAGGGAGGTTCCCTAGGCTTTTCGGGGGGGGGGGGGGGTTTCGGGGCTAGAGAGAGGTTCTAGAGAGAGAGTAAAGAGAAGAAAAAATGAGAAAAGAATGAGAAAGGTGTGAAGAAAATGAGGGTGGGAGTGGTTCTATTTATAGGGTGAAAAATGGTTGAACTTGGTGCGACATGTCACCATCTAGTGGCAAGACTTGGAGAGAAAGCAATGACCAAGATTGTGCCACATCACCCATTTTCGCACAACACACTTCTGACTTCTAAAATCCGTAACTTTCACATACGACCTCCGTTTTTGACGTTCTTTATATCCACGCGTAGGTAAAAATAAGATTTACAACTTTCATTTTGACTCTGTCGGCTAATTCTCGACCGATCTTAAATTTAAAAGTACGAGGAGATTATACTGTTAAATGTCCGCGTAAAATTCATAACTTCTACATACGGACTCTGTTTTCGTCTGTCTTTTTACCGTTGAGTTCCTTTTAATGAGATCTTCAATTCTCATTTAGGTCTCGTAGGCCAGAAACCGCTCGATCTAAAATTCGAGTTTCGGGGCGTGCACTGCTATGCCAAAGTTTAGAAAATTCATAACTCCTCATACGAAGTCAGATTTGGGCGTTTTTTTGTATGTTCTCGGTTTAACGTATAATACAAATTTTGTTTAGATCACTAAGGCTAAAAAGTACTTTATCAAAAATTCACTATTTATGTCTCCCGGTGCCGTGCCGATTTTGCCGTAAAACTTCGACGGGCCATAACTTCTTCGTTATAACTCGGATTTTGGCGTTCTTTATATGTACGGAACCCTTGAGACATATTCTACAACCTGGTTAAGATTAATGCTTCTAAATAATCTTCCATTAAAAACTCATTTTTGATGCTCATTGTCTCTAAATTGGCTAGCCCGGATCTGCAGGCGTTACAACAAAAGATGTTTTTGACATCGACAACGGCCATAGATGCCAAATTCAGCATCGTTAACAGTGGTAGACTACTCGATTTCAACTTATAAGTGTAAAAAAATGTAGTATTTTTTTTTTGTATTAAAATGTAACTACTAAAAAAAATATATGCAACAACTGGTATATACCGAATGAAAAAAAAGAATTAATGTAATCACCACTGTAAATTTCTACGTCCGCCTCCGACATTGACACCATAGGAAGACCGGATTTGGTTGTCTATAGAAACTCCCTTTTTGATTGAAAAAACTAATGATAAAACAATATTGAGAAATTATAGAACAACATTTCCAAGAAATACACAATTATTAAAAAATTGTCATTTCTTGAACTACATAGCTCCATTTTGGTATTTTTGTCCTATGATCCAAAATGATAAAGGAATATTCCGAGAGGCATTCTGATATTATAACAAAAGTAAAAGTAAAACAACAGCGACATTCCAAATCCAAAAGGGCAGTTCTACTCCCTCTCCCCTACCTTCGTCACGCGATAAAAGCGTATATGTATCTATGTCTATGTCCTTTTGCCAAAGAAATCAAACTTATTAATCCCTAATAACCACTCCACTTCAGATTCCTTCATATTTATCTCTGCTTCTCCATGTATTTCTCCTTCAAATCTTCACACGTTTTCACAGATCACAGGTACGAACATTTCTTGATCGGGGCTGATTGACTTCAAAACTTTTCAAATTAGGAGTGGTTTCCAAATTTTGGTGAAGTCAAATGACCAAGTGCGTGTTTATGTTTTTGATTATCTGTAAATCAAATAGGATTTTGGGGGTCAATTGATCAACATGGATATAGATGCAGGAGCTACGTCAGCTGTTGGCACTGATAATCAGCAAACCCCCGTTCTTCGTGGCCGGTCTAAAGGTAATAATTCCTTTTGTATCATTTGATCTCCTTTCTTCTCGAGAGAGAAAATCGCATTTGATGCCAAATGGGTTATTTCCGACTTCTTAAATTTGTTTAGTTTTTGAAAGGGTCAAGAGATAAAAGTTTGTAATCGAAATGATTTCTGTACTAATCTAAATTTCATTTGGAATTGGTTGCTGTAATTCAGAGTTCTTACACTAAAATGTATTGTAAGCATAAGTTGTGAAAAATCTGATTTTCGTTAGTTCTATTCCGTTATGATTGTTCTTGAATCTTGCAAGTTAGCCTTCGTTTTAGGGTTTCTCTTGTTATCAGCACTTTTGTCCTCATTATGTGATTTTCAAGCTTCATCTTTTCATATCCTAAGCTTACATGTTTAGGTGATTAGATAGGTGATTAGATGCAACCCCAAAGGTTTTATATGATATAATACAAGGTTTACATAACATTATGTAAAATAAAAGTTTCTGAGATTTTTTTTTTTGGATAAAAGAGAATGTTTTTTTGCAGCTATACATCAGTTCACATTCTGTTCATTATCTTTGTTGTCAATAAATTTAACACCTTTTTTTTTTCTTAAATGGTTTGACTTCATAAATATATCATATAAATGTTTTTCACTTGTGCTTTTTTGCAGCTATACATCAGTTCACACAACAAACTCTCCCAGCTTGTAAACCTGTTCTAACACCAGCATGGGTGAGTGCATAAACACTCTTCACATCTATTTATAAATTACTTAAAAGGGTTAATTAAATGCACATTTATGCAAACATTGTTTCACATTTTTCCTAATTCATGCAACAAAATGGTTTCATATACCAAATATTAGGACCAAAAGATGCCAACACTTTACAGATAACCTGTTTTTTGGTTGAAACATGGTTGCATAACTTGGTAAAAAGATGAATCATTGTTGCATATTTTGGTTCTAAAATGAAAAAATGGTTGTATATTCTTTTCTAAAAAACCACTTTGTTGCATATATGCACATTTAATTCTTACATAAAACTGAATGTTGTTTTTAACAGGTCATTGGAACATTCTTCATGATGGGTGTACTTTTTATCCCTGTTGGATTAATTTCTCTTCATGCTTCACAAAGTGTAATGTTCAATTCCCATTTTTTCTCATAAATGATTTAGCAGTTTATCTTGTTTTTGAATTTGCAATTCTTTCTACTTATTAGTTCTTATCATTAAGTCTTTCAAAGTGGACTTAAAATCTTGAAATGATATTTTGTATTTTAGGTTCATGAAATTGTAGACAGATATGATGTTGATTGTGTACCCGATAATTTCAAGAACAACAAGATAGCTTATATCAAGAATTCATCAGTTTCAAAAAGTTGTCATAGGTATCTAAAGGTAATACTAATGTCTAATAATAGTCTAATATCCTGTTATATTTTTAAGGGTTAATCTCAAAAAAGACCTTATATTTTGTGTTTTTTCCGGATTAAACCTCAACGCCTGAAAAAGACCTTGTATTTTTTCATTTTTTCCGAAAAAGCCCTCAACTTTGTATTTTTTTTTTCGAAAAAAACCCTCGACCTTCTAAATGCTTCCAAATAAACCCTAAACTTTTTTAGGTTTTCTTGAAAAAACCCTCATATTTTACAATTTTTTTTGACAAAAAGTGACTAAAAGGGCTAGATTGGAAGAAATGAAAAAATACAAGGTATTTTTCAGGCAAAAAATAAATTTGAGGTTTAATCCAGAAGAAACACAAAATATAAGATCTTTTTTTGAGATTAACCGTGTTTTTAATTGACTACTTTTTGATTATTACTTTTATACAAAATCCATACCTAATTATTCACTTACATGCATTTTGATTTTCAATATAGGCACACAAACATATGAAAGCTCCAATTTACATCTATTATCAACTCGATAACTTTTACCAAAATCACAGAAGGTTAGTACTTATATTTATTTAGGCTATATTTGGTGTATTAGCTGAAAAATTAGTTGATAGCTGCAAAGCTAGTTGTTAAATAAAAAGTTAGCTAAATAAAAAGCTAGCTGATAGCTGAAAAACCAACGGATAAAAAATTGCGTTTGGTAAAACTAGCTGAAAGATATACAATGACACAAAAGGGCATTTAAAAGAATGTATTTCTATAATTATTTAAGGGGTATATTTGGCAAATTTAAAAAAGCTCCTAAAAAGCTACTTAAAAAGCTAGCTTATAAGCTACTTTTTGGCTTGCCAAACATGACAACTTAAAAAAGTTCGAAAAATAAACTAGCTTATCAGCTAGTTGTGGTGCATCAAACACAACCTTATTTGTTAAAGCATACAAGTTTGATAGTTATTTATTTTTAAAGATTTATGCATATTAATTAAAACATGTGTCCAATTTAGGTATGTGAAAAGTAAAAGTGATGATCAACTTCTACATGGATTAGGATACAACAAAACAAGTTCATGTGAACCTCAAGCATTCGATAATGGTCTTCCAATAGTTCCTTGTGGATTGATTGCATGGAGTTTGTTTAATGACACGTTTTCATTTTCACGTGGGACAAAAAAATTGGAAATTGAAAGAAAAAATATTGCATGGAAGAGTGATAGAGAACACAAATTTGGCAACAAAGTTTATCCATTCAATTTTCAAAATGGATCATTGATTGGTGGTGGAAAGCTTGATACAACTATCCCAGTAAGTGTCCTAATTTAATATTTCTTCAAAACAATAATTTTTATATGAAAATTTACTTTATTATTTTGTTCTTTATCGATAATAGCAATAAACTTACATATTTTGTTGTCTCTATTGTACTTTGTCTATTGTTGAGTAATGAGTTGTAAGTAAATTGCTTTTATGTGTAAAGAAAACTGAGAAAATGGTTAATCTCATAAAAGACCTTATATTTTGTGTTTTTTTTTTCTTTTCCGGATTAAATCTCAACTTTATTTTTTTCATGAAAAAGACCTTGCATTTTTTTATTTTTTCTGATTTGGCCTTTTTAGTCATTTTCCCCAAAAAAGGTTGTACAATGTGAGGGTTTTAAAAAAGTTGAGGATTTTATTGGAAACATTTAGAAGTTTGAGGGGTTTCTTTTTTTTTGGAAGTAAACAGTTGAGTGTTTTTTCGGAAAAAATGAAAAAATATAAGGTCTTTTTCATGAAAAAAAATAAAGATGAGGTTTAATCCAGAAAAAACACAAAACATAAGGTTTTTTTATGAGATTAACCCTAAAGAAAATGTAAGGATGTTGCTGTTATTGGTAAACTAGTTGTGAGACATGTGTACTACACGGGATTTATTTAAAAAAATAAAATAAAATATTAAGGTCTAAACATTTAGGAAGCTTGAATTTATAAGGAAAGTGAGAAAAATATTGAATTATTGAAATTGAAGTGCTTATTTGTCTTTTAAATTTTAACAAACAATTCAAATAAATAAACAAAGAAAATAATTGGGTTTCAGTTAGGAATTTTGAAATTAGAAGGAAAGTTGCATTAATGAAATTGATATCCATTTATTATTACATTTAAATACCATGTGGAAATTAATAAAATGGGAAAAAAAGCCATAAAATGACATGTCGAAATTTTTTAATTTAAAATAACTATAAAATAACATGTGGCAAAATGAATGAGAGTGTCACATGTGACAATTATTTATTTATTTATTAGAGTAGAAATGTAATTACAATTTTTAATGTTAAAAACTAAGTATATTTCTTATACTGTTAAAAAGAGTGAAGTACTTTCTTATAACCCTTTTTCTATATCATATAATGATGTAACTCCCATCAAATTCCATGAAAAATCAGATTAATATTTAAAATTCATTTTTTATTTCCTTCAAAAACTAATTCCTTATATTATTTCTCGTGCTTTTTGCTTAATCTTAAAATCATTAAGCTAAGTGATCAAGAGGATCTTATTGTGTGGATGCGAACTGCTGCTTTTCCAAGCTTCCGGAAGCTTTATGGAAGAATTGAAGAGGATCTAGAAGAAGATGACATCATCATAGTACACCTCAAAAACAACTATAATACTTACAGTTTTGGTGGAACAAAAACACTTGTCCTTTCAACATCAAGTTGGTTAGGTGGAAAGAATAGTTTTCTTGGGGTGGCTTATATTTTTGTTGGCTCTTCTTCCATACTCATTGCCTTCATCTTCTTGTTGCTTCATGTCAAAAACCCTAGGTAAATTTACCTTTTTGACCTTTATCACTTAATCTTGATATCTATACATGGCTTAATGTATTAAGATTGATCAGTATTGTGAAATTTGTTTTTTGAAATGTAAGGGTAAAATGGTCATTTAGTCTTGTTCAGACGGTTTATTTGGTCTAGATAAGAAACAAGTTAATCTTGATAGCTATACATGTCTTAATGTATTAAGATTGATCAATATTGTGATTTCTTTTTGGAATGTAAGGGTAAAATGGTAATTTAGTCTCATTCAGACAGTTTATTTTGTCTAGAAAAGAAACAACTTAATCTTGATAGCTATACATGGCTTAATGTATTAAGATTGATCAATATAGTGAAAATTGTTTTTAGGAATGCAAGGGTAAAATGGTCATTTAGTCTCATTTAGACGGTTTATTGATAGCTATAAGTGGCTTAATGGATTAAGATTGATGAATATTGTGAAATTTATAAGGGTAAAATGGTAATTTAGTCTCATTCAGACGGTTTCTTTTGTCTAGAAAAGAAGCAACTTAATCTTGATAGCTATACATGGCTTAATGTATTAAGATTGATCAATATAGTGAAAATTGTTTTTAGGAATGCAAGGGTAAAATGGTCATTTAGTCTCATTTAGACGGTTTATTGATAGCTATAAGTGGCTTAATGGATTAAGATTGATGAATATTGTGAAATTTGTAAGGGTAAAGTGGTAATTTAGTCTCATTCAGACGGTTTATTAGGTCTAGAAAAGAAACAGCTTAATCTTGATAGCTTTACGTGGCTTAATGTATTAAGATTGATGAATATTGTGAAATTTATAAGGGTAAAATGGTCATTTAGTCTCATTCAGACGGTTTATTCGGTTTAGAAAAGAAATAACTTAATCTTGGTAACTATACATGGCTTAATGTATTAGATTTATGAATATTGTGAAATTTATTTTTTGGAATGTAAGGGTAAAATGGTAATTTAGTTTCATTCAGATGGTTTATTTGGTGTAGAAAAGAAACAAACGTTATGTATGCAACACTTTATCTAGACAAACATTATTATCCGTAGAGGGCATAATGGGAAAGAAAAAGAAACAATCCTTGACTATATTTTGAGGACTTTTTAATTAATTAATTAATTAATTTTTTATTATTTTCTTTCTTTTTGACAGACCATATGGGGACACGATGTATGTTAGTGGTGGCAGGAAGGATATTTCTAGTTAAGAGGTAGTTTGCATATTTTAAAAAGGTATTAAATATTTAAATTAATTTCTTATAAGAAGCCCTTTACTCAAATTTTTTTACATTTTTAGTGTTCTTTTTGTAATCTTTTTATATATGTCACACTTGAATTAGTAACTGATAATGTGACTTGATATTTAATTCAACAGATGATGATAGTTTTTTCAAATTGCTGCTTGTATCGGATGATACATCTGAGTTGCTGCATGTAATTATACAAAATTTTCTCCAAAGAGACATTTGTTTCTCCTATGTAAAGAGATTTGCTAAAATGCCACCTAGGCAGCCACATACACCAACGGGTCCCACATGAACGAATTAAAACGTTTCTCCATGTATTGTGGTGGTATCTTTTGTTATCTTGTTGCTAAATGTGGTATTGTTGAATATGTTGGAAGCAACATGATTATGCTATGATGTCATTTTGCTAAAAGGTTATACTTGGATTGATTGTTTTTGCTTTTGATTAGATCATCCTGTTGAGGGCCTGTTTGTTACATGGGACAGACAAAACATAATATAATGATATAATGATTTTATAAAATGATTTTGTTCTGTGTTTGATATGCATTGGACTGAGTTTTATAAATTAAAAAACGTACAATTTTTTATTTCACCTAGAAAGGTTGAATAAGGTGGGACAAAGGCATATCCCCAATGATACCTTTATCATCCTTATCATTAAAAACAACTTTAGTAAACTAGTCTACTCATATCAACTTCTATTTAAGATATACAATCTAAATGATATCTTAAAGAAAGAATTGTGTAAACGATGTAATGTCCAAAGTAGAGGTGCATAAATCCGATAAAAAAACTGATGTTTTATTTTTTTAAGGGATTGAAATTTTAAACATATTTTAAAAGAAAGATAAGTTTTGTTTAAAAAAGGCGGAAGGAAATACAGGACGAGCAGAAAGAGTTCAAGGGGTTGTCTGCTACATTGAGTTCTAGACCTAAAAATCTGTAAACCCATTAAAATTCCACACCAAAAAATATTAAATCCTAAAAAAAATTTACTCGTGTTTTTTTTAATTGGTAGACAAATTCATCACAAATACAAGAATAACAAAGACTCACATTGAAACCTCTGTACAAATACAAGAATTCAGTCTCTACCATGGCTACTTGAATCCTCTATGAAAAACAATGACCCCATCTCCTTATGCGTTCTGAAAAACATCCCCTTTCTCGTATTGTAAGGTCGTGCTTTTTATTGATTTTTTCATTTATGTTTAAAACATTTTAATAGAAAACACAACGAAAGACTATTTGTTCATTTCAAACATATCAAAACAAATCACAACATTATGTTCGTTAAAAACCAATCAACCAAAACCATTTAACGGCAGTGGAAGCAAAATACATAAGTAAATATATGAATTTAAGTGGCATCCTTTATATTAGTTCAACCGCATAACATACATGTAACATTTCAACCACATTTGTAGTTATGTGTCCCATAGTGATACCAAACCCAAGGAATTACCATGTTCACTACTTGTGTGCTCCATCGGTTCAATTCCTTTAGTGAGTCATGACTTCCACCCGAAACACCTACCCCGGGACTTCCCTTTTTGATACTCCAATTTGTAAAATACAAGTACTTTGCAATGTCGTCCAATCGGTACAAACAATGGCAATTATACCGCTACACCTCCCGATGACTACGCGATGCTTGATCTCGCTACGAACGAAGTGTAATTCCCATGAATATTCTCATTAACATGGAAAGCATATATTTAGAAGAGATTACAAATGAGACCTTGAGCCTGTACGAAATGAAGGTGTACACTAATGGGCTACCATAATACATACACAAATATAATACACTAACATCCTCCAACAATTGTAGTTGTGAGAATGAATGTTCAAACTGTATCTACTAAGAGGTGGTTGGAACATGAAGAACACAAATATCACCGATAGCCACTTTGTCTCTATTGGATCTATATGTTCAAAAATCATTATTGAGTGATATTGCTAATAATGTATGATCCTATAAGCTCACGCATTTACCACGTTGGCACAATCTATATATTTATCATTAATATGATTATTAATAAATAATATCAATTTTTGTATTTAATTAGGGAATAATTATTGTTTTGTGAAAATAATAATTAAAAGAGAGCATAACTAGTTATTATATCATAGAGTATGATAAAATAAGTCATGTACAAATTTTTAGACATTTTGGTTAACCATCATCAAATTAGTGAGTTTGTATACTATGGTTAATAAACTAGCTAGAAATTTTTTGTCTTCTTTGAAGGCATGTCTGAAGATTACAGACATGGGAGGTTTCTTGTCAACATTCCTCCTTTTCCCCATGCTTCAAAAAGCTACTAATATTTTATATTATTATAATCTAAAGGTATGCCTTGCATGAGAGTATAAAAGAAAAGCTTTTGCATAAGTTTTTAGCTAGTTGTTTTAACTTTTTCTTTCTCTCTTCCTCTCCCACTAAAAACCGTAGCTTTAAGCTTCTTCTTCCTCTGCAGAGTCTCTATTTGTTGTGAGATGACGAACCTTAGTTAATGTATTAATTGAAAATCGTTAGTAAATAGAGAAGGTTTTCTTGACTTTGTTATCTAATGTATTTACAAGGTACTTAAGTGTTTCATAGTTTGATGTCGAGTCCTAGTATTTTTTGATTCCGTGAGTACCCTATAAATATGGTAAGTACTGTAGAGAGTTAGTATGACTTTTTTCACACTTGTAACTTTCTATGTACACATTTTGGAAGTTGGTTAGATGGAAAGATGTAACAACCCGTTATTTTTCTAGTAAATACAAATCAAATATTTTTAAATAAAATTTCGATTTGTGTTGATTTGGTTATGATCATAAGGGTTAAAAATGATTTAAATTAGACAAAATTGCAAAAATGGTCCCTGTGGTATGCAAAATTTTGGGGTTTTAGTCCAAACAGTGACTTTTTTGGTTTCGTAGTCCTTTTGGAGTGGTTTGTATGTGAAAATGGTCCCTCCAAAAACTGAAATGACTATAATACCCTTGGGGTATTTATTTTTCATTTTTCTTTCATTATTCTTAAAATTTAATATTTATTTATTTATTTTAACAATTAAAAAAATAAAAAAGGGCCCACCTCTCTCTCTCTCTCTCTCTCTCTCTCTCTCTCTCTCTCTCTCTTCCTTATGATCCATCACCCTCTCCGGCTGTTGCTACCCTTCTCAACCCCCACAACCCCGATTGAAGGCTTGAACCGCCAGAAAAATCGACTCCTTCATGCTTCATAACGAATCAGGAAAAGAAGAAAGAAAGAAGATGTTGCTTGCGATCCCTTTCGAAGGTATTGTAGCAACAAACACGATTTACTACACCCGAGATTGAACACACACCAAAACTCGTCAAACTAAGTTGAATTAGGTTTTCTAAAATCGAACTAGATAGAGATACGGTGGAAATCAAGTCAGAAATCGAAAACACGTTTAGAAATTTGGCAGAATCATAATTTGGATTATGAAATCAGTTCATACATACATATGCTCACAAAGATTAATGCAGAAAATCTAAAATAGATTACAAGAGAGCAGATATTAGCAGCGGCTTAAGTTGGAAGAAGGAGGTCGGCCGCCGGCGAATTGAAATTGAAGAAAAATGATAGAGATTTGAGGCGTTTGATCGACAGAGAGATACGATTCTGATTTTGGGTAAATACAGACATTGCAGATGTGGATTAAAATGGTTTGATGATTATGATTGAGAAATAATAGAGAAGCTTCAATCGATTATCCATAATCATTTTATTCCGACAAGTTCGGGTGATTGAAGGAGGATAAGTTTCAATTGATTTGTCCCAGTCTCTCTACCAGTCTTCATCTCTCAAAAAAGCAATACGATTACCAATGGGTTGCTCCGATCAACAGAAAAAAACAAGGAGGGAGGTGGTTTCATGGTGGTCCCAGCAACAGCAACACCATCGTTGGTGGTGGTGGTGTTTCTCGATGGGAAAGAGGCAGTGGGTGGCGGAGGGAGGAGCTCCGGTAGCCTTTGATGCTTTTGTTTGGTCTTCTACCGGCGAAGACAAAGGAGGGAAAAAGTGGCATCGGTGATTGCTGGAGTGACTCGACAGAAGAGGGCGGAGGGAGGTGGTGGTCGGTGTCAAGTTGGTCGGTCTTTTCCTTCGGCCGGTGAGATACGAACTGGAGGGATCGAGATTTGCTATAGCAGTAGCTGGATATTTGGGTTTAGTGTTATGTGTGTGTGTGTGTGTGAGAGAGAGAGAGAGAGAGAGAGAGAGAGACCAAATTAGTTATTTATTTTCTTTTTCTTTTAAATTAAACAAAAAAAATACAAAAAATATATCAGAAAGGGCATTTTAGTCTTTTCAGTTTTCCGAGGGACCAAAACC
Organism: Lactuca sativa; assembly: GCF_002870075.4. Taxonomy (NCBI): domain Eukaryota; kingdom Viridiplantae; phylum Streptophyta; class Magnoliopsida; order Asterales; family Asteraceae; genus Lactuca; species Lactuca sativa. Next base: position 127,553,203 of record NC_056623.2, on the reverse strand, counting down.
ACAAGCAAACATGGTCAAAAGGACCACCAATCCAAAAAAGTCACTGTTTGGACTAAAACCCCAAAATTTTGCATACCACAGGGACCATTTTTGCAATTTTGTCATTAAATTATATAAATGATGTTTTTATATAAGTATTTGGAATAAAATACACTTAAAAATCAAAGTTTTTCCCTTTGGAACTGAGAACCCTCGGACCGAAAACCTCTTTTCGGCTGAGAACCCTCTGACCGCAAACCCTTCGGACCGAAATCACCTTTCCTGCCAATAACCAACCGTTATATATATATATATATATATATATATATATATATATATATATATATATATATATATATATATATATATATTCCTCGAAAAATAACTCATTTTCTCACCTTTTCACTTGAAAACACTCTCATTTTGCTCCCAAGTACCATACAAGAACCTTCCAATCTTCAAGAAAAATCCTTCAAATCTTCATAATTTTCACTAAGAACACCAAGAACACCAAGAACACCAAGAACAATCTTCAAATCTTCAAGCTAGCTGAAAACTCATTCAGGACCGAGAACTCTCTAAAGCCATGAACTTGGTTCTCAGTTAAGGTTTTAAGACCAAAATCAAAGGATTTCGGTGGATGCTAGACCGAAAACCCTCATCAACACTTCATACAATTCTCAGTAATTCTTGTGAGAAATTTCCTTACATAAATTAAGTGTTGTCAAAGGTTTTTACTATTTTTCAATGTTTTTAGGGGGGGGGGGGATACATGTAAAACACAAGGATTCTTGTGTTAATATTCAAACGATTTCAAAACCATTTGCAATTGATTCAAGCTGATTTATTACTACATTTTATAAAAATATATGTTTATATATTTTTAACCCATTTGTAACATGTCGAGCAAAAGGGTGTTTATCACAAGTTTCTGACTACTACTTTATACATACAGTTAAATTGCAAAGGTTTTCAGTATATTACAGAGCATACATTTAAACTATAATTGGTATAGTTTGTGAACTACTACACTATTTTGCTAAGTACAATACACATAACAAGAACATACATTTAAACTATAATAGGTATATTTGGGAAGACACTAAACTATTTTACAAGTTCAAGAACGCTATACAGAAACAAGAATATAAACTATAATAAATATAGTTTATGGAACACCACTCTATTACAATGATTCAAGGATACACTACTAAATAACTATTTAAGTATAATTATTTTACATTATAAAGTACACTACTACAAGGTGATACATATGATTTCAAGTACAAGAGAACACTACTACACTACACGTAAACTAGGAAATACAGGGTTGTGAGACACTACTTCAATTGTACCCATTAGGGTACAAGTCTAAGTCCTATAAATTATAGCAAGAGTCTCCTAGAGGGAGAGTGTGACTTTGTGTATAGATCTATACGGGATTGACAACCCCGCACCTAAACTGTTAGCTATAGTTATGCCGACAGGCCTGGTGTGACAAACGTCATAACATTCCGACACCTGAAGAACGTCATAGAGGCCCCTAGTCAGTTTAGCATGGTTATATGAAACTCACAACAGTATTAACTAAAACATTTGTTTACGGGATTAACACTACTTCAATTATTTTATTTTAATTAATAAAACTACAGTACACTACTATACACTACAGCTGGTGGTATCCAGACATTCAAACAAAGGTTTTCATACAAACACTACTACTATACACTACAACTGGTAGTATCCAGGCATTCATTCAAACATTGCACTACTATACACTATAGCTGTTGGTATCCATACATTCATATAAAGGTTTTCATACAAACCCTACTACTATACACTACAGTTGGTGGTATCCATGCATTCATACAAAGGTTTTCATACAAACAATACACTACTATACACTACAGCTGGTGGTATCCAGACATTCATACAAAGGTTTTCATACAAATAGTACACTACTATACATTACAGATGGTGGTATCTAGGCATTCATACAAGGGTTTTCATACAAACACTACTACGATACACTACTTTCCTAGTATAGAGTACACTAGTACGACATGCAGTTTAGGGAAACATACATGATATGGTTTTTTCATTAATAAGACTACATATACTATTACAGAATACAGTAACAACCATACATTATGGTCTTAAGGCCTAAAACTACTTTTCATTACTAAAGAAAATATTGGGTTTTCTGGAAGTACACTATAACATTTTCAAGGAACAAAGACAAGCTTTTCATCTCAAAAACATACTTATGAACTCACCAACTTAAATGTTGATACACTTTCAAAACCACTTGTATTCTCAAAGAACCAGTAGACAGGTACACCCGCAGGTTTTGAGAAGACGAAGCTTTTAGTGTCGCATCTTTTATACTTTTGTTATACACTTTTAATGTCATACAAACTATGTATCGAATAGTTGTAAATACTTTACTTTATCAATGTAATGGTTGGGTTTGCTTTGATTACTATTATACAATTGTTGTGATACTGTTCATGACATCCTCCACCCCCGAACGTTTCCGCCGTTCCAGTTTGGGGGTGTGACAAAAGAATAGTTTTCTTAAGGTGGCTTATATTTTTGTCGACTCTTCTTCTATACTCATTGCCTTCATCTTCTTGTTGCCTCATGTCAAAAACCCAAGGTAAATTTACCTTTTTGACCTTTATGAGTTAATATTGATATCTATACATGGCTTAATGTATTCAGATTGATGAATATTGTGAAAGTTGTAAGGGTAAAATGGTTATTTAGTCTCATTTAGACAGTTTATTTGGTCTAGAAAAGAAACAAATTAATCTTGATAGCTATACATAGCTTAATGTATTAAGATTGATGAATATTGTGAAATTTGTAAGGGTAAAATGGTCATTTAGTCTCATTCAGACGGTTTATTAGGTCTAGAAAAGAAACAACTTAATATTGATAGCTATACATGGCTTAATGTATTAAGATTGATCAATATTGTGAAATTTGTTTTTAGGAATGCAAGGGTAAAATGGTCATTTAGACTCATTTAGACGGTTTATTGATAACTATACGTGGCTTAATGGATTACAATTGATGAATATTTTGAAATTTGTAAGGGTAAAATGGTAATTTAGTCTCATCCAGACGGTTTTATTCGGTTTAAAAAGAAACAACTTAATCTTGATAGCTATACATGGCTTAATGTGTTAAGATTGATGAATATTGTAAAATTTATAAGGGTAAAATGGTCATTTAGTCTCATTTAGACGGTTTATTCGGTCTAGAAAGAAACAACTTAATCTTGATAGTTATACATGGCTTAATGTATTAAAATTGATGAATATTGTGAATTTTATTTTTTCGAATGTAAGGGTAAAATGACAATTTAGTCTCATTCAGACGGTGTAGAAAAGAAACATACATTACGATATTACCCATAGAGGGCGTAATGGGAAAGAAAAAGAAACAATCCTTGACTATATTTTGAGGACTTTATAATTGATTAATTTTTTTTTATTATTATTATTTTTTTTGATAGACCATATGGGGACACGATGTATGTTAATGGTGGCAGGAAGGATATTTCTAGTTAAGAGTTAGTTTGCATATTTTAAAAAGGTATTTAATTAATTACTCATAAGCAACCCTTTACTCAAATTTTTTACATTTTTAGTGTGCTTTTTTCTTTTTGTATATGTCACACTTGAATTAGTAACTGATGATGTGACTTGATATTAATTCAACAAATGATGACAGTTTTTTCAAATTGCTACTTGTATCAGATGATACATCTGAGTTGCTGCATGTACTTATACAAAATTTTCTCCAAAGAGACTTTTGTTTCTCCTATGTAAAGAGATTTGCTAAAATTCCATCTAAGCAGCCACATACCAATAGGTCCTACATGAAGAAATTGAAATGTTTCTCCATGTATTGTGGTGGTACCTTTTGTTATCTTCTTGTTGCTAAATGTGGTATTGTTGAATATGTTGGAAACAACATGTTTATGCTATGGTGTCATTTGTAATCTTTTGTCATGTTTATGCTAACATGTTTATATGTACATTTATATATTCATGGTCCTGTGGGAGATTGTTAGAAAATCATAGGACCATTCTATAAATGTGTGTGCGCACACACACACGCACACACACACACACATATATATATATATATATTATTTAAATTCAGAAATTTTATTTTAAGTGTATAAGATTGTGGATGGACTGATATTCACTTAACATTTATGGCTTAAGTTCCCGGTTTGACTCAAGATCCTCAAGATCTCTTCCATTTATCATATTAAGGTTTATCTCCATCTATAAATACATGTGATGAGGAGCAAATCAATACACACAAAATTACACAAATAAATTTGTTTTAGAGTTTGCAAAGGGGTTTTGGAGGAAGTCTTGAGATCAACTAGAAAACCAAGTCTCTTCATCAGATCCAAAAGCTTCAATGGAAGAAGGTACATATTCTTCTTCTTCTTCCGTTTGATTTCTTTCATACATATTCGAGTATGACGTTTGACTTCTAAGCTTCTGCATATAAAGATTAAGTTATCAAAATAATCAACATTAGAAACGTTGAAATATCACATTGCATCATTGTGAATTTGCCGTAGTTGTCGCTCGTATTGTAATTTTTGTTTATATTATGATTTTTGAATGAATGAATTTAATAATAATTAAATTTATGAAATTATTATTTTGAATTATGTTTATGTTTGTATTCTTATTAGACCGGACAAACGTGTCGTGTCGTACCGTGTCAAGACATAAAATGGGTTAAGAGGGATTGACCCTAACCTGACTCGCTATTTATCGTGTTGTGTTAACCCATTTATTTGCATGTCAATTTCATGCCGGGTTTCGGGTAAAGGTTTACCTTGTAAATATATTGTGTCATGTAGGGTTGAAACATTTTAAAAGTTGGAAACTAAGAGACGGAGATAGGAAAAGGAAAAAGCGAAACACTAAAGTTAGGAGGTGAAATGATAAAGTTCGTAGTAATAGTTAGAGTTGGAGAGCCAAGGGAATTGGTGGTGAGCATGAGTAAGTCACTTTAAATGAATGAATTTTAATTTTAGTTCTTGTGTTGGGCCCACTACAAGTCTGTAATATATTATATATTTATAAAAATATGAAATTTATAAAAAAAATAATATATTATTAAACGAGTCATAAGTTATATTCGAGTTGAAAGTCTTGACCCTAACCCTATATGCAAGGTTTTAAATGGCGTGAGGCGTGACGTGGCGGTAAGGCCAAGCCTCAAGCTTAACGAGCCATGACGTTTTTCAAGGCGTGATGTAAGGCGGCGATTTTGTATTAATTTAAAATTATATTACCACATAAATATAAATTTATATTAAATATAACTACTTTTTAGAAGTGTTAGATCAATAACTAATAACAAAAAGTTAACAAAAACCACAATACTAGTATCTCCGATTTGAAAAGACATAACAAATAGCAAAAAACTGTGTCTCAAACGAAAAAGCACGCGTCATAACACGCCATAACGCGCCATGGCGCGCCATATCACGCCTTGCCACGCGCCACGCCTAACAGCAACGTTATGAAGCTTTTCGTAACGGCGAAGCCACGCCTCACACCATGGCGCGCCTTTTAGAACACTGCCTATATGTTGAAAGTCTTACCTAAACCTGCTAATTTCGTGTTAAGTTGTTGTATAGTATCAGATTTTGCCGGATCTAATCCCCCTATCTAAAGTTTTTACTTTGTCACTATATAAATATATAATAAAATTTTAAAAACTAATAGCGTGTAATGTGAAACTATTTGAAATTTTGAATAAATTATGTAGAACCACTTATATCCAATAAAGTATGTAGAACTAATAAAAAAATATCTAAATAAAATATCCAAATAAAAATTGACTGTCAATTCTTTCATTTTAATAAAATTAAAATACGAAAGTCAATCAAAAGCTATAATTAAATATCTTAGTTTGTCTATAAGAATTTGAGGCTTGCCATCCCTTAAAATCCCCTATCCAGTTGTAGAAAAGAACCACGGTGACTCAGTTCTCTCGCCGTCTCCCTCCCTGTTCTCGTTGACTCGCTGTTTCCTGCCGTTGACTTTATTTCTCTTTTACCGTTCATCTTTCTCAGCCTTGTGGCCGCTTGTTCGTCCTCTATCGTCGCCGTTTCACGTACATTTTCCGTTTGGTAAGACAGTAACTATGGAGGCACACACTTACAAGTTAGTTTCACATATTACGACAATTTCATCTTATTAATCATAAATCACATCATATTTAGTTGTTTTTATTTTATTAATAGGTGATTGAAAAATATCTTTATGTTTCAATTACTTTTGTTTAGTTTTAGAACACAGTCGGGCATGTTCTTGCGTGAAGTTATTCAGAATTATGAACAAAACTTTGTGTAAATCGGGGAATTCTTCGTCTAAAATAGAAAAATTTAACATTTGGAACAAGCCCATTAATGGTAGTGCAAATCTTTTAAATCTATGCTGATACTAGACTATTGATGGAGATTGAAATTTGATAAGATTATTCTTAAGCTAATGTTGCGGATCTATAAACTGACAAGTCAAGAAACTTATTTATTTATTTTTTGTTTATGGTTTTGATCTTTTAATTGGCTATATGTTTTGCAGTTCCTTTCATGGAAGGTAAAAGTGGATCTTGTAGTTGTCTCTACAATGATATTCGGTGTTGATTTGTTTGAGGATTACCTAAGTGAACTAAAAATCGATTTCATTTAGACAAAAGTGGGGATGTTTATGTGGGTTAAGTAAATCAAAATAGGGACGTTGTAGGTCAAATGAATCAATATAGGCACATGAACCACGTAAAAACTGGTTAACCAGTTCAATACTTAGCCATATATATGTTGGTTAAAGCTTCCAAAAACTTGTCACATAAGTGCTATTGCAATGATTAATAGCCCTTTTCGGCTTGAAAAGAGAAAACGTACCTGCCTCTCTATGTATTCCAACCGAGTTTAGAATTAATGGCCTTTAACGTAAAAATCAAAAGCAAAGGTTAAAACATACGTATACACATTATGCACCATATAGCTTTGTGGAAATTGTGCCTTCCAAAATTGTCAAGTTTCAATACTTCAAGGACTAAAATTTTAACTTGACGTGACATGTTTTCACCATTAAACGGTTGTGGTAGATGCAATTAATGAGGAATCAGATTCAACGACAACTTTCTCTTCTTTTCAAAATTTGTTTGGTGGCTCCATTAATATGCATGTACTAAATATTCCTCGTGTTGGGTAGTGACTTAAACGTCACAAGAAATATATAACGCTGAAGGTCTGAACCAGTTCATTTTGATCATCACAAAAATATACATCACCATTTTTAGCTCTTTGTAATCTTTTTGTTCCAATTTTGTAAACACTGAAGTTACAGTGGATTGTTTTTCGGCTTCCCACCCTCATGGTTTTTCCAGATTTGGGTTTTCCATGTGAATCATTGTATCTTTTTTATGTATCGTTTTCATTCATTTTTCATTGGTGGTTGATTATTGTTTGATATTTTGATCTTATTCCGCATTGAACCAATATTATTCTAATTTATTCGGATTCTTGGAGTGCAACCACATTGGTCTTTTACTACATAGCTCCAAAGGCAAATTCAAAACTCAAAGGCTGGGGATAAAAGTCAACATATTTACAATTAGGGTTCATACAATGAAATTTAAACATTTTGCAGGTGTATTTCGTATGAAAAGTTTAGAGGGGCATATGTATTGTATTTTAATCACTTAAAAGTTTTATTTTTAAAGAATTCGAAGATATGATTCTTATTATTGAGCTTTTAATTGTTTGTTGAGACTTAAGTTGCATATTATAACTAATATTATTTCAATTTTATGTAGAAACATTATATATGTACCGGATCGTGATGTCGAATCATGAAGAAAGCCGGTGAAACCGACTTTCATAAACAATAACGTGTGGAGGAGTTTCGAAAATCTTGGGAAGGGTGAAGAGTCATCGACACATAACTCGTAATGGTTGTTCTATTTGAACTTCCAAAAGGATCTTCACCTTCTTCATCAACTCATGGCCATATTATATCAACATGTGGTCCTAGATCATCAACTCAGGATGATAGATATGATGTATTTTTAAGTTTTAGAGGTGTTGACACTCGTCTTAGTTTTACTAATTATCTTTATGAGGCCCTTATAGATGCCAATATCAATACCTTCTTGGATGATGAAGAGATTGAAACAGGGGAAGATCTAAAACCAGAATTAGAGAGCGCAATTAAGGCATCTCGGGCTTCTATTATCGTATTGTCTAAGAATTACGCTTCTTCAACATGGTGCCTCGATGAATTGGTGATGATCCTTGAGCAACGTATGTCCTCTGACCATATTGTAATCCCCATCTTTTATCATGTGGAGCCCACCCATGTTAGGAAGCAACAAAGTAGCTTTGGAGATGCCATGGCTAAACATAAACAAATGATGAAGGTAGAGACAAATCCAATTAAAATAAATCAATGGGCTAAAAAGATGGACCGGTGGAGTAAGGCACTTGTAGAAGTTGCTAATTTAAAAGGAAAGGATGTAAAAGGAAGGTAACATCTTTCTTACCCATATTTTCATACACCTTCAACTTTGTTTGAGTAAACACATGAAATTTCATTACCACATTCTCCATATGCATTCAATAATTTTTTTTAGTATCATCAAATTCGCATATTCTTCATTCCTTAATAATGGGGATGACAAAATGAATCTAAGTATCCTGTTATGTGATCCCATAAATCAGTTTATATAGATAGATTAACTTTTACGATAGTTTTTTCACACTTGTTACACATTTAGTATTTTATCATAGGTTAGTTCATTTAGATAAATGTTTCACTTATTTTTATATGCTTCTATTAAAAACCAAATTTTAACCATTTGATTTGCGTCTACTGTTAAATATACAATACCACTTCCAAACACTCGTTTTTATGATTAAATAACTTCTCTTACATGTAAGTAAAAGATATCCATTCTTCACTCTACACGTATCCTTGTATCTTTTCTTTCTATAGACTATCCACGGCTGAGGCTCATTGGGCTTATCCAAATTAGGCTCACATGTGTGGTGCGTGGTACTGGGATACGATCCTTATAAAGTTAGATGACCCATTAGTGAAATCTTGTATTACATTTGTAGCTTTGGTCTTATTATACATATATTTATGACCTCACTAGCTTATATGGTAAGTTCAAACACAATATGGTTTTGATGTGAAAAACTTATTAAAAGTACTAACTATTATATAATTTCGATTTAGATCTTTAGATGAATTAAATATCCAAATCTGCTTTGTTAGTTTGTAGATTGTGCATTGAAGTTCTTCTTAAATCAACTTTCAGGTTTGAGAGTGATTTAATCGAAGAAATTGTAAAAGACATCTACCGTCGATTACGTATACCCTTAGGGAGTGTTCGATCATTTCTTATTGGGATGGAATATCATATTAATTTTGTCACTTCATGGTTGAAAGATGGATCCTCACATACGACAGACATACTTACTATTTATGGTATAGGCGGGATCGGGAAGACATCATTAGCCAAACATGTCTATGGGCTATATTCTCGTGAATTCCACACAAGTAGCTTCATTGAAGATATCACAAGGAAATGTGATGAACAGTTTAATGGGTTGCTTGATTTACAAGAACAACTCTGCAATGACATTTCAAAAACAAGTTCAATTAAATTTCATGATGTTTCGATATACACCGCAAAGATAGAAAATGCACTGGCCCGTAAAAAGGTGTTTGTAGTTCTTGATGATATCAGTACCCTTGTTCAGTTGGAAGCATTACTTGGAAGCAAAGGTTTTCATCCCGGAAGCAAAGTTATAATAACCACAAAGGACAAATGGTTGACAGAGAGTTGTGAACTATTCAAAAGAAACATTAAACCCAAACATGTAAAAGACTTCCTTGAAGGCTTACATGAGATTAAATCACGACAACTTTTGTGTTCCCATGCGTTTATGTGTAACCATCCCAAGGCAGGTTATGAAGAGGTGACAGATAAGCTTATGAAGTATTGTCAGGGACATCCATTGGCTCTTGAAGTTTTGGGTAAGTCTCTGTATAATCGGGATGTGGCTTACTGGGAAGGGTGCATGGAAGGGCTAAAGAAAGAAATTAGTTCCCCTATAAATAATGTCTTGAGAATGAGCTTCGACACTTTGCCATCAAACAACGATAAGGAGTTGTTTAAGCATATTGCTTGTTTTTTCGTCGGAACAGATAGAGATGTTAGCGAAACAATATTAGAGGCATGTGATATAAACACAAGATCCGGAATCACGAATCTCATTGACAGATGTCTTCTTAGTATTGGACCGAATAATGAATTGAAGATGCATCAGTTGGTCCAAGAGATGGGAAGATTTGAAGTACGTCAAGAATCACTTGACAAGCCATGGAAGCAAAGTCGATTATGGTGTCATAAGGAGTCATTCAGAGTGTTGAAACAAAAAAAGGTAAGAGGCCATGTATACTTTTAGTAGTCTGAATGCCCAAAATATTTTGCATTGCCTAATTTGCTTATTTGCCTTTTTTTTTTCTTCTTAGGGTAAGGGAAATCTTCTAGGCCTTGCCCTTGACATGCGCATGCTTGAGAAAGAGAAGTTGGGAGCATCATTTGAGCTGAAAACAGATGCATTGAGTAACATGGATAGTCTTATGTTACTACAACTCAATTATGTGCACATGTATGGGTCTTATGAGAACTTTCCAGAGAATTTACGAGGCTTATGTATGCATGGGTTTCATTTAAAGTCTATACCTGCAGAATTACCTATAGTGAATCTTGTTGGTCTTGACATGTCATATAGCAATATCGAATCATTTGTAAGTTGTTATAGTAATCCACAACGACTTGAGAAGAGGCAAAAGGTAAACCTATCTTGATTTATTATTCATCCACGTGAGTTGATCAAATTCAATACTATACTAACTTATTTCCATTTTGTAGGTGGATGGATCGTGCTTAAAAGAGAAAATATTGTTTGCTTCACTAAAGATTCTTAATTTAAGTTTCTGCAAACAACTTCATAGTGTTAGTGACTTTGATCAACTGCCTGTGCTTGAGAGGTTAATACTTAGAAATTGCATTGGTTTGCTTGATATTTGTGAATCAATTGGGCAATGTGTTGAACTTGTCCTCATTGATCTGAGCTACTGCAAGAAGCTTGAAAAACTTCCAAGAAATATAGGGAAGTTGAAGAAGGTTAAAACAGTGTTGCTAGATGGTTGTAATCTTGATGAATCTCGAATCAAGAATATGGATGTGGATTCACTGGAAATATTCACGGTTAACAACATTCGCATAAACAAAAGAACCTCTTTCTCTTCCTTTGTGGGTTCCATACCACATGATTTGAAGTCCTTTGCAATGTCTTTACCGAGGTCTTTAGTAAGGTTGTCACTTGCAAATAATAAATTGTCCCATGAATCCTTTCCCACAGACTTTAGTTGCCTATCCATGTTAAGGCATTTATATTTAGATGGTAATCCTATCATTTCCATGCCTAGTTGTGTGAGAACCCTTCCTAGACTTGAGATACTTAGCATGGAGAATTGTAAAAAATTGAAGTCAGTCGAGTATCCTCCACGTACACTAAGAGAGTTGTCTATTAATCCTTTTGATGTGCATTATGTAAAAAAAGTTGTATTTGATCCAGAAATGTGCCCACTCAAGCTATCCGTAAACTGGTTAAATTACTTATCTTCGGTAGATTGCACACGTGGGTCGTACGAAATTGAAGGTGTGGTCAAAATCCAACCAATGGCTAGTGTTGAGGAAAAAGTATTACATCGCTTGGGCTGGACTAATTTAGACTTCCTTAATGAAACACGTGTGGGAACTAATTCTTCAGAATCTAAAATCGAGGTTTTGTCTAGTATTTATGTGAATATGTATAATATTATTATTAATGTGATTAACTAAGGTGGTTATATTTGGCAGATGATGATTTACGAATTTGCAATATTCAGCACATTGTATGAGGCGGAGGAGATGCCGAGTTGGTTTAGGCATAGAAGTGTGGGACCATCAATATCATTTACCATCCCATCATCGTCATCACCATCTCCAAACAACCTTACAGGACTCAACTTCTGCTCTATACAAACATCAGAACCTTCTGCTGAGTGTTTTTATTTATCATATGGTCAGTTCCCCATTACGCCAATGATGACAATTAGTAATATAACAAAAAACCGTAGGTGGATATACGAACGTTACAGGGATAAATTTAGTGAAGGTCTAAAGTGTTGGGTGATGTTAAGTCATTGGATGTTTGGGATGAATGAAATGGAGGCTGGTGACCATATTACTATTACTGTTACAGAACCATATGGTGAAGTTATAAAGGAGTGTGGGGTGAGTCTTGTGTATGAAGATGGAGAGAAGAAGGATGAAGAAGAAGATGTGTTGGGTTATTACAAGTCATGGAATCACATAATTGGTGGAGATCTCTCTCCTTTTCAAACAACAACCGGAGAATACCTCCTAAACAACACACGTTTTTTTGAGACTGGCATTGAATTGTATCCATATCATCGTAAAGTCATTACTGATGGCCCCAACTTTCAAGGTAGATGTTATTTTTGTTATATACATTACAGTAATGTCTTATTTGTAATGACTTATTTATTTTTAGTAGATAAATAAATGTTTCATAAAATCCAAATCCACCCATTATCATTGATTTTGTTGAACTCTACTATAAGAGTTTGTTTTTATAAAATATGAAAAATAAAATTTCTACTTATAATTTTTTAAAGTGATCTGTTTGAATGGGTCTATGTTAACTGATTAAGTCGTCATATGTTGGATGACATAAATATTGGGACCCAATACAAAATCATCAAACCTTCTATGTTAATTAACACATAACTGTTTGTCTGTTTTCAGAACAAAACGAAAAGTATTGGTTCAGAGCTTTTTCTCAAAGAAATTCTAGCACGATTGGTAGCGCACGTGAGGTATACATTTTTGACACCCAAACCTTTCTCTCATCAAATGAATAAAAGGCATACACAACCAAAGATGTTGTCATCAAATTTCTTGAATGGCTTAGGATGTAATAAAATAAAAGGAGTTATAACCTTGCAATGGATGCTTGAAAAAGACAACATCAAAACATAGTTGGGGCTGATATGATAGGGCATGAAATTTGTCTAATATTCTCTAACTTTTAATCTTAGAGTGGGTGCATGCGAATTACGATACCTAATTCCTTCATTTAGGGCTCTAAATTCGGTGTTTTTGGTTGTTATCAAGGTCTTTTGGTTTTTATTTATTTACGATCAAATGTTTGACGCTATCGAGTAAATTTATCTTTTATTTTATTTTATTTTTTTGAATTTTAATCATACAATTGAGTTTCCTCTTCTGTCAAAACCTCATACAATGCCTCTACTAGTCTACTGTACTTTTCTAATACAATCTTAATATTGGCCCTAAGGGCCTCTTCCTCATTCTGAACATCCACCAATTCATTTACCTACATTTCATTTTCCTCGGCTTTTTTGAATCTGAATTGATTTCTGACCCTTTAATAAGTTTGTTGATATTGGAGTAGTGACCATAAGGAAGAAGTGGGCTTGTTTATTAGAGTTCTCATCAGATGATGACCAGATCTCCACTTGAGTTGATATTTCTCCACAACTTTTTTCCCATGCATGTGCACTTTCTCATTTGTCTCAAGTTCTTGATATTTCTGGAAATTATATGATTCATGCTTCACAACTTTTTTTTTTTTAACATTGAAATCATTGGAAAAATGATTTTTTCGGCCATATCTGTGAAACTTAACAGCATGGCCACTTCAGATTTTATGGTGGTTTAAACTTTCTTCATCTTTGGAGGTTTATACTGTGGGGTAGCATTCTGGAAAGTGTTAAATGGAGGTTGTACGTTGTTTGTAATCTTTTCTAAAAGATGATTTCCTCTGTTTGGATTTTTTTATGAATTTGTGGAACTTCTTTGATAGAGAATCCAAAATTTTATCACATTTTTTGGAACCCAACTTTCCGCGGACTCTATCTCTGGTTAATTTACCCCAAATGTATTGGGGTTCACTTCGTAGTTTGTATTTCCTCCAAAAAACTTTATACAATTTTGAACTATTATTTGACTACCAGAGATCATTATTCATTGGATTCCCTCTAATCAATGGAAATGGTCCCACCGAATTGTATTGGACTTTGAACAAACAATTTTTTCGTGTTATGCTACTTCTCCATGAACATCATGTGTAGTGATAAACTGCTAAGATATTTAGATATTTAGATCACAATTCTCCCTGTTTACCATTGACCTCCTAGACTAGACATAAGTTTAAGATTTATATTTTTTCACTTGAAGCCTTTTCAACTTGCTAACAAGCATACTACACAAGTCAAGGGTTTCGGTTAGTGACTATTATAATTTTTGCATTCATTTAGGAGTTGTAGTCTTCTATTGCTATTCATTAACATCTTTCACGTATATTTAGCTGATTCACATATATCTACGAACAAACTTAAAGAGATCTTGTTGTATTGTATTGTCATCATGTTTCAAAGTCACTAGGGTTGAGTCTTTCCATTCAATGCACAATCTAATAGATGTTTACAGGTCTACCATGCTAATAACAATCTATCACACTCTAGAAAACAATAAGGAATTGTTTAAGCATATTACTTTTTTTTTATGGAGTGTTATTAATAGAGGTCTTCTTAGGATAGGACCAAGCAAGAGGTTAAGAATGTATAAATTTTTTCAAGAGTTTTGGAGAGATGTTAATAAAAAATCTAAGAAGCCATGAAAACATAGTCGACTATGGCGTCACAAGGAGTCATTAAGTCTTTTGAATCAAGAAAATGTAATATAATATAAATATTCCTAAGTTTCTATCTGTTTTCATAGCATTTTGTATCATATCTCTATATAGTTATATAACTTTTAAAATTTTCTTACTTTTCCTTTATTCACAGGGTAAGGGGGAATCTTCTAGGTCTCGTCCTTGACATGAAAATTCTTGAGAAAGATGGTTGTCTGAATTCATAATAGATGCATTTAATAAGTTCGGTACCTTTGGGTAGCAAAGGTATACGTTCATATTCACTTACATGGATACTTGTACCTAAATACTATATGAAGAGAATACTAATACATAGATGATATATGATAAGATACTATTACATATTATATGAGTAGATACTATTATATACGCACGGGACTAACCATTCTACGCCCAAGACTGTTAGCTACAGTAGGGAAAATGCACATCGACGGATGTCTACGGTTATTACATTTACGGCGAGTTTCCACGTCGTGTTTAAGTCATTAGATCGTTACCTTCGTTTTTGTGACACAGTCACATAAACCACGAGGTAGACTAATACTTATAAAATACATTTACGGCGAGTTTCCACGTCGTGTTTAAGTCATTAGATCATTACCTTCGTTTTTGTGACACAGTCACCTAAACGACGAGGTAGACTAATACTTATATTATATATATTATTACTTTTATTTTGTGATACATTCACATAAACGATGAGGTAGACTTTATATATTGTTAATAGTAGTCATGCGAGGGAAAAGCCATCTTTGTTACTTTCAAAACATTCGGGTCTTGGTAGAAGACTACCTTTTATACTAGTAGGAAATATGAGATTTTCTAGGGTTTTCACACTTATACTAAATGTTTCATTAAACATTCACCAGTCTTTCAAAACAACCTATCAAAGTAACGACATTAAATACTTATGAATTCACCTGCTTTATTGCTGATACTCGCTTTCAAAATAAATTGTATTCTCATGTCACAAATAGATAGGTACCGATGCAAGGTTTAGAGAAGACGGAGCAGTCAAGACTCATCTTTTATTTTGAGTATTCATCATGTTGTCTATACTATGAAAGAACACACTTGTAATTAATATTATACTGTTAATGCAATGGATGTTGTTGATGCTTGTTTACTACTTTACATTGTTGTGATACATTACATGACGTCCTCCGCCCCCGAACGTTTCCGCCGTTCCGGTTTTAGGGTGTGACACATAAGGACCAAATTGGAATATATAGATTTACCTAAAAAATGACTCCTTGCCCAATGTGCAGGAGGAATTTGCTTCAACCATTCACATGCCTCCTTATCATACTGACTAAACTCCTTCATCAAATGTTCAAACTCAAGAATGGTGGTAGCTGATGCACACCTCCATAAGTGGTCCATGTACTCTGTTTGCCTCCATCTTTTCCTCATATTGTCATGAATATGTCTGATACAATATCTATGCTCAGCATTAGGAAACAATTGCTCAACTGCAGTATGTAAACCCTGCAAGAAGCAATTGTCAATCATTAGAATTAACTTAACACTTTAAATGAGCAAATGTATAAAAACCACTTCCAGCTTTACCTTTTTTTTTGTCACTTATGAAAGTAAAATTTGTGTTTCTTCCAAGGTCCAAGTCATCCCCAAGGTTATCTAAAAACCATTTCCAGCTTTCTGTGTTTTTAGACTCAATAATCCCATATGCTAATGGGTAAATTCCATTATTGGAATCAAGACCAACTGCTGAAAAGACCTGCCCGGGGAATGGTCCTTTCATGAAGGCACCATCAAAACCTAATAAGTCCCTAAGGCATGCCTTGAGGTTTGAACCCTTTTTTCAGTGGACCCAAACACATAAATTCTTCTAAACTGCCTGGTTGGGGAATCAGGGTTAGGCTCAGAACATACATCTATTTTCACTATGGTGTCTGGGTTGGTGGCTTGAAGTTCGAGAACATAGTCCCTTAAAAGTTCATACTGCTTTGTGTAGTCCCCAGTTATATGCTTTCTTGCCTTATCCTTTGCCCTGAACACCTTGTCCATAGTAACACCCACTCGGTAGGTCTTTTGGAAGTGATCTTGTATGGCTCTCAAAGGTATATCTGGATTCGCCTCAACTCGATCAAAGATTTTCTTGCTGATTAAAGAAGCAGTACAAGCCTTGAGTTTCCTTGTTTGCAAACATGTGTGAGTTTGGTTTAAGGTCCTTATAAACCATTCGGATTCAGGATTTGACCTAGACGCATGAATGTACCAACCACATGTTACTTTTTGTGTCTTTAATTCTTTACCCTTTCTTTTTGAAGTGGTAGCTTGACTACCCACTTGGCCTTTATTGGTGACAGGTACAACTCCTTTACATGGTGCCCTAAGCCTTACATTGTCATTTTTTTTAAATAAAAGATTCCTTCTTGATTCTAGTGCATGCAGATCAATTGCCTCCTTTAATTCTTTTTTACTATTAAATTTATCTGTGAGAACCCGAAGTTCGTTTCATCAATTGTAACCCTTTTCGTTAATATATTCGTCGATTTCAATTTCGTTTCCGTTACGTTGTTAAATTTAGTCCTAATTATGGGATTTCTATTATGACTTAATGGATGTCTAAACATGTTTAGAACTCATATTAACACTCCATATTAGTAATCGGAAACATTTTAGAATCGACCATATCGGGTTACGGTAACTTAATCGGGTGCGACCAAAAGCATCGTATAACGTCGGTATCGGGTAAAATTCAATCGTGTCCCAAACCTGGAACATATTTAAAGTGGTTTAAGCTTCCATTTGAAGCTTTTACTCTCTCTCACTACTCTCTCTCTAACCTCTCTCCTCAAACCAAATTTAAGGTCCAAAAACATCAAATTTAAGCTCCAAATCACCAAGGTAACTTCCCTAACTCTTAGTATAGCATCTTAGACCTTCAAATCCGAGTTCAAACTATGATTTAGGACCATTTTCATGTGTTTACGGCCTTGGAACATGCTTGGGCCGTAAACACACATATAATGGGTTTTTGAGCCTTTAAACCCTTCCAATCGACCTTTGGAGCTTAGATATGGCTAAATGGCTTAATGGAATGGACTTAGAACACCTTGAATCCAATTTTTGGGGAGTAAACATGAGTTTACTGCCCAAGAACATGCTTGGGCCGTAAACTCATCTTCATGGAGAGTAAACTCATATTTGAGTGTTTAAAAGCCACTTAAACACACCAATAGCCTTGGATTAAATTCTAGAATCAACCACAATCGATTTAGGGGCCTTAAACTTGATGAAAAACACCCCTAGGAGAGTTCACGGCCATAAACTCCCCTAGAATGGGTTCCTGGGCCGTAAACTCATAAACACTAGCCAAATGATGCCCTAAATTCATTCTAAGGCTTGTAAAATTGGTTTGAATCACATGTGATTGATCTAGGGCCACCAAATTACGAAAGGAATGGGTATATAGGAGCTTACGGCCATAAACTCCTAGTTTAGGGCCGTAAAATCCCTTTGATGATCCCTTTGGTGGTAAAACTCATTCCTGTGCCTTAGATTAAATCGTAGCAATCCTTCCCAAGTGTTATTTGACCATTTAGCACCATAATACCCCACATTCATGAGTTCACGGCCGTGAACTCATATGGTCATGGTCTTAAGGCCGTAAACACCCTAAGGAGTTTACTCTTGAAGAGCAAAATCATTTTCCAAAGCCCTATACGTACGTAGATGTCACCCGGGTCAATCCAAACACTTGATTGAAGTGTTTTCTCGTATTGGAGTGTATAATCATATCTAATTAGTGATTTAAAGTCTAATTAGATACATTTGTATACCATTTCATATTACATAAGAACGTCGCGCGTTATCAAGCCCCGAACCGACACATAGCATCCAAACCGACACGTTTTCTCGTCTGGTGAGTTCATACCCTTACCCATTTTCAATGTTTTCACTGTTTTCAGGGGGGAATACAAGCAAAGTACAAGGAGTACTTGTACTCAAAACTTGTTTTATATGTGTTGTGTTTCATATTACATATGCTTTTAACACTGACAATCGTAACAGATAACCTTTTGAACTTGCAGAAAACGCTATCATATTATTTGTGAAAAACATTATAAATTGTTGTATTTTATATTTTCAGAAATGGTTTTCTCACATCATAACAGTTAAAAGCATAACATTGAACTTTGAACCTGAAACTTAGAACATTGTTTTGTCCTCGGTAATACTCCACAGAGATACGCGAGTGGAGGATAGTCATTTGATCTTTCTGTATTATTACTAGTAAATTTGTTATTCCCATAGATTGGAGACACGTCCTCGGAAACACTCCACAGAGATACGCGAGTGGAGGAACGCCCCCGTAACCAGAATCTCTTAGATAGGGAGCGTGACTTGAGTGTATAGATCTATACGAGGCTGACTACCCCGCACCTGGCTGCTAGCTACAGCCGAACCGAAAGGTTCAAGGGTGACGAAAGTCATAAAGTGAGATGGACTACTTATTGCCATAAATAGTCTATCGTATGGTTATGGAACTCGCAATTTGGATAAAAGAGATTTACTTTTTAGTAATAATGGATTTCAGTAACTAGTTTACTTTGTAGTTATTAGTTTTATATACTTGTTAAAACTAATACATTTTCAGTGTACATCTTTTACATTACATTTTGGATTGGTGAACTAACATACACTTTACAAGGATAACCAGGTTTTCAGTAGACATCTTTCACATTAGGAAAATATGGGATTTTCCTGGGATAACAGTTGAACATAACCAGAACTGTGTAACATAACAGACAACCAAACTTTACATATAAGAAAATATGGGATTTTCTTAGGTCGTAACATTTTCAGAAACCAAAAGGAAACTCGTACAATTTCAGAAAACAAAACCACTTATGAACTCACCAGCTTTATGCTGATTTTCAAAGTGCTTGTATTCTCAGGTCCGCATTAGATAGGTACCCGATGATCCTTTTGGCGAAGACGGAGTGCGTCGAAGACACGTCTTGTATTCGTTCATATATATACATATGTATCACACTTGTACAACTTTACTTTTGAACAAATGTAAATTCGAATATTTAATGTAATGGTTGTTTACTTTGCTTACTATGTACATTGGATTTGATACTCAACGTGGAGTCTGCCCCGAAAATGTTTCCGCCTTGGTTTTCGGGGTGTGACAGATTGGTATCAGAGCCCTTGTTTATAGTGAATAAAGTATACCAAACCTTACATGGTATAAAACTATAAACACTAAGGGGCCTAAGTGCTCTGAACTAAAAGTATACTTCAAAGTATAAGTATTTTCAAAAGTATACAAGTATACCTAACCGTCGAGATCCGTAACTACAAGTAGAACAAAGCATAAGTAAACGGGTGTTGTATGATGTGGTTAAACCTAGGAAGTTATGTAGTCGTCTCTAGGATCAATATAGCCTGGCCAACTATATTCATTCGAGACACGTCCAACATGTGCTTGGGAGTGACTGTGGTGTTCAGCATGCCTAAAACTTACCATAATACCCCAAAAAACGAGCTGTCGTCACAGCGAATCATGAAATACTATGGGAGTATTTCTCGAGCCAATTTTTTGTAGAAATCCTCATTCAAGCGTTGTTCCCTGATCATTCCTCTAGCGACAAATTATCTGCTTTGATAACTCTTTCCTGCTTTATCGCTTATTCGGAAGATATAACTGTCATATCTCTTGATTCAACTCGGAGGACTTATCATCCTCTCTTTCCTGATCTTATTAGATCAAGATGCCTCCAAGAAAGAGACCCAACTCAAAGACCAACAACCCTCCGCCACCACCTTCTCCTCAAATTGATCTTGTAACGCTACAGACAGCTATTACTGCCGCAGTGACATCCGCCATGTCACAAATGAACCCCGGTAGTTCAGGAGGTGGTCCCCAGACCCAAAACCTAGACGATAGCCAGAGACACCGAAAAGAGGGTTATTATAAAGATTTCATGAGCGCAAAACCCACTTCTTTTGATGGCACTGGAGGTGTCATTTCCCTCACCCAATGGTTCAAGAAAATTGAATCTATCTTTGAAATCTGTGCCTGTTCGGAACCTGACAAAGTGAAGTTCGCAGCCTGTACCTTTATCGATAAAGCCCTGACTTGGTGGAATGGCCGAGTCAAATCCCTAACCCTAACTGTAGCCAATGCTATGGAATGGGAAACCATGAAAGAACTTCTTCTAGCGGAGTACTGCCCTCGGGGCAAAATACAGAAGTTAGAGCACGAGCTCTGGAACCTGAAGATGAAGGGTTCCGATATTGCAGCATACACCTCGAGGTTTGATGACCTGGCACTACTCTGTGTGGGAATGGTTACCCCGGAGAGTAAGAAAATAGAGAGATTTATTTGGGGGCTGACCCAACCGACCAAAGGAAACGTCTTATCTGCGAGGCTGGATACTTATGACAGTGCCAAAAGTTTAGCCCAGACCCTGATTGACCACAATGATGATGTTGAGGAAACAACCACCACCCTTGAACCGACCAAGACTAGTGGCGAGAAGAGGAAGTTTTGGAAGAAGAAGAAAGGTCAACCTTCTCAAGGATCTTCAAAGAAACAGCAGACAGTAGCAGTCCATGCTGCTACTACCCCTGTTGCTGCCGCTTCTGTTGTGGGATCTACAGCTCAAACCCCTACCAGTAAGTATGCTGGTAACCTTCCTCTGTGTGAAAAGTGCAAATACCACCATAACCCTGGCCCCTTCCGTGACCTAACATGCACCAATTGTGGCAAAAAGGGGCACACGGTCCGATTCTGCAAGGCACCAGCCCAATCTGCAAATCAATCTTCTGGAGCAAGTGTTGGTCAAGCCTGCTATAATTGTGGAGAAATTGGGCATTTCAAGAGGAACTGCCCCAAGAAGGCGACAACTGATAATACCGGGAGAGTCCTAGCCATGGGACGGGAGGAGGCAGTCGTCGATCCCACCGTTGTTTCGGGTACGTACCTTCTCGACAACTCTTATGCTAGTATTCTTTTCGATTCGGGTGCTGAAAGAAGTTTTATTAGTCATTCGTTCAAACATAATCTCAAACCTAATCCCCAACCGTTAACCGAAACGTTTACCGTCGAGATGTCTAACGGTGAGAAAGAAAAAGCGACATATTCATAGGTTGTACCCTTACCCTGAACGATCATTCATTTCCCATCGATCTTATGCCAGTCTCCATAAAGAGCTTTGATGTTATCATTGGCATGGATTGGTTGAGTCCCAATCATGTTGATATCCTTTGCTACGAAAAAGCCATCCATCTAAATCTTCCTATGGGTCAAACTCTTATGATCTATGGCGATAAACTCAGCTCCAACCTTTGCATCATTTCCTGCATCAAAGCTCAGAAACTCTTGCGAAAGGAATGCCAAGCATTCCTAGCCCATGTAATCAATGAGAAATAGGAAATTAAAGACCTCGCGAGCATCCCCGAAGTCTGTAACTTTCCTGATGTCTTTCCAGAAGAGCTCCTGGAAATTCCTCCTGAACGTCTGGTCGAATTTTGCATTGACCTAATTCCTAGAGCTACCCCCATAGCCAAGTCTCCATATCGCCTAGCTCCAGCAGAAATGCAGGAGTTATCCAGCCAACTCAACGAGTTACTCAGCAAAGGGTTCATCAGACCGAGTTCCTCACCCTGGGGAACCTCGGTTTTATTTGTAAAGAAGAAAGACGGATCCTTCCGGATGTGTATCGACTACCGTGAGCTGAACAAGTTGACCGTCAAGAACTGATATCCCCTTCCGCGAATAGATGAACTCTTCGATCAACTTCAGGGAGCCAGCTACTTCTCAAAGATAGACCTTTGGTCAGGGTACCATCAGCTACGAGTTCAGGAGAGTGATGTTTCCAAAACAGCTTTCAGGAGTCGGTATGGATACTACGAGTTCATAGTGATGCCCTTCGGTCTAACCAATGCACCGGCTGTGTTCATGGACTTGATGAACCGAGTGTGTCGTCCTTTTTTAGAAAAATTCATCATCGTGTTCATTGATGACATCCTTGTCTACTCCAGAAGCGAAGAAGATCACAAACAACACTTGAGATTAGTGTTGGAAACCCTTAGATCCGAGAAGTTGTATGCGAAATTCTCCAAGTGTGAATTCTGGATTCGGAAGGTGACTTTCCTCGGTCACGTGGTAAGCAAGGAGGGTATTCATGTGGATCCTTCCAAGATTAAAGCGATAGAGAAATGGTCGGCACCGAAAACACCCACAGAAATCCGTCAATTATTGGGTCTCGCCGGCTATTATCGGAGATTCATCCAGAATTTTTCCAAAATCGCCAAACCCCTAACCACTCTAACACAAAAAAGGTGTACCCTTTTGTTGGAGTGAAAAGCAAGAAACAACGTTTCAGACATTAAAGCAAGCCTTGTGCAGCGCGCTTGTTCTGTCTCTACCCAAAGGGACAGAAGACTTCGTTGTCTATTGTGATGCGTCTAATCAGGGCTTAGGCTGTGTGCTTATGCAAAGAGGAAAAGTAATTGCTTATGCCTCAAGACAGCTGAAGGCACACGAGATCAACTATACCACGCACGACTTGGAGTTAGGAGCCGTAGTCTTTGCGCTGAAAATTTGGAGACATTATCTCTACGGAACCAAGTGTACGATCTTTATTGACCATAAGAGCCTGCAGTACATCCTCAATCAGAAAGACTTAACCATGAGGCAACGACGATGGGTAGAGCTGCTCAACGACTATGAGTGCGAGATTCGCTACCATCTTGGCAAGGTCAATGTGGTAGCAGATGCCCTTAACCGAAAAGAAAGTTCAAGCCGTAAAGTGAGGATACTGACGATGACTATCCATTCCCACTTATCCATGCAAATCCGAGACGCCCAATTAGAAGCCCTTAAACCCGAGAACAAATCAAGCGAAGCCTTGAGGGGAATGGATAAGAAACTTGAGATCAGAGGTGACGGAGTCTACTGTTTCATGGACCGAATATGGATTCCAAAGTCCGGAGGATTCAGGGAGATTGTCATGGAGGAAGAACACAAGACCAGATACTCTATTCACCTAGGTTCGGACAAGATGTACCTAGATCTCAAGAAACAATACTGGTGGCCAAACATGAAAGCCGAGATCGCTACGTTTGTGGGCAAGTGTCTGACTTGCGCCAAGGTGAAAGTCGAGTACCAGAAACCCTCGGGTCTGCTCCAGCAGCCCGAGATACCCGAGTGGAAATGGGAGATGATTACCATGGATTTCATCACCAAGTTACCCAAGTATCCGAGTGGGTACGATACCATTTGGGTAATTGTCAGTCATTTGACCAAATCCGCTCACTTCATCCCGATCAAAGAGTCATTCAAAATGGAAGGACTCGTGCGGATCTATATCTAGGAGGTAGTTCGACTGCACGGTGTGCCTACGTCCATTATCTCTGATCGAGATAGAAGGTTTACCTCTAGATTTTGGCAGTCTCTTCAGAAGTCCCTTGGAACTAAACTAGACATGAGCACGGCTTATCATCCTCAGACTGACTGACAGAGTGAGAGAACTATCCAAACCCTGGAAGACATGCTTAGGGCATGTGTCATCGATTTCAGAAAGTCTTGGGACACACATTTGCCTTTGATCGAGTTCTCGTACAACAACAGTTACCACACCAGCATCAAGGCTGCTCCGTTTAAAGCCCTCTACGGTCGCAAGTGCAGATCCCCTCTGTGCTGGGCCGAGGTAGGGGACACGCAGTTAGCCAAGAGTCAAATTTCCGACAGTGCTCTCACTGGTCTTGAAATCATCCGTGAAACCACCGAAAAGATCATCCAAATCCGGGAACGATTGAAAGCTTCATGAGATCGCCAAAAGAGTTACGCTGATAACCGACGGAAACCTCTGGAGTTCTAGGTTGGAGACTGTGTCCTGTTGAAGGTCTCGCCCTGGAAAGGCATGGTACGCTTTGGAAAGCGTGGGAAACTTAATCCGAGGTACATTGGACCCTTCGAGATCCTCGCCAGGATCGGTCCGGTAGCCTATAAACTTCAATTACCTCACGAGCTTAGTAACATCCATCCTGTTTTCCACGTCTCTAATCTTAAGAAGTGTTTAACCGATGAAACCCTCGTGATTCCTCTAGACGAGATCGAAATAAACGAAAACTTGAACTTCGTGGAGGAACCAATCGAAATCATGGATCGAGAGATCAAACGCACAAAACAAAGTCACATCCCGATAGTGAAGGTTCGCTGGAATGCCAAGCGGGGACCGAAATTCACTTGGGAGCATGAAGACTCGATGAAACAGAAGTATCCGCATCTCTTCCTAGATCCATGATTTGTATCTTAAATTTGAATTTCGGGACGAAATTCCCTCTAACGGGGGGATAATGTGACAACCCGAAGTTCGTTTCATTAATTGTAACCCTTTTCGTTAATATATTCGTCGATTTCAATTTTGTTTCCGTTACGTCGTTAAATTTAGTCATAATTGTGGGATTTCTATTATGACTTAATGGATGTCTAAACATGTTTAGAACTCATATTAACACTCCATATTAGTAATCGGAAACATTTTAGAATCGACCATATCGGGTTACGGTAACTTAATCAGGTGCGACCAAAAGCATCGTATAACGTCGGTATCGGGTAAAATTCCACCGTGTCCCAAACTTGGAACATATTTAAAGTGGTTTAAGCTTCCATTTGAAGCTTTTACTCTCTCTCTCTCTCTCACTACTCTCTCTCTCTCTAACCTCTCTCCTCAAACCAAATTTAAGGTCCAAAAACATCAAATTTAAGCTCCAAATCACCAAGGTAACTTCCCTAACTCTTAATATAGCATCTTAGACCTTCAAATCCCAGTTCAAACTATGATTTAGGACCATTTTCATGTGTTTACGGCCATGGAACATGCTTGGGCCGTAAACACACATATAATGGGTTTTTGAGCCTTTAAACCCTTCCAATCGACCTTTGGAGCTTAGATATGGCTAAATGGCTTAATGGACTGGACTTAGAACACCTTGAATCCAATTTTTGGGGAGTAAACATGAGTTTACTGCCCAAGAACATGCTTGGGCCGTAAACTCATCTTCATGGAGAGTAAACTCATATTTGAGTGTTTAAAAGTCACTTAAACACACCAATAGCCTTTGATTAAATTCTAGAATCAACCACAATCAATTTAGGGGCCTTAAACTTGATGAAAAACACCCCTTGGAGAGTTCGTGGCCATAAACCCCCCTAGAATGGGTTCCTGGGCCATAAACTCATAAACACTAGCCAAATGATGCCCTAAATTCATTCTAAGGCTTGTAAAATTGGTTTGAATCACATGTTATTGATCTAGGGCCACCAAATTATGAAAGGAATGGGTATATAGGAGCTTACGGCCATAAACTCCTAGTTTAGGGCCGTAAAATCCCTTTGATGGTCCCTTTGGTGGTAAAACTCATTCCTATGCCTTAGATTAAATCGTAGCAATCCTTCCCAAGTGTTATTTGACCATTTAGCACCATAATACCCCACATTCATGAGTTCACGGCCGTGAACTCATGTGGTCATGGTCTTAGGGGCGTAAACTCCCTAAGGAGTTTACTCTTGAAGAGCAAAATCATTTTCCAAAGCCCTATACGTCCGTAGATGTCACCCGGGTCACTCCAAACACTTGATTGAAGTGTTTTCTCGTATTGGAGTGTATAATCATATCTAATTAGTGATTTAAAGTCTAATTAGATACATTTGTAAACCATTTCATATTACATAGGAACCTCGCGCGTTATCAAGCCCCGAACCGACACATAGCATCCAAACCGACACGTTTTCTCGTCCGGTGAGTTCACACCCCTACCCATTTTCAATGTTTTCACTGTTTTCAGGGGGAATACAAGCAAAGTACAAGGAATACTTGTACTCAAAACTTGTTTTATATGTGTTGTGTTTCATATTACATATGCTTTTAACACTGACAATCGTAATAGATAACAGTTTGAACTCGCAGAACACGCTATCATATTATTTGTGAAAAACATTATAAATTGTTGTATTTTATACTTTCACAAATGGTTTTCTCACATCATAACAGCTAAAGCATAACATTGAACTTTGAACCTGAAACTTAGAACATTGTTTTGTCCTCGGTAACACTCCACAAAGATACGTGAATGGAGGATAGTCATTTGATCTTTCTGTATTATTACTAGTAAATTTGTTATTCCTATAGATTGGAGACACGTCCTCGGAAACACTCCACAGAGATACGCGAGTGGAGGACCGCCCCCGTAACCAGAATCTCTTAGATAGGGAGCGTGACTTGAGTGTATAGATCTATACGAGGCTGACTACCCCGCACCTGGCTGCTAGCTACAGCCGAACCGAAAGGTTCAAGGGTGACGAAAGTCATAAAGTGAAATGGACTACTTATTGCCATAAATAGTCTATCGTATGGTTATGGAGCTCGCAATTTGGATAACAGAGATTTACTTTTTAGTAATAATGGATTTCAGTAACTAGTTTACTTTGTAGTTATTAGTTTTATATACATGTTAAAACTAATACATTTTCAGTGTACATCTTTTACATTACATTTTGGATTGGTGAACTAACATACACTTTACAAGGATAACCAGGTTTTCAGTAGACATCTTTCACATTAGGAAAATATGGGATTTTCCTGGGATAACAGTTGAACATAACCAGAACTGTGTAACATAACAGACAACCAAACTTTACATATAAGAAAATATGGGATTTTCTTGGGTCGTAACATTTTCAGAAACCAAAAGGAAACTCGTATAATTTTAGAAAACAAAACCACTTATGAACTCACCAGCTTTATGCTGATTTTCAAAGTGCTTGTATTCTCAGGTCCGCATTAGACAGGTACCCGATGATCCTTTTGGCGAAGACGGAGTGCGTCGAAGACACGTCTTGTTTTTGTTCATATATATATATATATATATATATATATATATATATATATATATATATATATATATATATATATATATACACACACACACACATATGTATCACACTTGTACATCTTTACTTTTGAACAAATGTAAATTCGAATATGTAATGTAATGGTTGTTTACTTTGATTACTATGTACATTAGATTTGATACTCAACGTGGAGTCCGCCCCAGAAATGTTTCCGCCTTGGTTTTCGGGGTGTGACATTATCTCTGACTGAAAATGATTGTTTATGTACTGCCCCAAGACTGCACCTTTTTTCTTTTCTCAAATTCTTGATAAGAGCTCTTCTCTCTCTGTCTTGGTCAGATTCTTCATCCAAAGATTCAAATTCCTCATTTTTGATCACTTCCATGTCTTCAGGTTCATGCCCATGAACAACATTTATACAAGAACCTTCCACATCACTTTCAACATTAAGAGTGAAGTCTCCCATGTCCACATCCACATCTTGTATATTGTTGTCAACATCCATTATGTCATCCACATGATCTTCATCTTCTATTTGTCTCTCATCTTCATCATACCCTGGATCACTATTTTCATATTCATCATACTCTTCAAAATTTGGATCACTTTCTTGAGATTCATCATCCTCTTCATACTCTTGATTACCCTCTGCAGATTCTCCATCCCCTTCATACTCTGCATTATCATCATCACTCCCAATCAAATTTTCTATAAGGTTATCAAATAACTCATTCATTTGTTCATCAACATTATTAACAGGGGGTGTTGCAGCATCCTTCATTAATAGTTGATGCCTCTTGAACAACAGTTGCAGCCTCCCTAACACCATCCATCTCATCAATATGAACACAAGTTTCTGCCTCCTGAACATCTGTTGAACCATCCTGATCATCATTCTTTTCCTTTGAAATGTGAACACCCTCATCAATATAGTCTAAATTAAGCCTCTTGCTACAAGAACTTTCACCTATATTGGAATTCCCAACCCTACCCCTTCTATACTCTGGTGAGAAACTATCATTCGTACTCCCAAAAAGAATCAGAGACATGAACTCACCAATAGGCTCACCATCACCATGGTTCACATTTTTCAATGGAGAATCTTCATGTACTTGACCCTCAACTTCAGCCCCTTGATCATCATTTTCTGGTAATTCCTCAATGACAACTTTACCCTTTGTATTTGGTGACATGAAGTAAGTCAGTAAATTTGTCTTTCCATGCTCTGTGTACACCTCAATCAGCTTGTTCTATGTAATGTATTTAGAAAGGTTGATCACATCCTGATCGTTCCCTAAATCTCTAAGACCAAATTGAAAGTCACCATTGGGTATCCTAAAATGGTAGTATATAACTGGGGATTCATCAGTGAATTCAGAATTCCGTGGGTCAGGGTAACCTAGGTCAAGCATTATGGCATCAAGTTCATGCACAGAAAACTCATCAATGTCCACATAATCAACATAACACACTTCACCTCCAATGTACTTTATATCAGGTAACTTAGTAAATTTCCCACCGTGATGAAGCTTAATACTAAATTATGTGGGTGCACCAGCTAAAAATCAAAATTGTACATATTAACAAAGTCAAAATTTTGCATTTTTTGTTCTAAATCAATAAGAAAAATGCAAAGTATAAAAGTTAAAGAAAACAGAGGAACTTACCATATTCAGTTGATACATCAACAACTTTGTCTTTTGGTCTGATATGCCACATTACGAACACCATTTCGTATTAAACGTATGCCCTTGTATGTGTAGTGTCGATTATCTTGTTTGGATAAGCAACGAGGGTTTTTTGCAGGTTCAATGGAGTAGAAGCAAGAAGGAGGGAGTTGGGGAGTTGACGAGTGTTGGGGAAAGTAAATGAGGGGAAAAAGGAATTAATCCAAAAAACGTTCATGCAAAAATGGTCCCTAACATATGAAATGACGAAATTACCCTCACGGGTGAGGCACGTGAGGGGGCTTAACAGATCAAACTTAATGGGAGTTGAGTCCAGGGACCAAACCATGTAGAAACCACTCCAAAAGGACCATGGATCCAAAAAACTCGTGGTTTGGACTAAAACCCCAAAATTTTGCATACCACAGGGACCATTTTTGCAACTTTGTCTAAAGAAAATGTCTTGACTTTAATATTGAAGAAAAATAAAAGAAAAATCGTTCAAAAATCCAAATAACACGGTCACTATTTAAAAAAAATTATGTTGAGTTTTTTTTCTTTAACTATTCAGTTATTTAAAAAAAAAAATCATATATTAAATCTTATTTAGTTTATGGCATCTATTAAGAAGAAATAATTGTCACTATTTTTCCAAATAAACACTTGTGTATTGGACAAAACCTCTAAGGCTTGAGGGAGTTGTGTTGAGGGTAGGTAATGCTCGTAAATGATGTCAATTGACCTTCCATTACCGACGTATATCCTATTAATCATAATTTTTTCTAACACCCCCCCCCCCCCACCTAATATAATCGGTACCTTGATGGTCGAAACATACCATATCATGATGAGTAAACTATATGCTAACCCACATACTCTTTTTAATGGGCCTTAAATCATGTTCCCTTGAATTGTCATAACTTTCGTGTCATACATCACTGTTTCTTCCTTCTTCGGGACTTGCACAACCCCTTGCTTTGGTAATAGACTTTTTTCCTTCTCTCTTTTAAGGATCTCGTAATTTGCTGTTGCATGCCCTTAACTTTTTATGGAAATCACAATATTGGTTAGGATCTCTGGGTATTTCCTACTCCTATCACTATTATTTTCTTTAATCAGGGTTCTTGGTGAGTTTGCCTCATATGCTTCTTGGCAGTAAGGTTGAAACCTATCATGTTGTCTTCCCCTGCCCATGTATGAAGATTTCTAGTTTTGATTAAAACGAGGGTTATCTCATGCTGGTGCCATGTTAGGCTACCATGATCGTTCTTCTTTTCTTCCCCCAATGACCGTGGCTTTTCGTTCCATTCTATCTTTCTCGACACTTTTCCACTCCTTGTCTCAAGAATCTATTAACTTTTCTTATCATTTCATCGACATTAATGAATTCTCTTCCCTGCTAACTTTCGGAACAAGTCTCTTAATAACCCATAGGCGAGGCTTCTATAATCATGGGATCATCACTGGTAGGCATCTTCTTGTTGATTTCATTGAACCTTTTAAAGTAAGCATTATTAGAATCTCCTTCTCGTTGTCTGCATGAAAATATAACATGCTATTGTTATTGAATTCTTCTTTGCAAAATAAAGCTATTACCAAATTTTTGACATAAATCCACGAAACTTCCTTGCTCTTCGGTGGCTAATTGGCCGACCAATATTGACTAGGACCGTAGAGAGTTCTTGCAAAGTATAAACTCCATAACTTCGGATCCATAAGAATCATTTTTATCACCCATTGGCATGTTTTGTGTGTGTAGAAAATATGTTACAAAAACTGTCCATGTAATTTACAGAAAAGATCCATGTGTTTAAGACTTTCATATATTGATAGGTTTGGTCTCCGTGTAGAAAATAAATTACAAAAATTGTCTCTATAATTTACAGAAAAGGTCACTGTGCATTTTTTATTGAAACAGTTCATATGTTAAAAAAAATTACAAAAAATGTACGTGCCTAATAGAAAATTTAGAGATTACGATTCCGCAAAAAGAATGTAACATCACCCTAGTTACCTATAATTAGGCTAATGAGTATGGTGATGTTTTTGTCCCACATAAGCATTTATCTTTCTTGCCAATATTGTCTATGAATGAGGTGTGGTGATTTTTTTTAGACAAAATCGCAAAAATAGTCACTGTGGTATGCATTTTTTTTGGGGTTTTAGTCAAAACCACGACTTTTTTGGATTCGTGGTTCTTTTGAGGTAGTTTCGCCGCGGTTTTGGTCCCTTGGTAAACTGAAATGACTGTAATGCCCTTATGATATTTTTTTAAATGTTTTTCTATTTAATTTCAATGAAAAAGAAAATAAATAATTCATTTACTGATAAAATGTGTCCTTTTTGCATATTGGAAACCAAAGCAATTTCTCTGATGAAATTATCAGATATTCACTTCTCTAACTAAATTGTTGATACTCCTTACGTTCAAGGATTTGGTTTGCCTCTGATGAAACACACAAGCTCTTTAGGAAACCCAAATCGATGATTCCTCTGGTGAAACAAACCAAAAAACTATTCAAGAAGCCAAAATTGTTCATTAATCACACAATCAATAAAGCCCAGATCAATGGAACATTAACCCATTGATTCCAGTGAAGAAACCAGATGTTGTTAACCTGTATTTAGAAACCAACTAAAAATATTAAATCAAGCCCTAAATCTCTTCAATAAACCCCATAATTGAATGTTTGTAGAGGTTACCTCACTTTTGTTATTCCTTTGTAACAAGTCGAATTGGGTGGTGGCGTTGATTTAACGAAGGAGGTAAGTGGTGAGGTTGGTTTACCGGAGGATGTGGGTTACGATGGTGAATTGTGAGGGAGAGGGTGAGATGAAGGAGATAAAGGGGGCCGACAATTCCAAGATTCTTTTGTGGATTGATTTCAAAATGATAAATTGCACGTTTTGCTTTTGATTTTGTATACCCATCACCCCCTGTCCATCCAAAGGTTTATCTTCTCCCCTTCTGTTCATATATAATTTGTTTTTGCCCTAAATCACTGAATCAGTGTATGTATGTGTTGAAATCGACGAGGATGGCCTGCTGGAGACGGCTGTTTGTGGGTTTTACTCGAATCTTGGCGAGAACCCCTTTCTTTTCCAGGGTTCTTGCGACGAGGGTCTTTAGCTCCATCATTTCTCAAGTGTAATCATCCATCATGGGATGATTTTTGGGTATGTAAAGTGTGATCCAAGAGAACAAAACGGGTTGTGATTAATTTGGAGAGAGAGAGAGAGAGAGAGAGAGAGAGAGAGAGAGAGAGAGAGAGAGAGAGAGAGAGAGAGAGAGAGAGAGAGAGAGAGAGACCCTCTTATTTTTTAATTAAATAATATAAATAATTATTTGATTTAAAAAAATGAAAGAAAATAGAAAATAAATACCCCAAGGGTATTATAGTCATTTCAGTTTACTGAGGGACCAAATGTACAATGAAACTAGCTTAAAATGACGACCAATAAAAAAAAGTCGTGGTTTAGACTAAAACTCCAAAAAAAATGCATACCACATGGACTATTTTTGCAATTTTGTCTTTTTTTTTTTTTTTTTTTGCCTATGAACTTTGTTTTTTTTTTTTTTAAATAAAAAATAATTTAAACATTTAACAAAAACCATTAGTATTGATTAAAATAAAATATAAATTTCATCAAACATAAAGATTGAAATTTACATTTTAGAAAACCTAAAAAACATTAACATGAAACTAAAATTACATTAGAAAAATTAAAGGGTTTGGAATTGAAACTGTAGTTGCAACGGTTGACGCTTTGATGGAAACAATTGTTATGGTCGACATCCGGATAACATAAAAGCTTTCAATCCATATTAAAAAATATATACATGCTTACTCTTACTCAAAATTCCATCTAAGATATAATAATAATATATTTAGGTATTGACCTCTTTATATGTATATATGATTATATTCCAGTGAATTGTAAAAGAAATGTCAAACATATATTATAATGATAAGTGTTATTAATTTCAGCCTAATATATATTTTTCTCAAGCAAAACCCAGCCCAAAGATATCCTCTTCCAATTAAACAGCAAACACAACAGCATAAAC
The DNA here is from genome assembly GCF_002870075.4 of Lactuca sativa. Taxonomy (NCBI): domain Eukaryota; kingdom Viridiplantae; phylum Streptophyta; class Magnoliopsida; order Asterales; family Asteraceae; genus Lactuca; species Lactuca sativa. The sequence goes on along the minus strand of NC_056623.2, from coordinate 127,519,712 downwards.
ATGTCTTCTTCTGAAAAATAAAATAAAGACTAAATTATACGAATGGTCCCTATGGTTTACAGTGATTTGCGTGTTTGGTCCCTAACTTCTTTTTTAACTCGGAAGGTCCTTACTGTTTGTTTTTATTACACGCTTGGTCCCTGTCTTACCTAAAAGTACTATTTTTCCCTTGATTTTTTTAAATTTATTTAAATAAACACACTCCAACCTCATCCCTCACATTACCTTACCTACCCCATCATTTTTTTCTATTTAAATAATAGTCTTTTTAGATAAGACATAGACCAAACACATAACAAAAACAAACACTAAGGACCCAGCGCGTAACAAAAACAAATAGTAGTAACCTTCCGAGTTAAAAAAAATAAGTTAAGGACCAAACACATAAATTACTATAAACTATAGGGACCATTCGTGTAATTTACTCTAAAATAAAATAAAATAAAAACACGGAAGGAATAGAGGCCATGTCGAAATACGGACCACAAAACACCCACTACACGCTAGAGTCTTGTAAATATCGTGGAATTTGCATAATAAGTATCTGCACTTTCTTGGAATTTACCTTGTCCTTATAAATATTAATAATACTTAAAAAGAATAAAAAGAAAAGCAACACCCCTGAACTTCTCGTCGATAGTAAGGCATTGTAAGGCAAAAGAAAAACCCATCATCCTCGTTGACTCTCCTCTATGGCCGTCTCCCTTCCTCCTTGACTCGCCGTTTACCTGCCGACTTACCGTTTTCAGTCATCTTTCTCAGCCTCGTCACTGTTGGTTCATCCTCTTTCATCCCTGCTTCAGATCTCGCAGGTTAACTATGAACCCACATTCTTACAAGTTAGTTTCAGATATTGTTTGACAAGTTTTCTTATTAATCGTAAGTCAACGTCATAATCAATTGTTTATTTCGCGAACATGTGATTGGATTTTTTTCTATTTCAGTTACTTTTATTTAATATTATAGTAGACACTCCTTTTAGAGTAAAGTCCACTACTCCAGAATCATGAACAGAAATTCGTGCAATTGGGAAATTTTTCAACCCTCCAAAATTGCTTTCTCAAGTCCTTTATATTTTCAAGGAATTTTGAGGATCTCTATGTCAAGAAGCTTTTTTTTTTTTTTTGGATCTTCAAATTACTCATTGTTGATATCTAGCGAACGCCTGAAAATGCCTATATCTTATGCAATTCCTTTCATGGGAGGCAATAGTGGATCTTGTAGTTGTATCCAGAATGGTATTTGGTGTTGATTTGTGGGTTTTTAAAATCAAAATATGGACTTTATAGGTTAAATGAATAAATTGCTTCGATATTTTTTTGCACCTGAACTTAATTAGCTGGAACAATAGGCTATAACCAGTTCAATTAGTGGAGTAACTGTTTTCTAACTAATTCCCATGGCAATGTAATTGTTACTCTTTATATACCTTTTTCTGTTTGAAATAAAAGCAGTCTCTCTTTGCTTGATTCACATAATTCCTTTGCACACAAAACAACTAAGGCTATCACCAATTATGAATCACCTTTGAGCACGAAAAGTAAATCAAGTGTTTAAACACACATATACATATTATGCAATATATAGCTCCAATATCAACTCTAAACTCAAAGTTAGGGGGTAAATATTGCCATTTTAACACAAGTAGAGTTCATATAATGAGATTTAAACATTTTCTAGGCATATTACACATGGCAATGTTTGGAGATGCATATGTATTGTATTTTAATTACATAAAAGATTTAGTTTTGAGGAATTCAAAGGTATTTTCAATATTATTATTGAGGTTTAAATTGTTTGACTAGATTTACGTTGCATATTGTTAATACTAACAATTTGAATTTTTGTAGCAGCATTATATACTGGATCCTGACATTGAAGCAAAAGTGAGAAAAGTTGTTGAAGCCAACTTACATTATCCATAACCTGTGGAGAAGTTTCAAAGCTTACTTGGATACACCCTTAAGTTCAAATAAATACTCAAAATAGTGAGAAGGGTTAAGAGTCATCAACACATAACTCATAATGGTTCTTCTTTTTGAACTTCCAGAAGGATCTTCATCTTCTTCATCAACTCATGGTCATAATTCATCAACTCAGGATCATAGATATGATGTATTTTTAAGTTTTAGAGGTGTTGACACCCGTCTTAGTTTTACTAATTATCTGTATGAGGCTCTTATGGATGCCAATCTCAATACCTTCTTGGATGATGAAGAGATTGAAACAGGGGAAGATCTAAAACCTGAATTAGAGAGTGCTATTAAGGCATCTCGGGCTTCTATTATTGTGCTGTCTAAGAACTACGCTTCTTCAACATGGTGTCTGGATGAACTGGTGTTGATCCTTGAGCAGTGTATGACATCCAACCACATTGTCATCCCCATATTTTATCATGTGGAGCCCACCCATGTTAGGAAGCAACAGAGTAGCTTTGGAGATGCAATGGCTAAGCATAAACTTAAAATGGATGAAGAGACAGAGGAGAATAAAAGAAATCAATGGGGTCAAAAGATAGAGAGATGGAATAAAGCACTTATCGAAGTTGCTAATTTAAAAGGAAATGACATCAATGGAAGGTAACCACATATTCACCCATATGAAAAATGTCAATATCATTTTCACCCTATGCATTTCGGTAAGCATTATGTGTTCCTTATTTAAAATGTGGTTGTATATTTTGTATAAATATAACATTGTTGCATAAACCGGGCAAAAGACGAAATGTTGTTGCATAAATAACTAATTAACCCTTTTATTAACAACCACATTTTGAATAGGTTGCTATACTGTTGGGATAAACCAGAAACTGGGACAGTTTTGGTCCCAGGGGTATTTTGGGAATTCTTTATTTTTAAAGTATTTTGTGTTAGTTTAGGATGCTATTGGTTTTAGTATAAATAAGGGTATTGTTTTAGGTTTATTTTGATCAAGTTTTGTATTCCTGTTTGTCAATTAAGCTTGGAGAACAAGCAATTTTCCCAGAAAATACTTCTTCCCTGTTTCGTGAATTGATTCTCTTTTTTATGTTCCTGTTTAAACTCTGATTTAATTTCCAGCTTTGTTGGTAACATTCTAATAGAATCAAGTGAATTGATTCTTGCATAAAGTTCACTATCAAGGGAATTAAGTGAATTAATTCCTACATATACATCTACTATTAGTTATACCATAAAGTTCACTATCAAGGGAATTTAGGGAATTAAGTGAATTAATAGCGTCTTTTATGATAAATAACTTTGTTGTAAGTAGTAAAGGATAACCTACTGGCTTTTTTTTTCAAACTTATCACATTGATAGTTAAGTAAAAGTTTGACGGTCTTGTAGAAAATTTAGTGAAGTTACAAGGCCCATTAGTGAAAACTTGTATTACATTTGTAGTTTTGGTCTTATTATACATAAATATTTATGACCTTACACATTAGATATGTGTATGGTTAGAACGAAAAGACAATATAGTTTGACGTGAAGAACTTAATTAAAAGTTTAAAACTAATAGTTGTTGTGAACGAATCAGGTTTTTGGAATGTTATCTTGTCATTAATAAAGAGGTTAAACCTTCATTTATAAACCGACTACTACCTAAAATAGGAAAATAGAAATAAAGTAACCTAAAAGAAAACAAACCCTATTCTACAAATATCTAACACTAACACTTGTGATATAATTTTGATTTGGATCTTTATAAAAATAAAATCAACAAATCTGGTTTGTTAGTTTTTTGGATTGTGTTTTGTAATTCTTATTAAATCAAGTTTCAGGTTTGAGACAGAGTTTATTGAAGAAATTGTGAAGGACATCTACCGTAGATTACATGTACCCTTAAAAAGTGCTCAACCTCTATTTATTGGGATGGACTATTCCATTAACTTCATCACTTCATGGTTGAAAGATGGATCCTCACATACGGTAGACATACTCACCATTTCGGGTCTAGGCGGGATCGGGAAGACATCTTTAGCCAAACATGTCTATGGGCTATATTGTCATGAATTCAACAAAAGCAGCTATATTGAAGATATCACTAGGAGATGTGATGGAAAGTATAATGGGCTACTTGATATACAAAAACAACTGTGCGGTGACATTTCAAAAACAAGTTCAATTCAAGTTTATGATGTTTCAAAATACACATCAATGATAGAGAACGTAGTAGCTCGTAAAAGGTTGTTCCTTGTTCTTGATGATATCAATAGTATTGATCAGTTGGATGCATTACTTGGAAGCAAAGGTTTTCATCCCGGAAGCAAAGTTATAATAACAACAAAGGACAAATGCTTAACAGAGAGTTGTGCACTATTTAAAACAAACATTAAACCCAAGCATGTAGAACACTTCCTTGAAGGCTTAGATGAGACTGAATCACGACAACTTTTGTGTTCCCATGCATTCATGTGCAACCATCCCAAGGAAGGTTATGAAGAGGTGTCAGCTAAGCTTTTGGAGTATTGTCAAGGACATCCATTGGCTCTTGAAGTTTTGGGCAAGGTTCTTCATAATCGAGGTGTGGCGTATTGGGAAGGGTGCATGAAAGGGCTAAAGAAAGAAACAAATGATCGTATAAATAATGTCTTGAGAATGAGCTTCAACTCTTTGCCATCCAAAAACGATAAGGACTTGTTTAAGCATATTGCTTGTTTTTTTGTTGGAATAGATAAAGATCTTAGCGAAACAATATTGGAGGCATGTGATATAAACACAAGATCCGGAATTACGAATCTCATTGATAAATGTCTTCTTAGTATTGGACGGAATAATGAATTGAAGATGCATCAGTTGGTTCAAGAGATGGGCAGATTCGAAGTACATCAAGAATCACCTGATAAGCCATGGAAGCGAAGTCGATTATGGTGTCATAAGGAGTCATTCAGAGTGTTGAAACAAAAAAAGGTACGAGGCCATGTATGCTTTTAGTAGTGTGCATGTCCATGAAAACATTTGCATTGCCTAATTTGTTTGTTTGCATTCTGTTTCTTTTTAGGGTAAGGGAAATCTTCTAGGCCTTTCCCTTGACATGTACATGCTTGAGAAAGAGAAGTTGAGAGGATCATTTGAGCTGAAGACAGATGCCTTGAGTAACATGGATAATCTTATGATACTACAACTTAATTATGTGCACATGCATGGGTCTTATAAGAACTTTCCAGAAGAAATAAGATGGTTATGTATGCATGGGTTTTATTCAAAGTCTATACCTTTAAACTTACCTATAGAGAATCTTGTTGCTCTTGACATGTCATATAGCAATATTGAATCATTTGTCGGTTGTTATAGTAATCCACAACGACTTGAGAAGAGGCAAAGGGTAAAGTTATCTTCATTTATTATTCATGCATGTGAGTTGATGAAATTCAATACGATACTAACTTATTTCCATTTTGTAGTTAGATGGCTCGTGCTTTAAAGAGAAAAGGTTGTTTGCTTCACTGAAGATTCTTAATTTAAGTTTCTGCGAACAACTTCATAGTGTTGGTGACTTTGACCAACTCTCTGCACTTGAGAGGTTAATACTTAGAAATTGCATTGGTTTGGTTGATGTTTGTGAATCAATTGGGCAATGTGTTGAGCTTATCCTCATCGATCTGAGTTACTGCAAGAAGCTTGAAAAACTTCCAAGAAATATAGGCATGTTAAAGAAGGTTAAAACAATGTTGCTAGATGGTTGTGATCTTGGTGAATCTGGAATCAAGAATCTGGATATGGATTCACTGGAAATGTGCACGGTTACCAACATTGGCATAAACAGAGCCTTTATGGGTTGTATACCACGTGATTTGAAGTCCTTTGCAATGTCTTTACCGAGGTCTTTAGTAAAATTATCACTTAAAAAGAACAAGTTGTCAAATGAATCCTTTCCCATGGACTTTAGTTGCCTATCCATGTTAAAGGAATTAGATTTAGATGGCAATCCTTTCAATTCCATGCCTAGTTGTGTGAGAACCCTTCCTAGACTTGAGATACTTTGGATGAATAAGTGTAAAAATTTGAAGTCAGTCGAGTATCCTCCAAGTACACTAAAAAAGTTGTTTCTTAATGCTATTGATCATTATCATACAAACAAAGTTGTATTTGTTCCAGAAATGTCCCCACTCCAGTTATCAATGGACTGGTTAGAGTGGAAATATTCTTCACTTGAGTTGAACGATTTCGAAGTTGAAGGTATGATCAAAATCCAAGAAATGATGAGTGTTGATGAAAAGGTGTTACGTAGCTTGGGCTGGACTAATTTAGACTTCCTCAACGAAAGGCACGTGGGAACTAATCCTTCAGAATCTGAAATCCAGGTTTTGTCTAGTTAACTTAACTGTCTTTATTTATGTGAAGACATATAATGTAATTATTATGGTGGTTTGTATTTGGCAGATGATGTATTATGAATTTGGAATATTCAGCACAATGTATGAGGCGGAGGAGATGCCGAGTTGGTTTAGGCATAGAAGCGTAGGGCCAGTAATATCATTTACCATCCCATCATCATCTCCAAACAACATCCTTACAGGGCTCAACATCTGCTCTCTGCACACATTAAACCTTATTGATGTGGAGTTGTATTTATCAGATGATGACCTTTTGCCTTGGATGCCAATTATGACAATTACTAATATTACAAAAAACCGTACGTGGATATATGAACGCTACCTTGACAGATTTAATGAAATTCTGGATTTTTGGGTGATATTAAGTCATTGGATGTTTCGGAAGAATGAGATGGAGGCCGGTGACCACATTACTATCACTGTTACACCGCAGTTGCCTGAACCTCTTACAGAAGCATATAATGAACTTGTAAAGGAGTGTGGGGTGAGTCTTGTGTATGAAGATGGAGAGAAGAAGGATGAAGAAGAAGATGTGTTGGGTTATTACAAGTCATGGAATCACATAATTGGTGGAGATCTCTCTCCTTTTCAAACAACAACTGGAGAATACCTCTTAAACAGATCACAGTTTTTTCCTTATGATGTTACAGTGTCTTCATATCATTGTAAATTTGTTCCAGACGGCCTCGACTATCAAGGTAGATGACCCATGATCCAACTTCTTTAGAAAGATGGATAATGACCCATTTATTTTTAGTTGATAAATAAATGTAATCCACCCACCCATTTATCATTCATTTTATTGACCTCTATTATAAGAGTTTGTTCTTGTAAAATATAACAAATCAAATTTCCACGACAAATTTTTTCTTCTTGTAAAATATAACGTAAATTCGTTGCACACGACCCTGACTGTCAAGGTAGATGTGATTTTAAATGAATCAACCCAAGTAGTGATCTGTCTGAATGGGTCTATGTTATCTAATTAAGTCTTGATATGTTGGATCACATAAATATATCAGGAACCAATACAAACTACTTTGTCCAAGTTGATGTTTGTGAATAATAATTAACATATAACTTTTTATCTGTATTCAGATCAAAAGGAAGAATATTGGTTCAGAGCTTTATCCCCAAGGAAGCCTGACATACTTGGTCGTGCATGTGAGGTATGCTTTTTGACACCCAAACCTTTCTCTCATTACATGAATAAAGGGCATACATATCCAAGTATGTTATATACTATATCTTTGATTTGTTTAGGATGTAACAAGATAAAAGGAGTCATAATCTTGCAATCAATGCTTGGAAATGGCAATATCAAAATGTGGTTGGGCTGATATGATGGGAATCTGTCTATTTTTCTCTACCTATTTAATCTTAGAGTCAGGAATTATGGATCCCTATTTCATCCATTTAGGGCTCTAAATTCAGGGTTTTTACTTGTTATCAAGGTCTTTTGGTTTTATTTATTTATGTTTATTTTTATGTCAAATACATGATATCTTAAGCAATTATTGTCAAATACATGTTAACTTCTTTGTAAGAAAATCCAAAATTTCATCACATTTTTTGGAACCCAACTTTCCTCAGCCCTTATTTTTGGTTAATATACAGCAAATGCACAAGGGTTCGGTTCATAGTTTGTATTTCCTCCAATAAAGTTTATATAACCTTTGAAGTATTATTTGACTACCAGAGGTCATTAAATTCCCTTAATCATGTATTGGACTTTAACCAATAAGTTTTTAGTGTTATGCTACTTCTCCATGAACATCATGTATTTATTCCTAAGATCTTTAGCTGTATAGATTACAATTCTCACTGTTTACATTTGACCTCCAAGAATAGACATAAATTTAATATTTATCTTTTTTCACTTGAAGCCATTTCAACTTGCTAACAAGCAAGCGTTTCTGTTACATGCCTCCACAACTGATGCTTTAAAATTGTTTTATTGTAGTCTTGTATTTTTATGGACATGTTCTGATCCTTTTGATATTATTCTTTAACATACCCCACATTTATTTAGCTGAGTCACAGATACGTACAAACAAACTCAAAGAGATCTTGGTGTATTGTATTGCCATCTATCTGTTTTCATAGCATTTTGTATCAGATCTCTATGTACTTATGTTTCTTTAAAGATATTCTTACGTTTCCTTTTATTCGTAGGATAAGGGGGAATCTTCAGGTTCTCGTCCTTAACATGAAAATACTTGAGAAAGAGAGGCTGCAGATGGGTAACCTAATACTACGGTAACTCAATGAGTTATATCCTAATCTTTTCCAGAATAATTAAGATGGTTTAGTTTTTGTCACCTCTGGTAACGATTTATCTTTTTGGTTATTGTTTTTGATAGCTGTATATTTGATTGCCGAAAACAGAGGAAAACTATATAAATGGTTTTTCAGTTGATTAATACACGTGTAAAGTCGTAATGTTGTTTTTATTACTTTATATGTTAGTTATTTTGTTGATTGTGATTGAAAGAAAAGACTAAAATGTGATTGCTGAGTTGCTATGATTCTCATGGTTCAATGTTTTGCTGCTACTTGTTCATACAGACCTTATTGGAATCTCTATCTTTTTCATTGGTTATTTTAAGAATAGCTTTTTAATTGTTCATTCTTGAGAACCAAAATCAACAAAGATATAGATAATCTTCATGAGTTGTCTTTTCTGGAAGTAAAATTATTGCAAAGGTTGTCATTTTTTATGTTACTTTGTGGGATATGCCTTTACAGCTAGGGCTGGCAATTCTCGACACGACACGCGACACAACCCGCGACACGACACGAAATAAATGGGTTTGGGTTGAGTTTTTCAACCCACCAACCCGCTAACCCGTCAACCCGCCAACCCATTTATTAAACGGGTCATATATGGGTTTCTCAAAAAATAAACGGGTTGACCCGCCAACCCGTTTATATTCTTAATAAAAAAAATAATTATACTTTTAAATGTATTTATGTATCAAGTATTAATATTTAATAAGTATTATATAATATATACCATTTATTCATAGACCATTTAATTGTTTTGACATTATTACTCGTGGTGGATGGTCTAAGGTCATAAGTTGTAACCTATAAGGATAAGTCTATAACATGTTTCTATGAATGTTTTTAATTTTCATTTGGATGTTTAAGACTTAAATATCTAAAATTTGGACCCACAAACCCAAATCTGACCCACGAACCCGCCAACATGTGAACCCGTATAAATAAATGGGTTGGTGGGTCATATATGGGTTTATGTTCCAAACCCGCCAACCTGTGACCTGTATATTTAAATGGGTCGTCTTTTATGATAAATAACTTATTTTGTAAGTAGTAAAGGATAACCTACTGGCTTTTTTTTTTTCAAACTTATCACATTGATAGTTAAGTACAAGTTTGACGGTCTTGTAGAAAATTTAGTGAAGTTACAAGGCCCATTAGTGAAAACTTGTATTACACTGGTAGTTTTGGTCTTATTATACATAAATATTTATGACCTTACACATTAGATATGCATATGGTTCGAACGAAAAGACAATATAGTTTGACGTGAAGAACTTACTTAAAAGTTTAAAACTAATAGTTGTTGTGAACGAATCAGGTTTTTGGAATATTATCTTGTCATTAATAAAGAGGTTAAACCTTCATTTATAAACCAACTACTACCTAAAATAGGAAAATAGAAATAAAGTAACCTAAAAGAAAACAAACCCTATTCTACAAATATCTAACACTAACACTTGTGATATAATTTTGATTTGGATCTTTATAAAAATAAAATCAACAAATCTGGTTTGTTAGTTTTTTGGATTGTGTTTTGTAATTCTTATTAAATCAAGTTTCAGGTTTGAGACAGAGTTTATTGAAGAAATTGTGAAGGACATCTACCGTAGATTACATGTACCCTTAAAAAGTGCTCAACCTCTATTTATTGGGATGGACTATTCCATTAACTTCATCACTTCATGGTTGAAAGATGGATCCTCACATACGGTAGACATACTCACCATTTCGGGTCTAGGCGGGATCGGGAAGACATCTTTAGCCAAACATGTCTATGGGCTATATTGTCATGAATTCAACAAAAGCAGCTATATTGAAGATATCACTAGGAGATGTGATGGAAAGTATAATGGGCTACTTGATATACAAAAACAACTGTGCGGTGACATTTCAAAAACAAGTTCAATTCAAGTTTACGATGTTTCAAAATACACATCAATGATAGAGAACGTAGTAGCTCGTAAAAGGTTGTTCCTTGTTCTTGATGATATCATTAGTATTGATCAGTTGGATGCATTACTTGGAAGCAAAGGTTTTCATCCCGGAAGCAAAGTTATAATAACAACAAAGGACAAATGCTTAACAGAGAGTTGTGCACTATTTAAAACAAACATTAAACCCAAGCATGTAGAACACTTCCTTGAAGGCTTAGATGAGACTGAATCACGACAACTTTTGTGTTCCCATGCATTCATGTGCAACCATCCCAAGGAAGGTTATGAAGAGGTGTCAGATAAGCTTTTGGAGTATTGTCAAGGACATCCATTGGCTCTTGAAGTTTTGGGCAAGGTTCTTCATAATCGAGGTGTGGCGTATTGGGAAGGGTGCATGAAAGGGCTAAAGAAAGAAACAAATGATCGTATAAATAATGTCTTGAGAATGAGCTTCAACTCTTTGCCATCCAAAAACAATAAGGACTTGTTTAAGCATATTGCTTGTTTTTTTGTTGGAATAGATAAAGATCTTAGCGAAACAATATTGGAGGCATGTGATATAAACACAAGATCCGGAATTACGAATCTCATTGATAAATGTCTTCTTAGTATTGGACGGAATAATGAATTGAAGATGCATCAGTTGGTTCAAGAGATGGGCAGATTCGAAGTACATCAAGAATCACCTAATAAGCCATGGAAGCGAAGTCGATTATGGTGTCATAAGGAGTCATTCAGAGTGTTGAAACAAAAAAAGGTACGAGGCCATGTATGCTTTTAGTAGTGTGCATGTCCAAAATATTTTGTATTGCCTAATTTGTTTATTTGCATTCTGTTTCTTATTAGGGTAAGGGAAATCTTCTAGGCCTTGCCCTTGACATGCGCATGCTTGAGAAAGAGAAGTTGGGAGCATCGTATGAGCTGAAAACAGATGCATTAAGTAACATGGATAATTTGATGCTACTACAACTCAATTATGTGTACATGAATGGGTCTTATGAGAACTTTCCAGAAGAAATAAAATGGTTGTGTATGAATGGGTTTCGTTTAAAGTCTACACCTTTAGACTTACCTATGCAGAATCTGGTTGCCCTTGACATGTCATATAGCAATATTGAATCGTTTTCCGGTTGTTATAGCAATCCACAACGACTTGAGAAAAGGCAAAAGGTAAAGTTATCTTCATTTATTAGTCATGCATGTGAGTTGATGAAATTCAATACGATACTATTACTAACTTATTTCCATTTTGTAGTTGGATGGCTCGTGCTTTAAAGAGAAAAGGTTGTTTGCTTCACTGAAGATTCTTAATTTAAGTTTCTGCGAACAACTTCATAGTGTTGGTGACTTTGACCAACTCCCTGCACTTGAGAGGTTAATACTTAGAAATTGCATTGGTTTGGTTGATGTTTGTGAATCAATTGGGCAATGTGTTGAGCTTATCCTCATCGATCTGAGCGATTGCATGAAACTTGAAAAACTTCCAAGAAATATAGGCATGTTAGAGAAGGTTAAAACAATGTTGCTAAATGGTTGTAATCTTGGTGAATCTGGAATCAAGAATATGGATATGGATTCACTGGAAATGTGCACGGTTACCAACATTGGCATAAACAGAGCCTTTGTGGGTGATATACCACGTGATTTGAAGTCCTCTGCAATGTCTTTACCAAGGTCTTTAGTAACGTTGTCACTTACAGAGAACAAGTTGTCCAATGAATCCTTTCCCATGGACTTCAGTTGTCTATCCATGTTAAAGGAATTATATTTAGATGGCAATCCTTTCAATTCCATGCCTAGTTGTGTGAGAACCCTTCCTAGACTTGAGATACTAAGTATGAAGAAGTGTAAAAATTTGAAGTTAGTCGAGTATCCTCCACGTACACTAAAAGAGTTGTTATTTAATATTGCTTATGTGCATCGTACAAACAAAGTTGTATTTGTTCCGGAAATGTCCCCACTCAAGATATCAATAGGGTTCTTAGACTGGGCATATTCTTCACTTGGGTTGAACGATTACGGAATTGAAGGTGTGATCAAAATCCAAGAAATGAGGAGTGTTGAAGAAAAGGTGTTACGTAACTTGGGCTGGACTAATTTAGACTTCCTCAACGAAAGGCGTGTGGGAACTAATTCTTCAGAATCTGAAATCCAGGTTTTGTCTAGTTATAACTTAATTGTCTGTGTTTATCTTTATCTGAATGCATATAATGTAATTATTATGATGGTTTGTATTTGGCAGAAGATGTTTTATGAACTTGGAATATTCAGCATATTGTATGAGGCGGAGGAGATGCCGAGTTGGTTTAGGCATAGAAGTGCAGGGCCATCAATATCAATTACCATCCCATCATTATCTCCAAACAACCTCCTTTCTTCACTGGCCAGTTCAGCTTTTATAGGGGTTTAAACTTTCTTCATATCTGTAATCTTTTCTAAAAGATGATTTCCTCTGTTTGGATTTTTCATGAATTTGTGGAACTTCTTTGTTAGAAAATCCAAAATTTCATCACAGTTTTTGGAACCCAACCTTCCTCAGCCCTTATTTATGATTAATATACAGCAAGCGCACAGGGGTTCGCTTCATAGTTTGTATTTCCTCCAATAAACTTTATATTATTCTTCATGAACATCATGTATTCCTAAGATCTTTAGATGTTTAGATTACAATTCTCACTGTTTACATTTGACCTCCAAGAATAGACATAAATTTTATATTTATCTTTTTTCACTTGAAGCCTTTTCAACTTGCTAACAAGCAAGGGTTTCCATTACATGCCTCCGCAGCTAATGCTTTAAAATTGTTTTATTGTAGTCTTGTATTTTTATGGACATGTTCTGATTCTTTTGATATTATTTTTTAACATGCCCCACATTTATTTAGCTGAGTCACATATATGTACAAACAAACTTAAAGAGATCTTTGTGTATATACTTATGTTTCTTTAAAGATATCCTTACATTTCCTTTTATTCGTAGGGTAAGGGGGAATCTTCAGGGTCTCGTCCTTATCATGAAAATACTTGACAAAGAGAGGCTGCAGTACATGGCTGTCTGAATTTAAAATAGATGCATTTAGTCAGATGGGTAACCTAATACTACTGTAACTCAATGAGTTATATCCTAATCTTTTCCTGAATAATTAAGATGGTTTGCTTTTCGTCGCCTCTGGTAATGATTTATCTTTTCGGTTTTTGTTTTTGATAGCTGTATATTTGATTGCAAAGAACAGAGGAAAACATTATAAATGGTTTCTTAGTTGATTATTAGACGTGTAAACTCGTAATGTTGTTTTTATTACTTTATATGTTTGTTATTTTGCTGATTGTGATTGAAAGTAAAGACTAAAATGTGATTGCTGAGTTGCTATGATTCTCATGGTTCAATGTTTTGCTGCTACATGTTCATACAAACCTTATTCGAATCTCTATCTTTTTCATTGGTTATTTTAAGAATAGCTTTTTAATTTTTCATTCTTGAGAACCAAAATCGAAAATAGATAATCTTCATGAGTTGTCTTTTCTGGAAGTGAAATTATTGCAGAGGTTGTCATTTTTTATGTTACTTTGTGTGACATGCCTTTACAGCAACACCCTAACTGAACAAACCCATGAAACTTTTAATTAATCCATCTTGTTACGTTTTATAGATGAAAGTTACTAAACACAAATCCTATCACCCAAAAAAAACAAAATGTTCTCATATAGACTCGTTAAATATTCATAATGGTGAAACACACACACACACACACACACAAAGAGAGAGAGAGAGAGAGAGAGAGAGAGAGAGAGAGAGAGAGAGAGGGGTGTTGGGTTTATTTGGCTTTATTTTTTTTAACTAAAGTTAGTTAAAAAAAAAAGGTGAATGAAATTAAGAAGGGTATAATTGTAATTTTATATGAGTCAAGGATCAAAGATGCAAGAAATTCAAACCACAAGGACCATTCACATAAAAAAGGTTAGGGACTAAATCTGCGATTTTTCTAAACCACAGGGACCATTTAATCAATTTTGTCTTCTTTTTCGTGCAACATTTTACTTTCATTTTTCTCATTAAGACATTGTATTTTGAAAGATCTACCTTATTATAGCATTGTGCATCCAGGCTTTCTTTTCTTATTAGGGCGACATAATATTAAAAAAAAAAAAATTCCAATTACAGCACTGAAAATTGATTTGTATTTGGATGACAATACTTGGATAAATTTTCAATGTATAATGTTGCAATAGGAAGAAGCTGAAAGCCTAATGTTAGAATAAACAAATAATTAGCCTTAAAATGTTTGTAACAAACACTCAAACATGACCTGAGGCAATACAATTACAACCGGAACCCAAAACAAAAAGGAGTATTATGAAGTGGTTTACTACTCTACTCATGTGTATAACATATACAATGCTGATCATTAGTAATGTCAAACTTATAACAATCAAAATGACCCACACATCCATGTTGACTGTGAGACCCAAAAACCAACTAAATCCATGATGCAAAAAGCATCCATAGCCCACAATCAAAGACCTCGAAACGATCCAAATTTGCACTCAACAACCAATTTGGATTGTGGTATTCAGTTTCTCAAGCACACATACAAATTACAAGGAGCATGAAACGATGAGTATATAGTTTTGTGTTATTCACTTGACTTCCAACGACATGAGATGGAATAGTATTCTGATCCGTTTTCCGGCATAGACTTCGTTGACTTATAAGAATTTTCAGATGAGATTTGTTTATGTTTTCCTCTGAGTAAAGTGACAAGTTCAATCCTAATTCCAACAGAGACCATGACTGCGGTGCTTTAAGACAATGGAGACATGGTTTGGAAAGGAGAGATCATGTTTTTTTTTTTTTTTTTCCGGTAAACCACATAATAACCGTAGTGGATTTATTGCCGCCGCGGGAGCAGTGTAGCTGAACATGAGGAGATCTTGTGGTGGAGCGGCATCTGGTAAATTAGGAATGAGCTCAAATTTTCATTTTTCAAAAGATCTTTTATTGGGCTTAAGTTATTGGACTAAATGAAGTTGTTAAATTAAATACTACGACTACAACTGAATTCGCAGGCATTGGGTTTTTATATGTTTATAAGATATTCTAAATGTTTGAAGTGAAATCTATGTAGTTTATAATAATTGCTAAATGTTAATTTTTCTAAATATATCCCTCCGGTAGATTGTTAATTTTTCTTAATATATGTTCCATGTACAAATTATAAAATGAATCTAATTTAACTTTTTTTTAATCACCATAGTGAGAATATATAAAACATATCATAAGAATATTCATCATACGGGCTTATTAGCTTGATCATTTATTTAGTTGACCAATAGTTTTAATTTTTTTTTTGAACGGCAATGTTAGTATTTGCTTGGGATTTAACACAAGACCTCCTGGTTAGAAATGAATGACAACCATTAAGTTTGGTCTTATTTAGATGGACTGTATAATTAAATTAATTAAACAAAGATAAGTATTATTGAGACCAATAACTAAACTAAGGTAAACAAAATTGTAAAAATGGTCCCTATGGTTTTTCATTTAATGTGGTTAAGGTCCAAACTTTTGAAAAGTTATAGATTTGATTATTTTCAACATTTTTGTTGTGATTTTCATCCTTGGTCCATTAACTTTAACTGGCTGTTAAATTTTTTTAAATGACTATTTTACTTTCAGGATCTATTTCTACAACCAAACTACAATGACCATTTCTACCAATCTTCTTTTTATTTTTTCTAAATTTTTATATATTAATAAATGTTGTTTTTAATATATATTATTTATATATTAATAAGTATTGTTTTATTAGATTATTAATTTCTTTAAATTAACTTTTTAAAATTTCTTTGTTATCGAATATTTTAATTAGATTATTATATATGAATCAATATTACTTTTAATATATACTATTTATATATTAGTAAATATTATTATATTGTATTATTAATTTATTTTAGTTAATTTTGTTTATTGGAGTATTTCTTTTTTATTGGATTATTATTTATTAATAAATATTATTTTTAATTTATAATATTGATATCCTAATAAATAATACATTATCAAATTATTAATTTCAAGTTAAAATTTTTAATTCTTTTTTTTGAATTAACTCCTTTTTATTTGAATATTACTTTTAATTTATTATTTTCTTTATATAATAAATAATATCTACTCTATTATTAATTTATTTTTATTGTATGATATTAATTCATTTTACTTTTGTTAGGTAACCACAAAGTTGTTAAAATACACAAAAACACCGACTCTCATCAACGAAAATCGTCGGGATCACCACCAAACACCTTAATTAGAGGTTCGATGTAAACCCTATTAACTTTTTTCCACTAGTAACCACCTACAACAACCTCTTTACAACCAATTGGAATCCTCCATATCCCACACAATGTGCAACAAACTCTTATAAACATTAAAAATGGCGGTGGTGATCAAGTGATGGTAGTGGTGTTATTGCAAATGACTATCATCATCGTTGGTTGGAAAAGGTTGATGAGTTTTTGTCCGACCTCCGATGAAGATGTTTTGTGGTGATCTCGACGATTTTCAATGATGAGAGACAACGCTTTTGTATATTTTGACAACTTTGTAGTGGAACTAATAAAATTAAAAAGAATTAATAGTATACACTAAAAATAAATTAATAATCTAATAATCCAAAAAATAGTATTTATTATTTAAAGAAAATAATAAATTAAAAGTAATAATCGAATAAAAAAATTATTCCAAAAATGAAATTTAAAGAGTAAATTACACGATTCGTCCATTGTCCAAGTGCAAAATTGCACGTTTAGTCTTTAATTTCAAAAATTAACTCGGATCATCCCTCGTATAATTAAAAGTTGCACGTTTCGTCCTTGACAGACATGAAATGACTATAATACCCTTTTGTATTTATTTTTCATTTACTTTTCATTTGTTTATTATTTTTTATTTCTTTTTTATTAAAAATGATACCCCCTACTCCTCCTTACCCTCTACTCTCATCCACCCCTAACATTCTCATACTTTTTTCTATCCTCGTGAAGAAGAACCACCAACAGTGTCCGGTGGAACCACCATCACCGTCATCATAATCTCCGTCGAGATGTTTGTAAAGGATTTCTGGATCTGAAGGATCGTCATCATCCCGTCTCCGATGGAACCATCAACGACTCAATAACCATTGCCAATGGAACCACCCAATCTGTAATCACCACCACACTAGTCTCCAAAGAAAGACCCAACCACAGTCTCCACCATCTCCAAAAAAACCCTGAAACAGCTTGTCCAATCACTCCTCCACCACCGAGAATCATCGTTAAAACCCCTATAATTACTGTAGTAAAAATCGAACCCGCAACCCAATGAAGAATCTTTCGTCAATATGGTGATGGTGGATCTCTGTAAGCTTAAAATCGATTGTTAAGGGATTTTCTGAGTAACTTCTCATTCTCTCTGTTTCAGCAAATCGAGTTCTTTATTTATGGTTTAACCTTCTTTCTTGTTGCAGCTGTGACAACCCAAAGTTTGTTCCGTTACATTACCCCGTTACCGTTAATGGAATATTCCATTTTATAAAAGTTCCGTTAATTAGAGGTCGCCAAATAAATAAATGTTTTATTTATTTATTTGATATGTCGTTAACGTCGTGATAAAAGAAATAAAGACACTTACTTTACATTTCCATTTAATTGGAAAAAGTTAGTTTTTATTATTACGACCACTAAATCGGGTGCGACCAAAAGCCCCGTTTAACGACAGTATCGGGTAGATTCCCACTGAGTTCCAACTCCAAGCCATATATAAAGGGGAATGGACTTCATTCCACCCCTTTTCACTCTTTCTCTCTATACTCTCTCTCATACAAACCTGATTTCGCCTCAAATCCGCCACCAAACGCTTCCAAATCATAAGTTCCCTTACCCTCGCTTGTTCTAAACATCTTGGCTTGTGATTATACCCCAAAAATCACAGGATTGGGACATGAAAAAGGAGTTTACAGCCTAAGAGCCTCCTTAGGCCTTAAACACCCAAAAAGTGGCCAAAATGACCCAAATTTGTCCTGTTGAGCCTAGGATCCATTTAAGGAATTTATCTAGGAGTGTTTAAACATAAAACACAAAGTTTTAGGGCCTAAAAGAGAGTTTACGGCCCAAGCACATGCTTAGGCCGTAAAGACCTCTTGTGCTTGTAAAAATTCCCCAAAAACCTTCCAATGCATATTTGGACTCGAGTTATGACTTAGGGAAATTCCATATCGAGTTTGGGACAAGTAGAACATCATTATTGAGGGGTAACTTAGAGTTTACGGCCCAAGCTCAAGCTTAGACTGTAAACTCCCCCAAACCTCACCAAATGAGGGTTTAAACCCCCCAAATTGACCTTATACCTTCACTAGAAAATGATAGGGTTGAAATAAGGGCTTAAACTTCCATGAAACCAAAGGTATAGGAGCTCACGGCCATGAACTCCCATAGGGATGGTTCATGGGCCGTAAAATCCCATTTGGACCCTTTAAACACCATAAACCCACTC
Organism: Lactuca sativa; assembly: GCF_002870075.4. Taxonomy (NCBI): domain Eukaryota; kingdom Viridiplantae; phylum Streptophyta; class Magnoliopsida; order Asterales; family Asteraceae; genus Lactuca; species Lactuca sativa. The sequence goes on along the minus strand of NC_056623.2, from coordinate 127,500,643 downwards.
ATACAATTTAGTTTTGGGCCTAGCAAAATTCCACGATCAAGATAAAGCCTTAAAACATCCTAGAAACCCCTCACCATGAGTTTACAACTGTAAAATCATGGGGAGTTGTCCCAAGGCCGTAAACACCATATGGAGAGTTTACTCTTGGAGAGTAAACTCTATTCCTAAGCCATTCACACCCTTAAATGTTACCCGGGACACCCCAAACACTTAACCAAAGTGTTTTCCGCTCCTTAGAGTGCGTATACTTGTTTAATTAGTATTAAATGTACTAATTGTATGTGAACATATGTTATCATATGTTAAATAGGTCACTAAGTGTGTCCAAGTCTTTACTTGACACCGAACACCCAACCGGCACCTTCGTCGGATCCACTTACATCAGGTGAGTTCATACCCTTGAATGAACCTTTTAAATGTTTTTACATGTTTTATAGGGGGGGATACAAGTTAAACATGCCGGTTATCATATCAATCACATGTGATTCATAACCCGCATGCATAAGGATTTACCATACTGTACACTGTTTTACCGAGTAGGATACTATAAATGGCTTTCAAAAAAGGTTTTCACTTATTCAAAACTCTTACTTATACTGTTTTATCAAAATTCATTTTAAACTGGTTTATGAAAAGTTTTCAAAGAGTTTCTAAAGGTTTTCAAACTTATTTTACCAAAGAACACCAAGTTGTGATTTTCTCAAGAATACAGGTTTTCTTCCGTGTTTTGATACTCCTTAGTTTAAACTCCTACTTGATAACGCTTTCACTTTGTGTTGCGTTTATACCGGTTATCGCCTCTATTTCGCTTATACTTGTAATCGCTTATACCTGTTGGACACTCTTACTTCACTTGTTGTCGCTTCTACTTCACAATACACTTATATTTGGTACGCTTATACTTTACCATTCGGTTATTCCACACTATACGTTTATACATTACGACTCGGTTATTCCACATTGTACGTTTATACATTACGATTCGGTTATTCCACACCGTACGTTTATACATCACGACTCAGTTATTCCACACTGTACGTTTATACATCACGACTCAGTTATTCCACACGGTACGTATACACACCACGATTCGGTTGTACTTCACGATGCGTTTCCACTTGATACACACTCAGTCGTAGTTAGATGTATGTCTGTGCTTGTATAGGTGCATATAAATAATGATTGAAGGACTTAGGAAGGCTTGTCCACCCTATTTCCTTTTCTTCGTTGAGATGTGGTCTAGTGGGATCGGATGGCTGTCCGAGGGTCATTTGATTCATTAGTTATATATTATGTATACGAGCATAGACATATAGGTTCACTCTAGTAAATTCAGTTATGAGTCTCTACCTCTTGTTCAACACTTACATATGAAACCCACTACCCATTATTGGGATGCATCTTCGGGACACGGCCTTCTCCGTCGTCTAGTTGGTAACCAAAGTCTCCTGTAGGGAGAGCGGACATTGTATGTATAGATCTATACGGGATTGACACCCCCGCACCCTGACTGCTAGCTACAGTCCACGGCTTACCAAGCCAAGGGGTGACAAATGTCATATTTTATAGATGCTTGTAGGGCGCCAGGTACTCTAGTGTCGGTTAGTATGGTTACGAGTATCCTAGGTTACCTTATAATTCATGGTCTTAAGGTAACGGTACTTCACCAGCAAATTACACTGTATGCTGGGAAACCCATTCTCAGAGTCACACTGTTCTTAGACCTTGCTAGCCGTATCTTTCATTTGATACTGTCTGCAGTCTGTATTCTCTGTTTTTAGACCTTGCTAGCCGTATCTTTCATTTGATACTGTCTGCGGTCTGTATTCTCTGTTTTAGACCTTGCTAGCTGTATCTTTCATTTGATACTGTCTGTGGTCTGTATTCTCTGTTTCGACCTTGCCAGCTGTACCTTTTAGTTGGTACCGTCTGGGGTCTGTGTCATCTTTGTTAGACTGAGCCAGGCGTGTTGTTTGTTCGATACTCTCCTGGAGTCTTTGATTCCTTTGCCTTAGTCAGCAGTCCTCACTGCTGAGGAATATGTTATTTCCCTGATTTCTCTTGCTTTCTTTAATAATCAAATTTTGTATTTTAATAAGGACAACGATTAAGGGAAAACTACTTTTTACCACCTAACTCCGTCCAGTCTTGGTAGAAGACTGCTTTTATTAAAGAAAATATAGGATTTTCTGGAAAAGTCACTAATGAAATGGACACTCTAAAATTACGACTTTTATTAAAGTTATTTGATTAAAATGAAACTAAATACTTATGAACTCACCAGCATTTGTAAAAAATGCTGATACTCGCTTTTCAAATAACTTGTATTCTTAGGTCAGCATTAGACAGGTACATCCTCGGAGCTGTTGATGAAGATAGCTTAGTACCATGTTGTACTTATTATATTTGCTTGTATTACTCTGATATATTGTAATGTAAACCATGTAAAACTTTTACTATTAATGCAATGTTTTGTTGTACTTGATTACTATAATGCATGTGTTGTGATACTTGATATGATGTCATCCACCCCAGAACGTTTCCGCCGTTCCGGTTTTGGGGTGTGACAGCAGCTGATTTTAGGGTACCAGATGAATGGTTGTTGTCAATGGAAATAATTAGAAATAAATGGATTTGAGCCACTGGGTATCAACTATATCATGTTCACTGTCAATGGTAAGACGGGAAGAAACTAGATTCCATTAATGGCACTAACCAAGCTTCGATTTTAGATGGAATGTGCATTTTGGGTTTTAATGGAAAACAAATTTATTGTGTGTTTGTTTGTTTATGTCATGTTTGGAAAATAGGAGGGAGTAGTCTTTAATGGCTGAGATTTAGCAGTGGGAGTTGAGTGTGGTGTTGGAAATTTGGCTGGTGGTGGTGCCAGGAAATGTATTTGATGAATAAGGGGTGGAGGGCAATGGAAAGGTGAGTGTAAGACCGGGTGGGTCCTACTAAAATATTAATCATAATATTTCATTTCTTTTAATGTATAAATTGCAAAATAAATGTTAAAAAACTGATTAAGAAATAGAAAAGAGCAATATAGTCATTTTATGTCTGTTAGGGATGAAACGTGCAACTTTTAATCATACGAGGGACGATCCGAGTTAATTTTTGAAATTAGGGACTAAACGTGTAATTTGACACTTGAACCAGGGACGAATCGTGTAATTTACTCAAATTTAAAAAACTTAACAAAAGAAATTAATAATCCAATAATATAATATTTATTAGGATATAAATATTCTATATTAAAAATAATATTTTTTAATATATAATAATCTAATAAAAAATAATTACTCCAATAAAAAATTATCTAAAATAAATTAATAATCCAAAAAGTACTTATTAATATATAAATAGTATACATTAAAGTTAACATTTATTCATATATAATAATCCAATTAAAAATCCAATAATAAAAAAAATTAAAAAGTTTATGGCCTTTAGTAGCTTATTTTGGTGTCATTCATGGATTTGAACATGTTATGAAGTTATGACTTCAGATCTAGACATTTCATGGCCTATTGAGACCTCCAGTTGCCAGATTTATCAAGTATTGGTCCTCCTCCATGCCTTAGGTCCCTTATAAAGCTTAGTTTTAGTGTTTTTAGCCTCTTGATACCATGCATGGACGTAAAGTTAGCAACTTTACATGGTATCTCAGCCCAAGGGGACCAGATCTATTGTTTGGAGGAATTAGACTCGCTTGGAAGTGACTGAATGAGTTAAAACTAAGGAAACTCGACTAGTTGTTTACCCAACTCGGCGAGTTGGATCGTGGTCCCCCAACCTTTTTTAATAGTGAGCAAACTAGGCGAGTTGAAGAGATGACTCAACGAGTTGGCTAGGGTTTTTCTCAGTTTTCTGAAGATAGAAGGAACTTGACGAGTCCACAAGGGGACTCGACGAGTTGTACTGAAAAAGTCTTGATTCTGTTGAGAAGGAGGAACTTGGCGAGTTGAAGGAAAACTCGACGTGTTGGATCGCGATTACACAATTGTGTGATTTATGGGAACTCGAAGAGTTGAGGAGTGAAGTCGACGAATTGAGTTAACTCGGAGCATTAACTTTAACTTTGACTTTGACTTTGACTTGGACCAAGTTGAACCTTATGGAGTTATGAGTATGAAAGGGTAATTAAGGAAATCTTTATGTATAGGAGCTTGAGTTGGGTTGATTTTCGGAGCCAAGGATTTTCAGCTGCTTTCCGGTATTCGAGGTGAGTTACCTTCCGGTAGATGTGGGTCTAAGGCACCAATGCCGGCCCACTAGTACTTGTTTATATGTAGAAGATTGTCTTTGTGATAATTGTCTGGTATGCCACTATCTGTTATGCTTTTTATATGCTAGTATGCTATGATAATATGTGATAGTGGTAGGAGGGGTGGATTAGACCCTATAACCGGTTGAGATAAGTCGGAGGGTAGGTCAGGCACCCAGATATGCCTAAAAGTATGGTTATGATATGTTATTATGTGGTAGTGGTAGGGGTGAAATAGACCCTGTAACCGGTTGAGGTAAAATGGAAGGTAAGTTGGGCACCCATATATGCCTGGCAGGGTAGGTTAGGCACCCAGATATGTCTGGGGTAGGTCGGGCACCCCGATATGCCTGACATGGGTAGGTTGAGCACCCAGGTATGCTCAGCAGGGTAGGCCGGGCACCCAGATATGCCTGATAGTATGGTTATTTGTATGGTATGTGGTATGATGGGGGAACTCACTAAGCTTTGTGCTTATAGTTTTTAGTTTTGGTTTCAGGTATATCTTCTTCGAAAGGAAAGGAGCTGACATGATTGCAACACATCACACCATGATTTCCGCACATGATATCTTTGGGATTTATACTCTGATGTTGTTTTATTATGACATGTTTTGACTATTGATATATTAGATTTGATATGTATTGACACTATGGATGTTTTCAAAAAATTGGTTTTTATAATTATTAAATTAAAAATGAAATTTTTGGTCTTAAATTTTGGGATGTTACATGGTAGGTTTTTGGTTGGAATGGAAGGAGCGGAGGATGAAGAAATGATCGGTTGTGTAGAGATGATCTTTCGAGGATTTTGAACACCATAGCCCCACGGTGGGCGCCAAATTGTTTTGGTCAAAAATTACACAAATATAAATCAACCAAATGGAATGAGAGGTTGTGATGTTCGAATTGTGCAATAGAGAAAGATAAAGAGAATGACATGATTGTTTACAAGGAAAGCCCTTAATCCTTGATAGGATCTCCGACACAAAACCTTGGGAGGCGATAATGATCACATGCCTTGATGATTTTATTAATATAAAATGATGATTACAGAGAGAGTAGGTAGAGTGTGTCATTTGCGAGATACATGTGTCAATTTATAGCCTAAACTAGCTAACAAGATGTCCGATATTCCCGGGATCCTCTATGACCAGCTTTCTGAACGTTGTTTGACTTGGTATTCCGGGTCTTTAGCATAGTTGACACGACTCTCTGTTGAGAATAAGTCTTCTCTTTACTATTTCTACATGTGTGTTAATTAAGAACAAAATATAACCTTTATAAATGTTAGTAGATAACAATAACGGTAATAGTAGGGATCCTGAATATTTGATGAGGTTTGAGGATCCTAAATGCTTTAACGATCCTGGCCCTAACAATTACTACCATAGTGGTTTGTAAAATAATTACCAATACATAGTGGTAAGACAATAATAGGCCCTACATTTCTAATATATTAATAAAAAATAAGTAGAAAGGGTAACAATCGGTTACTCCATCTCTCTTTTCTTCTTCGATTATTTCCTTGTCTTTTCACTTCTGTTTTAGACTTTTTGTTGCCAGAGGTAGCACATGAAGATTTGGAAGGTCTACAATGAAGCTTGCCTCCCCCATTGTAGTGTCGAGACTGTCAAACCACCATACCAATGAACCTCATCGCCCCTTCGCTGACAAACCCATTTTCCCAGACCCTCATGCACCTAAGAGGATAGGAATATATTGTTGGGTTTTGAGCATTCTAACACTCCTAAGTGTACATGCAACCCTAAATACCTTGGATCTATGTTTTCTCTATTATACATGTAAATAAGAACTTCCAAGGTATTATCCTAATCTAGCATACAAAAACAATGAATGTAACAAGATAGAATACATACCTCTTTGATGTAGAAAGTCTTCATGAAGCTTGAGTGCCTAGCCCCAATAGTGTGGAAGCCTCAAATGGAATCACAATCATCAAAACACTTAGAATAGCTTGAGAGAATTCTACAACTCATGAAATCGGCTAGCCCTTTCACTTCACACACTAGTGGCCGATTTTGGTCAAGAATAATATGCTTATATAGTTAGGGTTACACCATGTAAACCCTAATTGACATGGCCTTTCATTTCCATGATCCATGGGTACAAATACACCATGGAGCATCCATGGACCATCCTATGGGTTTTAGCCCAACTTGATTATCCATGGAGCATTAGCCCACTATACAAGTATGGATGATTTACACAATCAACCCATATATTTAATTAGTCTTCTTTTGATCACTTAATTAATCCTAGATTAATTCTTGATCAATACTAATTAAATAATCTTATTATTCTTATTATTAATATACTAGAACTTATAATATATTAATAACCATAAGTGTCTTATTTCTCTCATTATAGTCTATCCAAGTGCATGATGGTATGCAACCCAAATGGACCATGTCGGGTCGGGTCAAGTCTTACCAATTATAGTTATGGACTTAGACATTAATCCAACAGTCTCCCACTTGGATATGTCTAAAACTATTATTGCGTATGACTTCAGGAACCAACTGGCAATCGTAGCTCTCAAAAGCTTCTATCGAACTCTGACCTTGTAGATGAACTCTGACCTTTGTCAGTGACTTGTCCATTAGATAAGGGATCATATATTCCTCCATTCTAGATATCATATGGACTGAGACATGGATTATAATCATTCTCTCTGTCCATTTGTTGTTTCCCGATTTGCGATTTATGACGACTGACTAATTGAACAAATCAAATCAGTCCTGGCCCGGCCGAGCACTTCCATTTGTCATCATCAAATCATCGAGGGGCCCACAGATATCGCTTTTATCCCGAAGGTAAAAGGAACGGATAAACTTCGACTCATATGGCTTGTTCTACTACTTGTTGAATCATACACAAAGGCACGTTTTATAACACCGAGTTACCGTATGCGTTTACGTGCAATCAATGTACTATCAACTCATAGTAACAACTCATATCTCTAGGTTTGAAGAATATAAGATTTTATCGTCTCATGATCACTCGTGATAAAATCCATGAAGTGATTCCAATGAGCGCGGGTTGAATCCAATACTCAGAACTTATGAGCACTCATGAGTGTTGTAGCCCATTGTCCAACACCTTAGACCTCTACAAGCCAACCCATGACAATCTTAATTCATATCTACTTCCAACATATGACCGACTGTGGATGGTTTGAATAACTTAGTCATTCCGGAAGAATAACCCAGTTTATTCGGGAAGTCAAAACATGCAAAATGAAACACAATAATAATTGAATCCAATATGGTATCAACCCTTTGAACATAAATAAAACACCTTTTATTTATCACCATATGATTACACATTATTCATTGTATACTGTTTCAACTATCAACTTTATTCTTGAATTTAAAACAATAGTTGTCCTATGCTCCAAGCATGTACACTATGTTTTCTTAAACACTAGTCATGCCATACACCAAGTATGCATACTATGTTTGTCTATGATCTTTACTTTGTGAACTAGATCAATTGAACATAACTTCAATGATTCTCTTTTCACACTCCCAAATCCTTACCGCAAATGCAAGAATTCCAAATTCATGCCATTTACTGAAATCTGTTAGATTCTAAACTTATATGCATTGATACTCTTGTAACGACTATGCACAAACTCACAAAGACTTGGCAACAATCATTACAGAGTATTCCAAAGGAGATCAACTCCTTGGAAATATCCTTCTTGCATTAAGTTTCCTTAATCTTACACAGATTGAAAATTCTAACTTTGAAACATTTCCAGATTCCATTTTGACTATCACTTCTGAACAAGAGTTGCCTCCTTACAGATTATGTCAATATGGTCCTTCCAGAATTATCACTATACTTCCAATTGTCCTTGAGTAAACAATCTTTGGTAAACCTTAGATTGTCCTCGACAATCGTTTAATCCTTTTAGTCATACCCAGTTCTAAACCTTTTCCCTTCTTAATGCCCCAGGCATTTGGAAAATTTTAGAACGGATGATTATAGCACATGTAATCGATCCTATATTCGAAGCATATGGGACACGATTCATGATGTCTCACATAAAGACTAAACCAGTCTTTTGCTATAATATGTCCATTTCAATTTGCCAAGTTCTCATAATTCAGATTATGAAAAGGGATGCCGTAATTATAATCGAATTTAAGAACGCAAATAATGGACCCGTATACAGAATTTCCTTATGTTGAGCCATTCCAACATGAAATTCATATATATCCTTGACTAAATGATTAAAACCTCACGATCTAAGCTTATAGATTTGAGATGAAGTATAATTTCCTCTCCCTTAATTATAGCAAAACAACTCTTTCCCAATTGAAACTTTTGTTTTTCTATAATTAACATTGCTAACTTGCAATACTTATCATAATTATCATGCTCCCACTAACATGATGATTATTAGCATAACACTTATGCTCCCACTAGCTTTGACATGTACCCAGAAATCAGCTGGACTTCTAGAAATCAATACTTCATTGACTTTCTTACCAAAGTTCAGATTTCTGATACTAGAGTGTTTTAATAAGACTTTATCAAAATCATACACCTTCCCTTAGATAGCACACTTGTGAGTCTAAACAATTATGAAGAGGTATGCCGTAATCATAATGGTTAGACCTTTTTGCCACTTCTCACAAGTCCATGTTAGTGTGCCGGTAAACCACACACGCTCCACTAACGACTTTGAGAATGCAAATATCACAATTGCTATCTAGATAAAATCTACTTAGTGAAAGTGTTTCCTCACCATCATTTTCATGAATCGGAGAGAAACCTTATGACACTTAGATTTACTGGTGTATGTGTTCTTATCCATGTGAATGGTCAAAATCATAATCACAAGACAAGGATAATGACAAACCCAAAATCATATAGACTGAACTCAATCTTAATTTCTTGCCACCTGACAGCTCAAGGGCCTGTCATTGCTTCCAAGTAGTTGTGCAACCAATTGAGAACTCTAAGAACTCATATGCAAAGCCAACTTTAACTGGAATGGGCACAGATATGTCAACACGATAGGTTATAAACCTCAAGTCGTGTGCTAGTGAAGAACTTCAGGTTTTATTCTTGATTAGTTCTTGAGACTTTCAAGACCTTTAAGACTGCCACTGTCCTCTTGACCTATAAGACTCCCTTGTCAAATATCCAAGAGATAGTGTAGATTCTAATCAAGACAAACACTTCACACAATTGGCCTTAGTTGGTCTTTGTTTTATCCAAAACATCACAACTTACCAATTTCAAATGTACAAGAGTAGGAAACTTTTACACTTACATTTGACAAGTGTTTTTAAAACTTCTTAAAGACATGTCACTCAAATTACAATCTTGGAGTATGACTCTAAGACTTGTATTGGAACGAAGTATGACTCATCTTCTTGATTTAGCCACTTCACCAATTCATAGCTCCTTTTCTTAGCTATCAGAATGCACTTAGAGGATGAATTGTGATTAGGTCTCTAAATCATTAAGATGATCATAAAAGGTGATACTAAAGTACTCTCCCATCTTTTCAGATTTGAGAAACTTTTATCCTTCTGCCTAATTTGATTCTTCTTATTCGCTCTGCCATACATTGAAACCTTTTCCAATGTCTCAGAATTATACTTAAACTTGTAAGTATAACCATATTTACTGAACTTAAGTAAATCATGACGAATAGTCTTATCAATCTTTTGTGGTGGACTTAATCAGTGCACAAGAATGTATACTTGATCCCTTAGTCCTTTACTTAACTCACACATCCATGTGAGCAAGTACTTAGTCTTAATTTTCCAATACTTGAAGATTCTCATTCACCATGCTATACAACTTGCATGATTCCAAGTTCCGGTCCAATTGCAACTTGGGTGATGAGAATCTTTCCTTATTTGGTAAATCTAGACATTACCACAAATGAAAGAATCAATTTCATATTTCCACTCTTGCTATTAATGGAATCATATAAGCAACAATTTTCCCTCAAATGCCATTGTAAGGATATTTTAAAATAAATAAAATCAAAAAAATTTTCTTTTATTTTAAAACTTTGCGGAAAAAAAACTTATCCTTACAATCCATAAGCACATGAAAACTTGTTGTTATCTATTCCTAAGCAATATATCATAACTCCTAAGAAGTAGCTCAAGAATCCGATCTTCAAACTATGCGATAGAAATCCATCTACGCGATCAGATTCAGCATATTCTTTCTTTAAGTTTCTTCACTTTTCTTTGATTCTTAAAACATCACCATGTGACCCAGTCACATCATGTATCAAGAATCTCAGAATAGAAACTTAACAGAGTTAGATAGTGGACTTTACCTGAAGTAGAGTCAAACTTATTGACTTTAACATCCTTAGGTAAATTTGGCAGCTTCGCAACCAATGCCCCTCTCTTTGGCAATATAAACATATGGACCCTTTGATAATGGTACACGAGACTATCACAGACTTAGCTTTTTCTCTTTACCATTTGGTCAACCGAGTTGACTATGGCCGATCCCTTTCCATTGGGAAGAGAATGCTTTCCGGGATTTCCTGTGTCACTATTGTCAATGTCCATCAAGTTTTAAGGAAGTTGATCTTAACAAATAGATAAGATCATTAAGGGTCTTGTCATAGTCTGTTTCATAGGTGTCCCAAAGGAACTCACTATGTGACTTAGAAAGTGATTGAACCACCAACTTTCTCAAGACTTTGACACCCAACTCTCCCGGCTTGTCAATATGTGACTACATCTCCAAGATGTGATCACACCTAGACCTTGCCTTGCCAATAGGGCTTGAGTGACCTTAAACTTTTCAAGAACTTGTGGGTTAGGGAGAATAGTTGGAGGAGGAGAAAAAAGTATGATTTCCAAGGGACATCATCTTCATTTAGGAAACCTTGTTCCAAGAGATTTGGGAAGATCATAGGTGTCTATTACAGACATCTTTTGGGAGATATTCAAGATAGTTGATTTAAAGTCCTTAATATGACACCCAATATGAAATATTAAGGCTAGGACCCAACAAACTATTTTATAACTTAGAAGAGGTATGCCGTAATCCAAGCTATAAAATATTTGAAGGTAGGTGAATGACGATTCACCAATTTCCACCAAGATAAACGAAATGTATTATTAGGTTTTAATTGGTTTTTTGAAACTCCTAGATCTTTGAGATTCATTGAACTGTTCAAAGGCATGTTTCAATCTCGAGTGTGCCCTTCAGGTTTTGTGACTGGGATGCCGAGGATCACAAAACAAGGTGTGAAGTAACCATGCAAATCACTTGGTACCCTTAATAAATTACCCCTCAATCGATGTGCCGGTTAACCACACACGCTCCATCGATACTATGATAAATATTAAGTCACCCTTTACCTACCTTGTTAAGTCCAAGTTAGTGTGCCGGTTAACCACACACGCTCCACTAACGACTTAGACAAAGTGTAAAGTGTAATTTCATGGGTTAGCACCTTATTCACATTTTTCCTAAGTAACTAAGATTGGGTATTATTAAGAGTTTAGTTACTTAGTATTATCATTAATACTTTTAATGAAGGAGAATTATAGTCTTGTCAAACCCGTTCGGCTAACGACCCTCCACCGGTCAAGCAAGCGGTGGGTGAGAGTGGACACCCATTAAGTTGCCATTTTATAGGCAACAACCTTATACCCACCTTATAGACCGGCTTCGTGAATGAGGCGTACTAGCGGTAAGACTGACTTTACTCTTATACATATATATATATATATATATATATATATATATATATATATATATATATATATATATATATTATTAACTTATAATATTATAAAGTATAAGGGTTGAATTTTAACTTTTAAATTCTAAGGGCTAACATGGAATTAACGTATTCATAAGTGAAAACTTTTCAAATTCCAAAACTTGAGGGCAAGTTTTGAAACTATTCAAAACTAATTAATTCCATAACTTATGTGTTTAAAGTAGTTTTAATCCAAAAACTCTTCAAGTTCCATAACTTGAGGACAAGTTATGGAAGACTTTAAACTAATAAAAGAACTAACTTTTTCTTTATTTTATAACTTATGGATTTAATTATGGTTACATATTTTCCTTTAATGAAGTGACTCTTGAACTTCCATAACTTGAGGACAAGTTATGGAGTCATAAAAAATTATTCAATGACACAAGACTCTTCATTTTGTAACCATTGCCAACTTTTATGAATTTTATGAGTCTTTAATGTGACTCTTCATGTAACTTGAGGACAAGTTACACAAACACATTTTATACTCAACTCTTAGATTAAAATGGATTGAAAACAACTATTTCAATTAACTTTTCTATTAATCTAAGCAGCTCATAAGAACAAGATAATTCAAATCAAACTTTTTCATGTAATTAATCTAAACCTTAAACTAATACAAAACATGAATCTATTGACAATTATCTTTGAAAATGGATTAGCATGAACATTACCACATCAAAAAACAAGTTTATAAGTTCAAAAACAACTTAGGGTAATGTTCCTAGTCCATTTCTAGCCAAAAAACTCGAAAATATGCTGTCTGGGGGTCCAACTCGTCGAGTGCATGAACCAACTCGGCGAGTTGGATCGAATTGATCACATTTTAGGCATGGACTCGCCGAGTCCTCTGAAGGACTCGTCGAGTCTGATGATCAGACAGCACCAAATTCGTTTTTTTCAGCTTCTATTGCAGGTATAACATGAAAACAAACCTGGCTCTGATACCACTGTTGGGTTATGAGCATTCTAACACTCCTAAGTGTACATGCAACCCTAAATACCTTGGATCTATGTTTTCTTTATTATACATGTAAATAAGAACTTCCAAGGTATTATCCTAATCTAGTATACAAAAACAATGAATGTAACAAGATAGAATACATACCTCTTTGATGTAGAAAGTCTTCATGAAGCTTGAGTGCCTAGCCCCAACAGTGTGGAAGCCTCAAATGGAATCACAATCATCAAAACACTTAGAATAGCTTGAGAGAATTCTACAACTCATGAAATCGGCTAGCCCTTTCACTTCACACACTAGTGGCCGATTTTGGTCAAGAATAATATGCTTATATAGTTAGGGTTACACCATGTAAACCCTAATTGACATGGCCTTTCATTTCCATGATCCATGGGTACAAATACACCATGGAGCATCCATGGACCATCCTATGGGTTTTAGCCCAACTTGATTATCCATGGAGCATTAGCCCACTATACAAGTATGGATGATTTATACAATCAACCCATATATTTAATTAGTCTTCTTTTGATCACTTAATTAATCCTAGATTAATTCTTGATCAATACTAATTAAATAATATTATTATTCTTATTATTAATATACTAGAACTTATAATATATTAATAACCATAAGTGTCTTATTTCTCTCATTATAGTCTATCCAAGTGCATGATGGTATGCAACCCAAATGGACTATGCCGGGTCGGGTCAAGTCTTACCAATTATAGTTATGGACTTAGACATTAATCCAACATATATTTGCGAGGATATGATAATGATGATGATTTTTGGGGATGGGACATCATTTAAGGACCACCGATCTACTTTGCCCTCGTCCTCCTTCAACTCGGTTGTAGCCTTACATATGTTGTAAACACTGGATGTTTCACCGGAACAATGACAAACGGAAAGTGTATAAAAATGTAAAGTCATTGCAAACTCATTAATTGTAAACGATGCCAATATCTAAAAAGTAAGATAGATATTGCATTTAAAGTGAAACTTGTTCATACTAAACATGAGAATCAACCTTTCAGCCCAGCCATAATGGAGTTATTCAACTTATACCTTGATCTACTCATTTTCAGGCACCGAGCAACCGGGTTAAACCCAACAACCTACATATAAAACCATATGCAACTTCAAGGGTTTTTAGCTAGTCGGAGGGTCTTCGATTAGGAAGTACACAGTTGTGAAATAAAAGCATCTAGATCTCACTCTTATATTGTAAGTATTCATTTCTCCAAGACTTCGATGAAGTTTGTACCATAGGAGAGGAGAGAATGGAGAATCTACTATAATAAATGAAAGTTTTTTTTTGCCACTTGTCATTCTTACATTAACTTAGACACATGTAATTTTTTAGTATTTTTGAATAAATGTTTTTTTTTCCACTTGTCATTTTCTCATTTTATATCCTTTCTTAATTAGCAATCAAATTTACACGTCAATTAATAATTGTCTTAGTTAAAAATAGTCAACAAACTATAATATTAGTACTTATATATTGTATTTAATATGTTTCCTTTTAAATTCAAATTTTAAATTTTAAATTTCAAATCAAAAATATCAAATTTAAATAAATCTTTGTTTAAATCTTCATATATATAATTTTTTGTTTTACCAAACCCGTATAACATACGGGTCTCACAACTAGTTCATATCTAAATGACATCATCATCCCGATATGCTAAGTTGCTTACTCGTAATTGCATTTGTGGTAACTCCAATTATTGGGCTCTTTTTTAATAAAATAAATAATATTTTTATTTCTACCATATATTAGTAAATAACCTTCCACATCGAGGTTTTTCAACATTTTTTTGTAATGCCACCAAGCAATATTTCATGCCACATAGGATTTAGTCTTTCAACATTCTCAAGCCTTACAAATGTAGTTTATTAATTTTTTAATCAACCTACATGAATGACGTGAGGGTAATAGAGGTGAGGATTATTTTTAATCAATATGTTAACTTTTAATCCACTTTACATATATTAGTTTTTTAATTAGTATATTAACTTTTCCACCAAATATCATACATATGTGGCATTTACAATTAATTTGCAAGGGCCATCAATGTGGGTGCTCTAAGTTTTAAACCATCTTAGAGTGGTAAATATTTTTCTCATGTTATTATTTTTAAAAACTCTATACCATTGTCACACCCCCAAACCAAGGATGGCGGAAACATCCGGGGGTGGAGGACTTCATGTATAGTATCACAACAACGAGTATAATAGTGCTCAAAGTAATTACAACCATCATTAATATAATTGAAAAAGTTACACCAAAGTATATGTTTACATGTTTCTAATCAATTACATTATGATGACAAAATGAGCTGTTTGACGTTTTAACGTCCCATCCTCAAAATGCTGTTGATTTCCTGTTTCATTGATTTCCTGAGAATACAAGTAGTTTTGAAAAAGTGTCAACAATTAAGTTGGTGAGTTCATAAAAGTTTTGTTTGAGAAAGAAACCGTTTTCTTTGTAAAAGCGACAAAGTATGTTTCCAGAAAATCCAATATTTTCTTTATTAAGTGAATTGAATGTTTCTATGTTATATGATAATGAACCCTAGAGGGACCCATAGATTCCTTCTATAATCTCCTAGTGTATATAAATTATATAAGATTTAAGTTGAATAAACCGTTGAATATAATGGGTCTGCCTTAGGTCCACAACAAACAAGGAACAGGAGATGAGGCGGGGCCACCAATTCTAAGTCGATTGTGACTAGATTCTTATATAACTCTATCATATACACTTAGCAATTATAGCTGAAGTCTAACAATTCTAGATGAAATAGTTTTAACAGAGATATGATTCCAAAGAAAATCCTATATTTTCCTTATAAAAGTTAGGTAGTCCTAAATCCCAGGACTGAAAACAAGTATTTTCCATACTTAAAGATATTTCCTGTGAGTTAAACCGACATAACTCGCTAATTTAAACAGAACCCGTAAATCTTAAGATTTGTTAATACCACATGTGAGCTATTATAACCATGCTAAGACTGATTCAGATGGCCTCGTAACACAACGTTCCTCAGGCGTCGTACGTTAAATGACACTTGTCACCCCAAACCTGCCGGTCTAGCTGTTGCATGCAGCTCAGGTGTGGGTTTGTCAAACCCAATATAGATCTATACACAACTATCACGCTTTCCCTACAAGAGACTCTGGTTATAATTTACAGGACTTTTTGATTTTGTTACCATGAAGGTAACACGAAGCGAATGTCTCACAAGTCTATTTATCAATAGATTTACGTGAACTGAACTGAAAACCTTTGGTAAATGAGTTTGAAGTGTAAATGATACATTAGTGCTATGAATCCATAAACTATGCTTATTATAGTTTATCCAAAACGTTTGTACCGAAAAGGAACTCTTTTATGAAAATACATTAGTGCTATGAATCCATAAACTATGCTTATTATAGCTTATTATATGTGTTCGAAATGAATGAAACATCTTATCATGAATGACTAAATTTCAGTTTATGATGATAAACTAACAAGAAATTACATTCAATATTTATAACTTATCGTTATACACTTTGCTCAACATAATACAAAGTGTTATGAAAGTTATAAGCTGTTAACTAGTTTTTAAGCTTTCTGCACTGTTTTAGAAAAATCATATGAAGTCAAAAACTGAATCCGTAAATTATGAGAGTTCATAAAATGTGTCTAGTTTATTCATAATTTTTATTATGATTTTTAGAAGTCTTTAACTTATGTGAAAATGTTTATATTCACAGACTGGTCCGGATTTGTTTCTGAAATGATAGACAGTTTTGTAAAGATCACCATAAATCATAGAAAAATCGTATGGTGATGTGCAAATAGTCATTTTAAAGGTATGAACCTGAACTATTTTGTAACAACAGCAAAATTCAGGTCAAAATTTAAACTTTTATAAACCGTAATTGAGTATACTAAGTGGTAAATATCGTAACAAGGTTTTCATACATATAAAGAACACAAAAATCCGAGTTATAACGAGGAAGTTATAACCATTCTAAAATTCACGACAAAACCGGCAACACCGATTAAACGAAAAACGCGAAGTTTCAATACAATAGTTTTTAGCCTTAAGTATCTAAATAAAAGTCATAGATAACATCAAACCGTGAGCGTACATAAAAAGAATGTCCAAATCTGACTTCTTATGAGGAAGTTATGATTTTTCCAAGGTTCGGGTATAGCAGTAGACAGCTAAAAACTCAAAATAGAGCTCGAGATGCTTTTGACCAAAACAACCTAAATGAGAATCGAAGGTCTCAACATTAGTAGCGTAACGACGAAAAGTCTGACGAAAACGGACATCGGATGAAGAAGTTATGGAATTTTAACGGGCTTTTCGTGTCCCGGCCCGTTAAAAATAAATAATTAAAAATAAAGTCAAAATTTGCCGATGAAGTCTAAACGAGAGTTGTAGATCGTATTTTTAGCTACGCGTGCATATAAATAACGTCGAAAACGGAGCTCGTGTGAGAAAGTTATGGATTTTACAAGTTCGGGGTCCAAAATCTGAGGCTGTCAGGCCCCACGACGTGGCACAAGCTTGCCGCGACCCGGCAAGTGACTGAGGGCGTCCAATCAATGGAAGAGGATAGGTTTGACTCCCCACGACGTGGCCATCACTTGCCACGACGTGGCACACCCCAAAAATGCCCCTATAAGTAGATTTCAAGGGCTCTGAGTTCCATTGTTCAGTTCTTTTCTTTCTCGCACCGAAACTCTGCGTTTAAGCCCCCGAGACCCTCCCAAAGCCCCGGTTTTCACCTTCAAGTCCCGAAGGAAGGTTTTGTGTTCTCGAGATTCCCGAGATTCCCGAGAATCCCGATATTTTCCCGCGTTTCCAACTCTTCCTGTCGAAGTTCTGCTCGATTCTCCTCTCGACTACTTCAAATCAACCACTTCAATCAAGTGAGTTCATACCCCTACAACCACACTTTAAATGCTTTTTAAATGCTTTTGAAACACTTTTAGGGGGGGAATACAAGTAAACACACAACTAAAATCGTGTGAAACATCGATCTTTTGCTATACTTTTCATACTGTTGTTTAAACTATCTTATGAAGTTATTATCATGCAAAACACCTCACAACACAACTTTACCCTCTTGGGGTACAATATGTTTTATAAATAGAAATATGTTTTATTTATACGTTTTCATACAAATACATCATATCAAGGGTAACCATCTTTGCTAAACCATTTTATACTTTCAAAGAACTTATGACTTATGCTTTGTCAAACATTATGAAAAAGAATAAACTTTGCATACAAAACTACTACTTTAATACAGACTTAGTTGAGAATCCGTGAGACGTGTACATCTTCAAATACTACCTTTTGCTAAAAGGTATCGCTACAAGTCCTGTCTATAACCAGAGTCTCCCGTTCGGAGAACGTGTCAAATGTGTATAGATCTATACGGGAAGTCATGATCCCGCGCCTTGACTGTTAGCTACAGTCCGTCTTTTGGGGTGACAGTTGTCATAACGCTACGACGCCTGAAGAACGTCGCTACAGGCATATTATGTTTAGTATGGTTATAAAACTCATCGATATACAATTATTATGGTATTATGCTTTTATGAACGAGTAGCTATTAAAACTATTCTTCATCTAACAAGTGCGATCTTTGTATAGCTTTACTATGTAAAACTATGACACAACTTACAAGCACGTCGGTTGCTTGCGATTTTCGGTCTTGGAGACTGCCAGTTATGTCAGGAAAATAAGGGTTTTTCCTGTATACAAACCAAACAACTAACAGGAAAATAAGGGTTTTTCCTGTATACAAACCAAACAACTAATAGGAAAATAAGGGATTTTCTCGGTACAATTAGTTGCAACTTATATCACGAACATTCATGTGCATTTCATACTTTTATAAGAAAATAAGGGTTTTTCTTGGAAAACACAACAAATCATATCTCAACTATTAGGGAAAATATGGGATTTTCTGGATCTAATACATTCATTTTCAACACAACGAATCATAACTCTTTACAATTGAAATACTGCGTTTTATGGAAAACATACACGAACTTTCGAATGGCGTACATTTTCTCAAAACACTACTTATGAACTCACCAACTTAATTGTTGACACTTTTTCTTTGAAATAACTTGTATTCTCAGGAAACCGCTAGACCAGGTAGCAACTACTTTTGAAGACTAACGCGCTGGCGTTAGTAACATATTTTGGATCACCATATTGTATTTGATTTCTTTTGCAAACATGTAACATATACAATCATGTAAACTTTTCAAATATATTTATATTATGGTGGTGTGTACTTTCCTTTCTATGAACTGTTATGATACTGAATATGACGTCCTCCGCCCCCGAACGTTTCCGCCGTTCTGGTTTGGGGGTGTGACATATTTGCACCTAGTATAGTTTTGAAAACTAAAATGTTTAAGTTGACCAAAACAGTCCGTGAATGGAGTTGAACTTTTCTGATGAAGGCTGTTAAGTGAGTTTAGTTGTGTTCTTAGTGTTTTAACTTGTATTCTTCCCTTTAAAACTTATGAAAAAACATGAAAAGATAGGGGTATGAACTCACCTTGTGTGATTTCAGTGGATGGAGGTTGAAGGAGAGAAGTGTTCAACTCAAGAACACTTGAAGGATTGCTTGAAGATTCGAGAATCTAACACCCTATTGATGGAGTTTGTATATGGAATCAATGATTTGACTAAAAGGAAATGTAATAACCATAAGGAGGGTGATGATACTTACCAAATGAAGGAGAAAAGCTGGAAAATGCCTTGGAAATCTTGAATTTGTGTGAGAGAATATTTGAGAAAAGTGGGTTTGATCTTTGGTGGAAATGAGGGAAGTGAGTGAGAATGAGGAGAGAGAGAGAGAGAGAGAGGGAGTTGTTCCGGCTCCAAAATGTGGGAATGGCTGAAAAAATATGATGAGAAAGTACCTTGACATGACCAAGGTAGGGTGAGAGGAGTGGCTGGCCATAGAGTGGGTGAGGGGGGGGGGGGGGTTGATTGCGTCATAAAGTAAAGCAAGGTCAACACTCCACCTTAATTACTCCAACCACTAAATCTTGGATAAGATTTGCATTAAAAAAGTGATTAATTAAGACATATGGGTGTTAATATGTTAAAATAAAGTTTTAGGTGGAAATCCCCCGTTAAAATAATTAAAGACGGGCTTAAAACTGAGTCGGGGTCGAAAACCGGGTAGAAAAGAGGAGAATCCAAAGTCTGGCGAGGGTTAGGTCATCAGCAGCCTAAATCCGGAGTGGCATTGGTCGCATGACTGCGGTCCAAGGAGAAGAGAGACTGCGGATCCGAGCTGCTACCGCAAGCGGCTTTGTCCAAAGGAAAACCGAAGGCGAGGTGGCTGCGGGCTTGACGGCTGCGGCTGCGGGCTGCGGCTGAATGGTTGCGGCTACCCAAGGGCCTCGGTTCAGGCTGCTTCCGGTCCAAGAGGGTTCGGCCCAAAGAGGCTTCGGCCCTATAAAGGGGGTTTCAGGTCTTTTGGGGTATTTTTCCCGTTCTAACCCCGTTTTAAGCGATTTTTGACCCGGTTAAGGGTCGGGATAACTCGAATGATTTCAAAAAGTTACAGGAACTTTTGAGATAGATTTGGGAGAGATTTTACATTTTTGGAGAGATTTCTCATACAAAGAGGGATTTGGGAGAGACTTCATAATCTTGGAGAGATTTCTCATTCAAAGAGAGATTTGGGAGAGATTTGACATACTTGGAGAGATTTGGGAGAGATTTTACATACTTGGAGAGATTTGGGAGAGATTTCATATTCTTGGAGAGATTTCTCATACAGAGAGAGATTTGGGAGAGATTTCACATTCTTGGAGAGATTTCTCATTCAAAGAGAGATTTGGGAGAGATTTGACATACTTGGAGAGATTTGACATACTTGGAGAGATTTGGGAGAGATTTCACATTCTTGGAGAGATTTCTCATATAGAGAGAGATTTGGGAGAATTAGAGTGAAAGAGACTGAGAGAGACTTCTTTTGTGACCTTTTTGAGTGTTTGTCTCTGTAATTCAAGGTTCGTAAATCTCGTTAAGTCTTGTTATGATTGTTATATGCTCCCGAGGATTAAGGATTAATGTTTTATCGAGAAGTTTCATCACTTGCCCTGATTAGGGTTTAGAGTTTCCGAACACGTGAAAACTCTAAGTGATACTTTGTATTAAGCTTGCGAGTTGTTCGATAAGAAACATAATGGAAACCCTAATATACAAGGGTTTGATGAGTTGATTGGTTTGACTTGTTGACTTTAGTTGACTTTTAGTTGACTTTAACTTGGCCAAAACTGTCGGTTGTCACATCATCCCCCGTTAGAAAGAATTTCGTCCCGAAATTAGTGTTTCAACTGGGACTTCAAGAATTTGGAGGAAAGATGGGGAACTTTTCGTGGTATAAGAAATTGATTATGGTGGGGAACAACCCGCCTGATGTTAAATGACGACCTTGGAATTTCTTATTGTAACTTGAGCTGAGTCGATTTAAAAGGAGTTATTGTTTTGGAATGATAGTGTATTCTATGTGTGCCTTTATGCTCTCTGCTTTATAATTGGTATTACCACTACGTGTATCTTATAATCTAATTTGTGAGTATTAGTATTACGAATGTTTCAACAAATTGTGACGAGATTTGCATTATGAGTCTTACCGGTTCTTTTGTAATCGCTTGGTGTAAACTAGTCGTATATTATTATAAACTTGTGTAATCTAAATTTTTAAATAATTACTATTATTTTAAAATTATAACTTGCGTAGTCTGCATTTAAAAAGGTAATTGAACATTTATAATAATATGTTTCCTCATAGTTATATCAAAATAACAATTATTTATTGCAATACAACATCATTATACGCAACAATATAAAACCATTATTAAATATGTGTACTTTTTCGTATTTTTTTTCATTCCGAAAAGATATAATAACAGTTATTTAACTAACTATAGTATAATATATTAATATTTGTTTAAATTCTGTACGTAATAAATATAATATTTATTCATATTCTTTATTAAACATAAATATATAAAATTAGAACATATTTATTATGTATTAACATTATTTAATTGACCTGAAAACATATTTAATCATCATATATTTACGGTTGAATATTTTAAAAGTGGAAATCTAATAAAATGTGAATCAGGGAAATTGGGCCAAATATGATAAAGAAAATATAAATGTGTATGTAAATGGGATAATGACTTAAAAGGGTAATATATTTTTCGATATGTACACATTTAGTCACCGAGTTTTTTTTGTCCATATTTTCCCATTAAACTTGTTGAACTGTTCAAAAAACATCCTTATCACCTGCAATCATAGGTTTAACCGGTTTCCGGCGAGTCTCCGGTCATTTTCTCCGGCGAGGCTCCGATGTTCATGATTTTTCCGGCGAAACATAATCTTTTCATAAAACAAAGATTAACACATCAAATATATTCTAGATTCAAGAACACATACAAAAATAAATATATAAACACACATACATACACATCAGATCACTATTCATCGTCTTTAACCTCCAAGCCACCATTAAAATCGAGTTCTTGGGTTTATGATTTTCAGATGATGCTGTTCGAAGGGAGTGAAAGATAGTATGTGTTGTTCCAAAATCGACTTCAGAAAGGAAAGAAGAGAGGAGTGTACGAGTGTTGTTCCAAAATCATGAACACACTAACTGATCTGAAAACGGTTCCAAAAATCAAAATCTCATATCTGGGAAGAAGATGAACACGATGAAGATCTACAAACAAAGAAGATGAACACACACACACACACATACTTCGATTTATGGAGGCTGAAACACATACATCAGATAAGTGATGAACACAGATAAATATACATCAAATTATTGTTCATCGTCTTCAAACTTCGTTCATGGTGTTCGTAAGCAAATCTGAAACGATTTCTTGAGCAAAACTTTTGTTTTTTGAAGAATAAAACACCAGAAATGATTTCTTTCTTGAGCAAAACGATTTCGTTCATGGCAGATCTAGCAAAAAACGAAATCATGCACACATGTAGATATAGGTTCGTGTTTTGATCTAATACATAAACACACACACATTCAAATCTGAAGAAGTTCTCAAGAACACGAATGAACAACCCTGATGAACCTAATAAAGATCTCAAGAACACGATGAACAAACCCATTAGAAGATCTCGATAGATCTGGAAGTTTTGATCGAAGAAGATGAAGATGAAGAATTATTTTCTGGGTTTGAGTTCTTGAGTTTGAACAAAAAAAGATGAAGATGAAGAATTGATTTCTAGGTTTGATTTCTTGAGTTTTAAAATCCAACACCCATATGGGTTTATGTTTGAAATTTGTTCAGATCTAACACAAACACACACGGAAATCTGAAATTTATGATGAACTAGTTTTTTGATCATTGTTCTTGAAGACGTTTAACCTTGGTTGAAGGAGTTGAAGACTTTCTAGAGGAAAAACACCTAAATCTAAGTGTTTTGGTGTTTTGGTTGGATACTCGTCGGAGTCTGGCCAGAAACCGACTAAACCATCGATAGCAGGTAATAAGGATGTTTTTTGAACAGTTTAACAACTTTAATGGGAAAACATGAAAAAAAATGCAGTGACTAAACATGTACAAATCCACATATATGTTACCCTTTTAAGTCATTATCCCTATATAAATTGTGGGTCTTGATATTTCCACTTATGAATTTCATCTATTCACTTAAAAGGTATATTGACTTTTTTACCCATGAATTTAAAATTGAGGTGATAAAGAAAATGTCTTGACTTTAATTGAAGAAAAAGAAAAGAAAAATTGTTCAAAAATCCAAATAACACGTTCACTATTTAAAAAAAAAATTATGTTGAGTTTTTTTCTTAAACTGTTTAGTTATTTAAAAAAAATCATATATTAAATCTTATTTAGTTTATGGCATCTATTAAGAAGAAATAATTTTGTCACTATTTTTTCCAAATAAACACTTGTGTATTGGACAAAACCTCTAAGGCTTGAGGGAGTTGTGCTGAGGGTTGGTAATGCTCGTAAATGATGTTAATTGACCTTCCATTACCGACGTATATCCTATTAATCATAATTCTTTCTAACACCCCCTCCCACCTAATATAATCGCTACCTTGATGGTCGAAACATACCATATCATGATGAGTAAACTATATGCTAACCCACATTCTCTTTTTAATGGGCCTTAAATCATGTTCCCCTGAATTGTCATAACTTTCGTGTCATACACCACTGACCGTGGCTTTTCGTTCCATTCTATCTTTCTCGAAACTTTTCCGCTTCTTGTCTCAAGAATCTATTAACTTTTCTTATCATTTCATCGACATTAATCCATTCTCTTCCCTACTAAGTTTCGGAACAAGTCTCCTTCTAATTGTTGGGTTTTGAGCAATCTAACACTTCCTAAGTGTGCATGCAACCCTAATAAACCTTGGATCTATGTTTGTCTAATACATGCAAAATAATAATTTTCCAAGGTTCATAACCTATCTAACATGGCATGGGGAACTTTTAAACATAAAAGAGTTAGATGAGATTACATACCTTTTGATGAGATTGATTCCTTGGAGTTTGAGAGCCAAGCACCAATAGTGTGAATGCCTCAAATGGAAATCACAAATCACCACAAACACTTGGAAAACTTTAGAGAGTGTACACACACTTGTAATTTTCAGCCACACACAAGCACACACACTAGTGGCATGCTTATATAGTGTGCATGGTTAGGGTGAAACCCTAATAACCCATGACCTTTCCTTTTCCAAGGATCCATGGGTTAAAAGCTCCATGGATCATCCATGGACTTCCATACAAGCCTAGCCCATTAACAAATGAGTGTTAGCCCACACCATATAAAACCAATAGCCCACAATCTAATTAGTCTTCCTTTTAATCTCTAATTAAATAACATAACTTCATATTAAAATATTATAACTTATAATATATTAATAAACATATGTGTATAACTCTCATAAAATTATCCATAAATAGTTCGGGTGAAGTGCAACCCAAATGGACCATGCCGGGTCGGGTCAAGTATATACCAAATAAGTTATGGACTTAGACACCTTATCCAACAGACTCCCACTTGGATAAGTCTAATAACTGTATTTGCGTATGTTACTTTAGGAACCAACCAGCAATCGTAGCTCTCAAAAACTCTGTTGAACTATGAAGCGCCATTTTAAGACAAGTGATCATATAATCCTCTGTTCTCATGATATCAGCCGGACAAACACATGGAACTATGTCTTGCTTATTGTCTGGCAGTTGTTTCTCGATTTCCAATTTGTTTGACAAAGAACTTTACTGAACACATCAGTTTAGTTCTGACCGGGCCTGGTACATGGGTCAACACAAAATCATCGAGGGGCCCAGATATCGCTTCTATTTTTAGAAGGAACAGATAAACTTTGACTCATATGCTTGTTCTACTACTTGTTGAATTTTACACAAAGGCACGTTTTATAACATCAAGTTACTGATGCGTTTACGTGCAATCAATGCATAACCAACTCATAGGTAACAACTCATATCTCTAGGTTTGAAGACTTACATGATATTATCGTCTCACAATCACTCAAGATAAATTCCATGAAGTGATACAAGGGAGCGTGGGTTTATTCCAATACATATAACTTATGAGTACTCATGAACGTTGTAGCAACCATTGCCATGTCTAAACACCTTTAGCCATCTACAAACCCGATTCATGAGAATCTTGATTCATACCTACTTCCGACGTATGACCGACTGTGGAGGTTCGAATAAATTAATTATTCTGGAAGTCGAAACATGCAAAACTAAAACAATAGTAAATAATTGACAATGACAGTAACACTTTACTCATAAATAAATCACAAATTTTATTCATCATCAAACGTCGATTACATTTTACAAGTTTCAGGAAAAACTATCTAATCTGTAAAACTAATATCGTCCCTCAGCCCGATGTGCCTCGCATGCTGAAAATGCTTAACCCTCGTCAGTCCCTTCATAAGGGGATCTGCAGGATTCTCATCTGACGATACCCACTTTGCCACGAAGAGTCCTTCTTCAATCTTGTGTCTTATGAAGTGATATTTTCTGTCAATGTGTCGGGATCTGCCATGATCTCTTGGTTCCTTGGCTAAGGCAACCGCACTATTGCTGTCACAGAAAATCTCTATAGGCTCCTTAATAGCTGGTACAACTCCAAGGTCTCCGATGAAGTTCTTCAGCCATATTGCCTCCTTCGCTGCTTCACTCGCTGATATATACTCTGATTCACAAGTCAAATCAGCCACCGTCTCCTGCTTGGAACTCTTCCAAGAGATTGCCCCTCCATTTAAGGTAAAGAGTCAACCCGACTGAGAGCGGAAGTTATCCCTATCAGTTTGAAAACTAGCATCACTATACCCTAATACTCTCAAGTCATCACTCCCACCAAGGGTAAGGATCCAATCCTTAGTCCTCCGCAGGTACTTGAGAATGTTCTTTACCGCGGTCCAATGAGCCTTGCCAGGGTTCCCCTGATACCTGCTGACCATGCTCAAAGCAAAGGCCACATCAGGGCGGGTACAAGTCATAGCATACATGATCGAGCCAACAGCGGAAGCATACGGTAATTGGCTCATCTCAGCTATCTCTGCCTCAGTACTCGGACTCTGAGTCTTACTCAGTTTGGCATTGCTTTGGATCGGTAAATCTCCTTTCTTGGAATTCTGCATGTTGAACCTTTTCAACACCTTATCCAAGTAGATACTCTGACTAAGTCCAATTAGTCTTTTACTCCTTTCTCTTAATATCCTTATCCCTAGGATATAGGCAGCTTCCCTTAGGTCCTTCATAGCAAAGCACTTCCCAAGCCAGGACTTAACCTCCTGCAAGGCTGGGATGTCATTTCCTATAAGTAGTATGTCATCTACATACAGTGCCAAGAAGCTAACTACACTCCCACTAGCTCTGACATACACGCAAGACTCATCTTCACTTCTCGAGAAGCCAAACTCCTTGACCTTCTCATCGAAACAAAGATTCCAGCTACGAGATGCTTGTTTTAATCCATAAATGGATTCTCAAGCTTGCATACTCTATTAGGGTACTCTGCACTGACAAAACCCTCTGGCTGATTCATGTACACATCCTCAGCCAACTTTCCATTAAGAAAAGCGGTTTTGACATCCATTTGCCATATTTCATAATCATGAAATGCAGCAATGGCTAGCATAACCCTAATAGACTTAATCTTTGCTACCGGCGAGAAGGTTTCATCATAATCAATACCTTGAGTCTGAGTAAAACCCTTCGCAACCAGTCGAGCCTTATAAGTATGCACTTTTCCTTCCATGTCGGTCTTCTTCTTAAAGATCCATTTGCACCCGACTGTTTTACGGCCTGGTACATTGTCAACCAAGTTCCAAACTTGATTGTCATACATGGACTGTATCTCACTGTCCATAGCCTCCTTCCATTTAGCAGACTCCGGGCCTGCCATGGCTTCCTTAACACTGCTAGGTTCATCCAAATTTACCAATGTACTATCGCTGATAAACGTATCACCTTCCGTAGTAATATGAAAGCCATAATAAAACTAAGGTGTGTTCCTAACCCGTGTGGAACGCCTCGGAGGTACAGACTTGTCAGCTTGCTCAACAGGAGTTTCCTCCTCAGGTTGATTGCTAGTGTCTGAGGTTCCTTCACCAATTGCCTCTTGAATTTCTTCAAGATCAATTTGCCTCCCACTGTCTCCTTGGCTTATAAATTCTCTCTCACGAAAGACCCCTCTTCTTGCCACAAAGACCACATTCTCACTGGGTCTGTAGAAGAGGTAACCGAAGGATTTCTGTGGGTAGCCGATGAAAATACACCTTTCACTTCGGGGTTCGAGCTTATCATGAGTCTCACGCCTCACGAAAGCTTCGCAACCCCAGATCTTGATGTGGTCTAAATTGGGAACCTTCCCAGTCCACATCTCATGAGGTGTTTTGGTAACCTTCTTTGTAGGGACTAGATTAAGGATATGGGTAGCAGTCTCTAAGGCATACCCCCAAAAAGAGATTGGTAGCGAAACTCGACTCATCATAGAGCGAACCATGTCTAACAAGGTTCGATTACGCCTCTCAGCTACACCATTTAGCTGTGGTGTCCTGGGAGGAGTCAATTGTGAGACAATCCCACACTCCTTAAGATAGTCAAGGAACTCGGTACTAAGATACTCACCACCTCGATCGGATCGAAGCATCTTAATGTTCCTGCCCAATTGATTTTCTACTTCCTGTTTGAATTCCTTAAACCTTTCAAAGGTTTCTGACTTATGTTTGATTAAATAGACATACCCATATCTACTAAAATCATCGATAAAAGTCACATAATACCGATTAGCGTCCCTTGTGGCGGTTTTGAATGGTCCACATACATCAGTATGTATTAGATCCAACAAACCCTCACCCCTTTCACAAGTTCCAGTGAAGGGTGATTTTTTCATCTTCCCAAGTAGACAAGATTCACAACTATCATCCGATTTAAGGTCGAATGACTCCAAGACTCCACTCTTTTGGAGTTGGCCTATGCGTTTGTTGTTTACATGTCCAAGACGACAATGCCACAATGATGCTTTATCTAGGCTAGTAGAAGAATCAATATACAACACATTATTTCCTAAGTTGTCTACAATCGACACAGTTTCATACACACCATCACAAGGTAATGCTTTAAAATAAAACACATTTTTAAAGAAAGCATCAATACCACCACATTCATTATCAAACGAAAAGGTAAAATCTTGTTTGTACAAAGCATGAAAGGAAATAATATTCCTCGCCATTTCAGACGAGTACACACATTTATTCAAATCTAATTTCAACCCATTATTAAGCAACAAAGTATAAACTCCAATCTTGGAAACAGGTGAAGCCTTCCTATTCCCCATGATCAAGTTTATCTTCCCGTGCTCCACATCCTCACTTCTTCTTAGGCCCTGCAAATCAGAACATATGTGAATACCACATCCTGTATCAAGCACCCAAGAGTTAGAATATGATGAGTAATTAGACAATATAGTGTAAATACCTGTGTGGGTGGGTTTCACTTTCCCATCCTTTAGATCCTGCAAGTACTTAGGGCAGTTTCGCTTCCAGTGCCCCTTGTCTAGGCAATAGTAGCAATCAGCATCCTTGGGAATGGCAGAAGGAGTGACAGGACCGCTCTTGGTCTTCGATGAGGAGCCTTCAAGATACTTTCCCTTGGTACCCTTCGAAGGGTGCTTCCTCTTCTTCCCTTTGCCTTGCCCGATAGCCAAAACAGGGGTAGATGTTGGAGTAGGAGTAGAGGTAACAACCGCCTTGCCCTTAAGACTGGTTTCAGCGGTCTTCAAGAGTCATTGAAGCTTGCTGAGGGTAACTTCCTCCTTTTTCATATGATATGTCATACGAAAATGGTCATAACAAGAAGGTAAGGAGTGCAAAATGATGTCAATTGCCAACTCCTCGGGGAAGTTCACATTCAGCTTCAACAAACGGTCCACATACCTTTGCATCTTTTGCATGTGGGCCGTGACGGATTCACCGTCCTTCATGCGGGTAGTTATTATGGAGGAGATTATTTCATACCGCTCCTTACGAGCACTCTAATTGTACCTTTCCATCAGGTCTTGGTGCATCTCAAAAGGGTAGAAGTCTTCATAGGACTTTTGGAGCTCGGCTGTCATCGTGGCCAACATGATGCATGCCACCTTAGTAGCATATCTCTCATGTGTCATGAATTCAGCGATCTCCTCAGGAGTAGCAGTAGACTCATCAAGCTCTTTTAACTCCTTACCGAGGACATATTCCTTGTCCTCATAACGAGTAACCATCCTGATGTTCCTAATCCAATCCATGAAGTTGGAACCATCAAAGATGAACCTCCCACAAGGATTCATGAGAGAGAAAGAACCAGTTGGGTTAGAGCCCGAAGCATTAGTGTTGGAAGACATCTGAAAGAAGAAAGCAAGTTTAGATTAGATATATAGAATCCTTAATAAGACACCCAAATGTAATATTAAGGCTAGGATCCAATCACAATATATTATACTTAGAAGAGGGATGCCGTAATCTAAGTATTAATATATTTGAAAGGTAGGTGAATAACGATTCACCAATTTCCACCATGAAAAACAAAATGAATTATTAGGTTTTAATTGGATTTGAAATTCCTAGATTCTTTTGAGATTCATTGAACTTTTCAATGGCATGTTTCAATCTCGATTGTGCCCTTCAAGTTTTGTGACTGGGATGCCGAGGATCACAAAACAAGGTGTGAATAACCATGCTAATTCACTTGGAACCCTTAATATTATCACCTAATCAATGTGCCGGTTAACCACACACGCTCCATTGATCTATGACAAACATTAAGTCACCCTTCGTGATCCTTACTAGTCCAAGTTAGTGTGTCGGTTAACCACACACGCTCCACCAACGACTTGGTAAGGTACAAAGTGTGAATTCCATGGACTAGCACCATGTTCACATTTTCCTAAAGTAACTAAGATTGGGAATTAAAAAGAGTTTAGTTACTTTATAATAATCATTATACTTTTAATGAGGATTTAAAGTCATTGTTCTACCCGTTCGGCTAACGACCCTCCACCGATCAAGGAAGTGGTGGGTGAGAGTGGACACCCATTAAGCTGCCATTTTATAGGCAACAACCTTATACCCCCCCCCCCCCCCCCCCTTATAGACTGGCTTTGTGAATGAGGCCTACTAACGGTAGAACGACTTATTATTATACATATATATAATAATTAACCATTAATGTTATAAATAGTATAAGGGTTGAATTTTAACTATTAAAACTCTAAGGGTTGGAATTAAAGTTTATTAAAGTGTGTGAAACTTTACATATTCCAAAACTTGAGGGCAAGTTTTGTAACTATCCAAAACTTTTCATTTCATAACTTATGAATTAAAGGTTCATAAAAATGAAGACTCTTCTTTTTTATGTAACTTATGTGTTTTAAGTGTGTGTTAAAGAAAAGTGACCTTTGGATATCCATAACTTGAGGACAAATTATAGACTCCATTAAAACACATAAATGATCAAGAATTAATTCTAAACAATTCAGCAAATAATTCCTATCATCTTCTAAATTCATAAGAACATGAACATGATCATCAAAAATTCAAGAATTATATGAACACATAAAATCATGGAATTTTGATATATGTTATTGTAAATGGATTAGAACCACCATTACACCAACTAAAACAAGTTTAAAACACCAAAACAGTTTAGGGTAATGTTTCTACTCCATTTCCAGCAGCAAAAGTCGAAATTCTGCATTCTGATCATTCTACTCGTCGAGTGCACGAACCTACTCGGCGAGTAGGATGAATTTTGCCTTGTACTCGGCGAGTCCCCTCATGGACTCGGCGAGTCCATCAGCCAAACAGCAACAATTTCAACCTTTTTCACTATTTTGCATCAAATATCAAACAAGCAAGCCTAGGCTCTGATACCACTGTTGGGTTTTGAGCAATCTAACACTTCCTAAGTGTGCATGCAACCCTAATAAACCTTGGATCTATGTTTGTCTAATACATGCAAAATAATAATTTTCCAAGGTTCATAACCTATCTAACATGGCATGGGGAACTTTTAAACATAAAAGAGTTAGATGAGATTACATACCTTTTGATGAGATTGATTCCTTGGAGTTTGAGAGCCAAGCACCAATAGTGTGAATGCCTCAAATGGAAATCACAAATCACCACAAACACTTGGAAAACTTTAGAGAGTGTACACACACTTGTAATTTTCAGCCACACACAAGCACACACACTAGTGGCTATTTCATGCACCATAAGCATGCTTATATAGTGTGCATGGTTAGGGTGAAACCCTAATAACCCATGACCTTTCCTTTTCCAAGAATCCATGGGTTAAAAGCTCCATGGATCATCCATGGACTTCCATACAAGCCTAGCCCATTAACAAATGAGTGTTAGCCCACACCATATAAAACCAATAGCCCACAATCTAATTAGTCTTCCTTTTAATCTCTAAATTAATTCATAATTAATTTAAGACTAAGACTAATTAAATAACATAACTTCATATTTATATATTATAACTTATAATATATTAATAAACATATGTGTATAACTCTCATAAAATTATCCATAAATAGTTTGGGTGAAGTGCAACCCAAATGGACCATGCCGGGTCGGGTCAAGTATATACCAAATAAGTTATGGACTTAGAAACCTTATCCAACACTAATAACCCATAGGCGAGGCTTCTATAATCATGGGATCATCACTGGTAGGCATCTTCTTGTTGATTTCGTTGAACCTTTTAAAGTAAGCATTATTAGAATCTCCTTCTCGTTGTCTGCATGAAAATATAACATGCTCTTGTTATTAAATTCTTCTTTGCAAAATAAAGCTATTACCAAATTTTTGACATAAATCCACGAAACTTCCTTGCTCTTCGGTGGCCAATTGGCCGACCAATATTGACTAGGACCGTAGAGAGTTCTTGAAAAGTATAAACTCCATAACTTCGGATCCATAAGAATCATTTTTATCACCCATTGGCATGTTTTGTGTGTGTAGAAAATATGTTACAAAAATTGTCCATGTAATTTATAGAAAAGATCCATGTGTTTAAGACTTTCATATATTGATAGGTTTGGTCTCAGTGTAGAAAATAAATTAAAAAATTGTCTCTATAATTAACAGAAAAGGTCACTGTGCATATTTTTTTTATTGAAACAATTCATATGTTAAAAAAATTACAAAAAATGTATGTGCCTAATAGAAAATTTAGAGATTATGATTCCGCAAAAAGAATGTAACATCACCCTAGTTACCTATAATTAGGCTAATGAGTATGATGATGTTTTTGTCCCACATAAGCATTTATCTTTCTTGCCAATATTGTCTATGAATGAGGTGTGGTGATTTTTTTTTGGACAAAATTGCAAAAATAGTCCCTGTGGTATGCATTTTTTTGGGGTTTTAATCCAAACCAAGACTTTTATGGATTTGTGGTTCTTTTGAGGTAGTTTCGTTGCAGTTTTGGTCCATCGGTAAACTGAAATGACTGTAATGCCCTTATGATATTTTTTTAACGTTTTTTCTATTTAATTTAAATGAAAAAGAAAATAAATAATTCATCTATTGATAAAATGTGTCTTTTTGCATATTGGAAACCAAAGCAATTTCTCCGATGAAATTATTAGATATTCACTTATCTGACTAAATTGTTGATACTCCTTACGTTCAAGGATTTGGTTTGCCTCTAATGAAACACACAAGCTCTTCAGGAAACCCAAATCGATGATTCCTCTGGTGAAACAAACCCAAAAACTATTCAAGAAGCCAAAATTGTTCATTAATGACACAATCAATAAAGCCCAGATCAATGAAACATTAACCCATTGATTCTAGTGAAGAAACCAGACGTTGTTAACCTGTATTTAGAAACCAACTAAAAATATTAATCAAGCCCTAAATCTCTTCAATAAACCCCATAATTGAATGTTTGTAGAGGTTACCTCGCTTTTGTTATTCCTTTGTGACAAGTCGAATTGGGTGGTGGCGTTGATTTAATGGAGGAGGTAAGTGGTGAGATTGGTTTACCGGAGGATGTGGGTTACGATGGTGAATTGTGAGGGAGAGGGTGAGATGAAAGAGATAAAGGGGGCCGACAATTCCAAGATTCTTTTGTGGATTGATTTCTAATCTGATAAATTGCATGTTTTGCTTCTGATTTTGCATACCCATCATCCCCGTGTCCATCCATAGGTTTATCTTCTCCCCTTCTATTCATATATAATTTGTTTTTGCCCTAAATCACTGAATCAGTGTATGTATGTGTTGAAATCGGCGAGGATGGCCTGCTGGAGACGGCTGTTTGTCGGTTTTACTCGAATCTTGGCAAGAACCCCTTTCTTTTCCAGGGTTCTTGCGATGAGGGTCTTTAGCTCCATCATTTCTCAAGTGTAATCATCCATGATGGGATGATTTTTGGGTATGTAAAGTGTGATCCAAGAGAACAAAGCGGGTTGTGATTAATTTGGAGAGAGAGAGAGAGAGAGAGAGAGAGAGAGAGACCCTCTTATTTTTTAATTAAATAATATAAATAATTATTTGATTTAATTAATGAAAGAAAATAGAAAATAAATACCCCAAGGGTATTATAGTCATTTCAGTTTACTGAGAGACCAAATCTACAATGAAACTAGCTCAAAATGACCACCAATAAAAAAAAGTCGTGGTTTAGACTAAAACTCCAAAAAAATGAATACCACAGAGACCATTTTTGCAATTTTGTCTTTTTTTTTTTTTTTGCCTATGAACTTTTTTTTTTTAAATAAAAAATAATTTAAGCATTTAACAAAAACCATTAGTATTGATTAAAATAAAATATAAATTTCATCAAACATAAAGATTGAATTTTACATTTTAGAAAACCTAAAAAACATTAACATGAAATTAAAATTACATTAGAAAAATTAAAGGGTTTGGAATTGAAATTGTTGTTGCAACGGTTGACGCTTTGATGGAAACAATTGTTATGGTTGACATCCGGATAACATAAAAGTTTTCAATCCATAGGTTCGTTCTATTTAAAAAATATATACATGCTTACTCTTACTCAAAATTCCATATAAGATATAATAATAATAATAATAATATATTTAGGTATAAAACTCTTTATATGTATATATGATTATATTCCAGTGAATTGTAAAAGAAATGTCAAACATATATTATAATGATACGTGTTATTAATTTCAGCCCAATATATATTTTTCTCAAGCAAAACCCAGCCCAAAGATATCCTCTTCCATTTAAAACAGCAAACACAACCCGCACAAACATTCCTTCGAAATAAAAAAATAAATAAATAACACGGAAGATATAGAAGCCATGTCGAAATACCGACCACAAAACACCCACTACACGCCAGAATCTTAATATCACTGGTTGTAACATTTGCACTTTCGTGGAATTTGCATAATAAATATCTG
This sequence comes from Lactuca sativa, assembly GCF_002870075.4. Taxonomy (NCBI): domain Eukaryota; kingdom Viridiplantae; phylum Streptophyta; class Magnoliopsida; order Asterales; family Asteraceae; genus Lactuca; species Lactuca sativa. The sequence continues at coordinate 127,465,576 of NC_056623.2, read as the reverse complement.
CACTTTCTTGGAATTTACCCTGTCCTTATAAAATATTCATAATACTAGAAAAGAATAAAAAGAAAAGCAAGAACCTCTCGTCGATCGTAAGGCAAAAGAAAAAGCCATCATCCTCGTTCACTCTCCTCTATCGCCGTCTCCCTTCCTCCTTGACTCGCCGTTTACCTGCCGACTTACCGTTTTCAGTCGTCTTTCTCAGCCTCTATCATCCCTGCTTCAGATCTCGCAGGTTAACTATGAACCCACATTCTTACAACTTAGTTTCAGATATTGTTTGACAATTTTTCTTATTAATCATAAGTCAACGTCATAATCAATTGTTTATTTCGCCAACATGTGATTGGATTTTTTTTTTCTAATTCATTACTTTTATTTAATATTATATATCAATTAGGATAGCAGACACTCCTTTTAAAGTAAAGTTCACTACTCCAGAATCATGAACAGAAATTCGTGCAATTGGGAAATTTTTCAGCCCTCCAAAATTGCTTCCTCAGTTCCTTTATATTTTCAAGGAATTTTGAGGATCTGTATGTCAAGAAGCTTCTTTTTTCCTGTTTGGATCTTCAAATTACTCATTGTTGATATCTAGCAAACGCCTGAAAATGCCTACATCTTATGCAATTCCTTTCATGGGAGGCAATCGTGGATCATGTAGTTGTACCCAGAATGGTATTTGGTGTTGATTTGTGGGCTTTTAAAATCAAAATATGGACTTTAAAGGTTAAATGAATAGATTGCTTCGATATTTTTTTGCACCTGAACTTAATTAGCTGGAAAAATAGGTTAACCAGTTCAATTAGTGGAGTAACTGTTTTCTAAATAATTCCCATGGCAATGTAATTGTTACCCTGTATATACCTTTTTCTGTTTGAAATAAGAGCAGTCTCTCTTTGCTTCATTCACATACGTACTTTGCACACAAACCAACCAAGGTTATCACCAATTAAGCTATGAATCACCTTTGAGCTTGAAAATTAAATCGAGGGTTAAAACACACATACACATATTATGCAATATATAGCTCCAATATCAGCTCTAAACTCAAAATCTGGGGGTAAATATTCCCAAATTAGCACAATTAGAGTTCATATATTGAAATTTAAACCTTTTCTAGGCATATTAGTTCACATGGAAAAGTTCGGAGATGCATATGTATTGCATTTTAATTACTTAAAAGTTCTATTTTTTAGTAATTTTAAGTTATTATTAATATTATTATTGAGGTTTAATTTGTTTGATGAGGTTTAAGTTGCATATTTTAAATACTAATAATTTGGATTTTATGTAGAGGCATTATTTACTACATCTTGACATTGAAGCACAAGTGAGGGAAACTAGTGAAACCAACTTACATTATTGATAACCTGTAGAGTTTCAGAGCTTACTTAGGTACACCTGCATTTAAGAAGAACCTTTAAACAAATACTCAAAAAGGTGGGAAGGGTGAAGAGTCATCAACACACAACTCATAATGGTTGTTCTATCTGAACTTCCAGAAGCATCTTCATCAACTCATGGCCATAGTCCATCAACTTGTGGTCCTAGTTCATCAACCGATGGTTATAGATATGATGTATTTTTAAGTTTTAGAGGTGTTGACACCCGTCTTAGTTTTACTAATTATCTGTATGAGGCTCTTATAGATGCCAATATCAATACCTTCTTGGATGATGAAGAGATTGAAACAGGGGAAGATCTTAAACCTGAATTAGAGAGTGCAATTAAGGCATCTCGGGCTTCTATTATTGTGTTGTCTAAGAACTACGCTTCTTCAACATGGTGTCTGGATGAACTGGTGTTGATCCTTGAGCAGCGTATCACATCCAACCACATTGTCATCCCCATATTTTATCATGTGGAGCCCACCCATGTCAGGAAGCAACAAAGTAGCTTTGGAGAGGCAATGACTAAACATAAACAGAAAATGGATGAAGAGACGGATGAAAATAAAAGAAGTCAATGGGGTCAAAAGATAGAGAGATGGAATAAAGCACTTATCCAAGTTGCTAATTTAAAAGGAAATGACATCAATGGAAGGTAACCACATATTCACCCATATGAAAAATGTCAATATCATCTTCACCCTATGCATTTCGGTATTTTTTTAATATCATCAAACAGACATACGTTTGATACAGTAGGATAACTAAGATGCATATTTTGTATAAATATAACATTGTTGCATAAAATCGGGAAAAGGACGAAATGTCTTATATTTTATATAAATTTAACATTGTTGCATAAATTGGGAAGAAGGCGAAGTGTTGTTGCATAAATAAATAGTCAACCCTTTTATTAAAAAACAAATTTTGAGTAGGTTTCTATACATCTACTATTAGTTATACCATACTACCTTCAAATCATAGCGTCTTTTATGATAAATAACTTCTGTTGTAAGTAGTAAAGGATAATCTACTGGCCTTTTTTTTTCAAACTTACCACATTGATAGTTAAGTTTGACAGGCATTTTTTTAAAACTCACATCATTGATAGTTAAGTTTGATGTTCTTGTAAAAACACAGTGAAGTTACAAGGCCCATTATGAAAACTTGTATTACATTGGTAGTTTTGGTCTTATTATACATAAATATTTATGGGCTTACACATTAGATATGTATATGGTTAGAATGAAGACAATATGTTTTGATGCGAAGAACTTAATTAGAAGTTTTAAACTAATAGTTGCTGTGAAGGAATAGATTTCTGGAATATTATGTTGTCATTGATAAACAAGTTAAACCCTCATTTATAAATCAACTAGTGTACCTAAAACATGAAAATACAAATAAAGTAACCTAAAAGCAAATAAATCCTATTCTACATATATCTAACACTAACACTTGTTATATAATATTGACTTGGATCTTTATATAAAAGAAATCTCCAAATCAGGTTTGTTAGTTTTGTGGATTGTATTTTGTAATTCTTACTACATTAAGTTTCAGGTTTGAGACAGAGTTTATTGAAGAAATTGTGAAGGACATCTACCGTAGATTACGTGTACCCTTATTACAGAGTTTTCAGCCACTACTTATTGGGATGAAGTCTTCCATTAACTTCATCACTTCATGGTTGACAGATGTATCCTCACTTACGTCAGACATACTCACTATTTCGGGTATAGGCGGGATCGGGAAGACATCTTTAGCCAAACATGTCTTTGGGTTATATTGTCATGAGTTCCAAACAAGCAGCTTTATTGAAGATATTGGTAGGAGATGTGATGGAAAGTATAATGGGCTGCTTGATATACAAAAACAACTTTGCGGTGACATTTCAAAAACAAGTCCAGTTCAAGTTTATGATGTTTCAAAATACACATCAATGATAGAGAATGTAGTAGCTCGTAAAAGGGTGTTTCTTGTTCTTGATGATATCAATAGTATTGATCAGTTGGACGCATTACTTGGAAGCAAAGGTTTTCATTCAGGAAGCAAAGTTATAATAACGACAAAGGACAGATGGTTGACAGAGAGTTGTGCACTATTCAAAACAAACATTAAACCCAAGCATGTAAAACACTTCCTTGAAGGCTTAGATAAGATTGAATCACAACAACTTTTGTGTTCCCATGCATTCATGTGTGACCATCCCAAGGAAGGTTATGAAGAGGTTTCAGATAAGCTTGTGGATTATTGTCAAGGACATCCATTGGCTCTTGAAGTTTTGGGTAAGTCTCTGCATAATCGAGATGTGACGTACTGGGAAGGGTACATGGAAGGGCTAAAGAAAGAAATTAGCTCCCCTGTAAATAATGTCATAAAAATGAGCTTCAGCTCTTTGCCATCCAAAAATGATAAGGAATTGTTTAAGCATATTGCTTGTTTTTTTGTTGGAATGTATAGAGATGTTAGCGAAACAATATTAGAGGCATGTGATATAAACACAAGATCCGGAATCACGAATCTCATTGATAGATGTCTTCTTAGTATTGGATCGAATAATGAATTGAAGATGCATCAGTTGGTTCAAGAGATGGGAAGATTCGAAGTACATCAAGAATCACCTGATAAGCCATGGAAGCGAAGTCGATTATGGTGTCATAAGGAGTCATTCAAGGTGTTGAAACAAAAAAAGGTATGAGGCCATGTATGCTTTTAGTAGTGTGCATGTCCAAGAAAACATTTGCATTGCCTAATTTGTTTGTTTGCATTCTGTTTCTTCTTAGGGTAAGGGAAATCTTCTAGGCCTTTCCCTTGACATGCACATGCTTGAGAAAGAGAAGTTGAGAGGATCATTTGAGCTGAAGACGGATGCCTTGAGTAACATGGATAATCTTATGATACTACAACTCAATTATGTGCAAATGCATGGGTCTTATGAGAACTTTCCAGAAGAAATAAGATGGTTATGTATGCATGGGTTTCATTCAAAGTCTATACCTTTAAACTTACCTATAGAGAATCTTGTTGCTCTTGATATGTCATATAGCAATATTGAATCATTTGTCGGTTGTTATAGTAATCCACAACGACTTGAGAAGAGGCAAAGGGTAAAGTTGTCTTCATTTATTATTCATGTATGTGAGTTGATGAAATTCAATACTATACTAACTTATTTCCATTTCTGTAGGTGGATGGATCGTGCTTAAAAGAGAAAAGGTTGTTTGGTTCACTGAAGATTCTTATTTTAAGTTTTTGCAAACAACTTCATAGTGTTGGTGACTTTGACCAACTCCCTGCACTTGAGAGGTTAATACTTAGGAACTGCATTGGTTTGGTTGATGTTTGTGAATCAATTGGGCAATGTGTTGAGCTTATCTTCATCGATCTGAGTTACTGCACGAAGCTTGAAAAACTTCCAAGAAATATAGACATTTTAGAGAAGGTTAAAACAATGTTGCTAGATGGTTGTAATCTTGTTGAATCTCGAATCAAGAATATGGATGTGGATTCAGTGGAAATGTGCACGGTTACAAACATTGGCATCAACACAGCCTTTGTGGGTTCTATACCACGTGATTTGAAGTCCTCTGCAATGTCTTTACCGAAGTCTTTAGTAAGGTTGTCACTTGCAAATAATAATATATCTCATGACTCCTTTCCCGTGGACTTTAGTTGCCTATCCATGTTAAAGGAATTATATTTAGATGACAATCCTATCAATTCCATGCCTAGTTGTGTGAGAACCCTTCCTAGACTTGAGATACTTAGTATGGAGATGTGTAAAAATTTGAAGTCAGTCGAGTATCCTCCACGTACACTAAAACAGTTGTTTCTTGACGTTGCTTATGGGTATCCTATAGAGAAAGTTGTATTTGATCCAGAAATGTCCCCACTCCAGTTATCAATAGACCCGTTAGACTGGACATCTTCACTTGGGTTGAAGGATTACGGAATTGAAGGTGTGATCAAAATCCAAACAATGATGATTGTTGAAGAAAAGGTATTACGTAGTTTGGGCTGGATTAATTTAGACTTCCTCAACGAAAGGCGTGTGGGAACTAATTCTTCAGAATCTGAAATCCAGGTTTTGTCTAGTTAACTTAACTTCTATATATGTTTATGTGAAGACATATAATGTAATTATTATGGTGGTTTGTATTTGGCAGATGATGTTTTATGAATTTGGAATATTTAGCATGTTGTATGAGGCTGAGGAGATGCCGGGTTGGATTAGGCATAGAAGCTTGGGGCCAATAATATCATTTACCATCCCATCATCATCATCATCATCATCATCATCATCATCTCCAAACAACCTCCTTACAGGGCTCAACTTCTGCTCTCTGCACACATTAAACCTTCTTGATGAGGAGTTGGATTTATCAGATGATGATCTTTTGCCTTGGACGCCAATGATGACAATTAGTAATATAACAAAAAAACGTACGTGGATATATGAACGTTATGTGGACAGATTTAGTGAAACTCTGAATTGTTGGGTAATATTAAGTCACTGGATGTTTGGGAAGAATGAGATGGAGGTTGGTGACCACATTACTATCACTGTTACACCGCAACGACATGAACTTCTAATGAAGGATGAGGTTATAAAGGAGTGTGGGGTGAGTTTTGTGTATGAAAATGGAGAGAAGAAGGATGAAGAAGAAGAAGTGTTAGGTTATTACAAGTCATGGAATCACATAATTGGTGGAGATCTCTCTCCTTTTCAAACAACAACAGGACAATACATCCTATGCAACAGGCGATTTTATGATTCTGGCATTAGATTGTGGCCATATCATCGTAAATTCGTTCAGGACGACCCCGACTTTCAAGGTAGATGTCATTTATTTAATGATCTGACCTATGATCCAAAGCAAGATGGATAATACACATTTAATTTTAGTAAAGAAATAAATGTTTCATATAACCCAAATCAATCCACCCATTTATCATTGATTTTATTGACATGTACTATTAGAGTTAGTTTTTATAAAATATGAAAAACAAAATTTCTACTACTAACTCCTAAATGAATCTACCCAAGTAGTAATCCGTCTCAATGGGTATATGTAACTCTTTAAGTCTTGATATGTTGGACCACATACATATATCAGATGCTTGTGAATAATAATTAAAATAACTGTTTATCTGTTTTCAGCACAAAAGGAAAAGTGTTGGTTTAGAGCTTTATCCCCGAGGAAGCTTGACATACTTGGTCGTGCATGTGAGGTATACATTTTGACACCCAAACCTTTCTCTCATCACATGAATAAAGGGCATACAGATCCAAGTATGCTATATATCATACCTTTGATTGGTTTAGGATGTAACAGAGTTATAACCTTGCAATGGATGCTTGCTTGAGAAAGACAACGTCAAAACATAGTTCGGGCAGATACGATGGGGCATGAACTTTGTATTGTTTTCTCTAACTACTTAATCTTAGAATGGGAGCCAACAAATTACGGATACCTAATTCCTTCATTTTTTTTGGAACAGCAAATCTACACTACTCCTAAACTATTCCTAGTTCCTTCAATTAGGGCTCTAAATTCGGTGTTTTTGGTTGTTATCAAGATCTTTTGGTTTTTATTTAATTTAGTTATCTCTACCCTCAATCTCATACAATGCCTCTATTGTACTTCTTTACTACAGTCTTGGTCTTTGCCTTAAGGACCTCCTCCTCATTTTGAACTTCCACCAATTCATTTACCTACATATCATTTTCCTCCACTTTTTGAATTTGAATCGATTTCTCTACATATGTTTAGAGTCGACATTTGCAAAATGCTTTTTGAATTCAATAATAGAAATATTAGAGTTGGAAAAATAAAATACTTGATCCTTTTGATGAGTTTGTTGATATCGGATTAGCGACCCTAAGGAAGATGTAGGCTTGTTTATTAGAGTCCTCCTCCTCATTAGATGATGACCAAATCTCCACTTCAGTTGATAATTCTCCACCACATTTCTCCCATGTACGCTTTCTCATTCATCTCGGCTTCTTGATATTTCTAGAAATAATATGATCCATGCTTCACCACTTTTTTTGCATTGCATCATTGAATTCCCTCTAACCAATGGCAATGGTCCCCACCACATTGTATTGGACTTTGAAGAATCAGCTTTTTGTGTTATGCTACTTCTCCTGTATACAAGTCAAAGGTTTCAGTTATTGACTCTGTAGCTGATCCTTTAAAATTGTTGTATTCGTTTAGGCCTGGTAGTCTTGTATTTTTAAGGACATGGTCTGGTCCTTCGATTCTATTCTTAAACATGTCCCACATTTATTTAGGCGATTCACATATATGTACAAACAAACTTAAAAAAATCGTGTTGTATTTGTATTACCATCATGTGTGAAAGTCACTAGCTAGGGTCGAGTTCTCAGAGTTATTTGGCTGATTCATATTTAAGGAGTCTTATTAATAGATGCCTTATTAATAAGACTAAGAACACATGGAAACATTAGCATATTACTTGTTTTTAAGGAGTCTTGGTGAGATTTTATATTTTTCTTACTTTTCCTTTATTCGTAGGGTAAGGAGGAATCTTCAGGGTCTCGTCCTTGACATGAAAATTCAAAACAGATGGGTTACCAAAAGCTACTGTAACTCACTCAATCACGTGAAACTAATGAGTAATATCCTTATTTTTCCAGAATAATTAAAGATGGTTTGCTTCTTGTCATCTCTAGTAACGATTTATCTTTGCGGTTTTTGTTTTAATAGTTGTATCTTATATTGCCAAAAACAGTGGAAGACAATATGAATGGTTTTTGAGTTAATTAATACACATATAAGGAATATGAGAATATGATGTAAGTCATAACGTTGTTTTAAATTACTTCATATATTTTGTTGATTTGGTTCATGTGATTGAGAGAAAAGACTAAAATGTGATTGCTGAGTTGCCATGATTCTCACAGTTGAATATTTTGCTGCTACTTAATTCAATAAGTTGAAGTTCTAAGTGATATAACTGAGAAAGTCAATTCTGTAGCCACAACTTTGTCCATTTCCTTACTGTTCTTTTGTATAATTACTCAATTTTAGCTTTCTAGTAGACCACTTGGATTTCCTATCACTTATCATCCGTTAGAAAGTTCCATATTATGATTTTCATGTATAAATGGAACTTAGTAAATGTTAGAATATAAAAACAAGCTGTACATGTGTTGCCCCTTTCCAGCATATATATGTGTCGTCACTTTTCCAGCTTAATTTGCATAGAGTTTTCATGCACTTTTAGTTTTTAGGATAGGTCTCATGTATATTTTGGATAATAGTATTTTTTATTTTTCATTCTTGAGAACCAAAATTGAAAAAGATACAAATAATCTTCATGAGTTGTCTTTTTCTGAAAGTAAAATTATTGTAGAGGTCTTCTTACTTTGTGGTCAATACCTTAACTGAACAAACCCATGACTTTGCTTTTTGATCAAAGTCCTCTCATGTAATCGGTTTCTGTAGAAAATTCATTATAAAACAGAATACAATATCCTTATCCAAACATGTTACATGAGATTCAACTTTTCTTTTTCCTAAGCAATGTCATACATCCTTTGAACCCTAAGGGAGGAGGGAGTCGTTCCCATTGAACCCACCGAACCCACTGAACTCACTGCCACATCAGCTTTTCTCTTTGATTTTTCTTCATCTTTCCGAACCCACAACACACAGAAATCCTATCTTTTTCAATCCACTCAACCCACTCAATTAAAAAAAACACTAAACAACTAAGGTACAAGTCTTAAAATATATGGTACAAGAGAAAATGAGAAAGAGAAAGTAGAGAGAGATGATGAAGTGGGTTCGTGAAACCAATTAAACAACCCGTCGAAGAGGAAGTGGTACTGACGGTAACTCTATTGTTAATTAAGATTTTACCTTGATTATTTTGTATATTTTTTTTAATTGAGTGGGTTAAAAAAAATAGGATTTCCGTGTGTTGTGGGTTCGAAAAGATGAAGAAAAATCAAAGAAAAAAACTGATGTGACAATGGGTTAAGTGGGTTCAGTGGAAAGGACTCCCTCCTCCCTAACAAGCTCGTCCATTAGAATTACAAAATCCAATCAGATGCGCCAAAAGACATATAAACCCATGATTGACGGAACCAGTCTATACTAATTACTTCTATTTGCACTATGGCGATCCTATTGATTTCTAAACAAAAATTGGGTCGTTTTGTTTTTGAGCACACGAAAAGGAGTTGGATTTCGAATAACAGATGCCAAATAATGCTACCAGTTGCGAGAACTTACAAAGACAAGCATATCAGTTAACCGGTCATGTGATTTGCCGTTCAGATGTTGATTCTAGACTCTCCACTGACCTAATCTTGTATCCACTCTTGTCTGATTCTGATTTCAAGTCTCTAAACAACCGAGAGATCATGTTTTTTTCCGCTAAACCACATAATAACGGTGGTCGATTTATTGCCGCAGCCGGAGCATTGTACGTGAACAACGAAGGAGGAGGCATGTGGTGGAGCGACTTCTGGGCTTACATTTTCATTTTTTAATGATTAGATTTAGAAAACTCATTAGAGATCTCTTATAGGGCTTACAGCCCAAAATGCCTCCCGTTCATCTAATCTCTTTCACTAATTGATGCCTCGCAATTTCCTTTTATGTGCCCATTACATACTATTATATTAAGATTAATGTGTTAAATAAATATAGTATTTCATCAAATTTTTTCAATTGTTCTTATTTCTCCCCCTTTTTTTTTTAGTGTGTATATATATATATATATATATATATATATATATATATATATATATATATATATATATATATATATATATGAGTTAGGTTCAAATGTTTTCACTATCTATTGTGTGTCTGTATGATTGATTCTGGACCAATCATTTTAGTTATTTTAAGAAAGTAATTAATGCTTATTAAATGCTGAAGATGTAATTAATACCTATTATATCTTCAACATGTAATATGCATTAATTACTTTCTTAAAATAACTAAAATGATTGGTCCAGAATCAGTCATACAGGCACACAATAGATAGTGAAAACAAAATAACCTAACCCATATATATATATATATATATATGGGAAAAGTGAATATACCCTTAAGGGTATATAAACTTAGGTACCCAAACACATCATAATTAGTAGTTTTGTTAGATATATTCATTATAATGTTCTTAAACTTCAACCTCTAACTTGATTTACTTTAAAGATTTTCGAAATTTATAATTATCTTCCTCTTATATCATATTTTTTTATCGATCACCTACTAGACTATATATATTATAGTTAAAAATGAAAAATATGTAAAAAGAAGATAAATGTGAAATTTATAAAAATCTTAGAAGTAATCAAGTTAAAAGTTGAATTATAACAACAATTGGACAATTACAATGTAGATATATGATACAAAACGACGTAATATAGTAAATTTGGATACGTAAGTTTATATACCTTTAAGGGTATATATATATATATATATATATATATATATATATATATATATATATATATATATATATATATATATATATATATATATATATATATATATATATAAGTGAGAGCCACTTTTGAAAAGGTATTGTTATTGCAGTGGTGTGGGATCTAATTGCAAAGCTGATGTGAAACTGTACTGTACTGATGGTTTGAAAAATATCTTTGAGGACTTTCAAGGAAAACGTCATGCCACTTGTACTGTGGTTTGCAATATTACATGGAAGGTCCTTCTGTCGTTAAATTTAATTTTTTAGCTATTAGATTTTAATGATTATATATATATATATATATATATATATATATATATATATATATATATATATATATATATATATATATATATATATATATGATGATATGATTATAGGGAATGATTATATATAATGAGATTTAAAATTTTGAAACAAGGATGAAAACCCAAAAAAAAATGTAAAAAACAAAGCTGTTTTTACATTTTGTCTAATACTTTTTACATTTTTCAATCACACGGTTCTGTAATGTCGTCCAACTTGGTGTCTGCTCACATTGACCGACTTTTTTTTGCCGGACAGGTTGAAGACTTTTTCAATCGATTTTTTATCCAAAAACAATATATGAACCTTACGATAAAATATCTGTATTTTCTTGGAATTTGCCTAATATATGTTTACTTGAAAGATTAAAGGGAAAAGCACACCCCTGAAGCCATTCAATCGTAAAGCAAAAGAAAACGGAAAACCCACATAACTCGTTGACTTTCTCTCTATCTCTCTCTCACATCCTTCCTTTCATTCACTCGCCGTTTCCGTTCTGACTTACCTTCTTTCGCTCTGTAGATTTCAGTCGTCATATTTCTCAGCTTCGTCACTGTTGGTTCATCCTTTATCATCGCTACTTCAAGTCTTCTTGTCTTCCTGTAGGTAGGTAACTATGCATGCACGTTCTTACAAGTTAGTTTCACATATTTTCGGACAATTTCATCTTATTAATCATACATAACATCATAATCATTTGTTTATTTCGTTAGCAGGTTTGATTATTTTTTTCTATGTCAATTACTTTTTTTTCTATATCAATTAGGATAGTAGACTCCTTTTAAAGTAAAGTCCAGAATGATTAACAGAATTCCATGTACATTGGGAAAATTATTCATTCCTTGAAAATCGCTTCATCAATTCCTTTTAGATTTTCAAACTCATAAACACGATTTTTTTTTTTTACATTTGATTCTTTTTAAATAATGTTATCTGCTTCTTAATGGTAATCTAAACAATCATATTGACCAAGTTTCAATATTCGATTGTCATAATGGGTGTTTAACTTCCCATTGAAGTCAAAACTTAATGATATCTATATGCTTGTTGTCACACCCCGAAACCCAGGGCGGAAACGTTCCGGGGCGGAGGACATCATGAATATCGCAACCAATGTACATAGTAAGCGAAGTAAACACAAAACATTACATTACATAGTTTTCATTACACCTAATTAAAAGTAAAGTGATACAAGTTTCATAGATACATAAGTTTAAACAAAAGAAGGACGTGACTCCATACGCTTCGTCTTCTGCAAAAGAACGCGAGAATACCTGTCTAAGGAAAACCTTAGAATACAAGCAGTTTAAAAATTAGCATAAAGCTGGTGAGTTCATAAGCGGTTTGTTTTGTGAAAATGAACAAGATTCCTTTAGTTTTCCGAAAAGTGGTTATCCAAGAAAATCCCATATTTTCTTAACAGTTGGTTACCAAATCCAAAATGTAATGTAAAAGATGTACACTGAAAAACATGTTTACCCTTATGAATTGTAAAGTTTAGTTATCTGAGTTATTACACGTTTTTGGTATGTACAAATGTTATCCCAGGAAAATCCCATATTTTCCTAAATGTGTTGAAGTGTTACCGAATCTGAAAGTTATGTACAAGTATCTACCATACTTAAAGTGTGTGTGTGGAGTCTCCTGAAAGTCTGATTACCCTTAAATGTACATTACTTTTAACACATATATAAAACAAATAAATAAGTACAAAACGTTCATAATCTTGATTGCGAGTTCCATAACCATACTACAGACTAGATATGACTCGGACTAGGGCCAGTATCTTTTTATGACTTTTGTCACCCTTGAACCTTTCGGTTCGGCTGTAGCTAGCAGCCAGGTGCAAGATAGTCAGTCCCGTATAGATCTATACACTTAAGTCACGCTCTCCCCTTTTCCGAAGATTCTGGTTACAGGGATAGTCCTCCACTCTCGTATCTAAAGGAAGTGTTACAAAGGACGTGTCTCCAATCTTAAGATCAATGAATTTAAAACTGAAAGTTATTAATACGGAAAAATCTATTTCTATTAGTCCTTTACTCTCGTATCTAAGAGGAGTACTATCAAGGACCTAACTAAAGTTCTAATGATACATGTCCTTCACACTCGCATCTAGGGGTGTTTTATTAAGGACAATATAAAAGATCTATGATTTCAACTATAAAAGTGTGAACAATCAATTGTGTAGTATAATACTATATAATAAGAATTTAAATCGGTTTCAACAACTCCTCTGCAAGTCAAAACAGTTTGTTAATATGTTTTCAATTCTTAAAGGTGTACGAATTATGAAATCATTCAAATGAAATAATAAATTCAAGTACAAGATATTCTTGTACTTTTGCTTTTACCCCCCCCCCCCTCTGAAAACATTGAAAAACCATTGAAAAAGGGTAGGGGTATGAACTCACCGGTCGCGGAATGTGTCGACTAGGATGCTAAAGGTCGAATCGAGGCTTGAATATGTGCGAGGTTCCTATGTAATATTAAATAATACACAAATATATCCAACTAGAATTTTAAATCACTAATTAGATACACTTAAACATTCCAAGACGCGAAAACACTTCAAATCAAGTGTTTGGAGTGACCCGGGTGACATCTAAGGACTTGTATGGCTTAGGAATGGAGTTTAATCTTCAAGAGTAAACTCTTATAAGAGTTTTCGGCCCTAAACACCATATTCACATGAGTTCACGGCTGTGAACTCATGGATGGAAGGTTTATGGTGCAAAATGGCCTTGAAACACTTGGGGATTAAATCTTGGTTTGAGTCTAATGCATTGGAAAGGGTTTTAACTCACAAATGGACCATTTATTGGAGTTTACGGTCGTAAACTCCCCCACACATATTCCTTATGTAATTTGGTGATACTAGGACAATCACATGTGATTCAAACAAATTTTACAAGCCTTAGGATGAATTTTGGGCACCATTTGACTTATGTTTAGGAGTTTACGGCCCTGGAACCTATTCTTGGGGGGTTATGGTCGTAAACTCTCAAATGAAGGGTTTTTATCATGTTTAAGGTCCCCAATTCAATTGTGGTTGGTTCTAGGATTTATTCCAAGGCTAATGGTGTGTTTAAGTGGCATTTAAACACTTGAAAATGAGTTTACTCTCCAAGATAATGAGTTTACGGCCCAAGAATGTTCTTGGGCAGTAAACTCATGTTTACTCCTCAAAAATTAAGTTCAAGGTGTTCTAAGTCCGATTTGGTGATTCCCTAAGTCATATCTAAGCTCCAAATGAGGTTTGGAAGGGTTTTATGGCTCAAAAACCCCTTTTATATGAGTTCACGGTCTAGGACTGTTCTAGGGCCGTAAACTCATGATAATGGTCCTAATCCATGATTTAAACTCAAATTTGAAGGCTAAATGTGTTATACTAGAAGCTAGGATAGTTACCTTGGTGTTTTGAAGCTTGAGATGAGAGATTTTGGATCAACAAGTTGGATTTGAGAGAGAGGTTAGAGAGAGAATGAAAAGGCTTCAAATGAGGCTTAAACAACTTTAAATATGGTTTGGAAATGAGACACGGTGGAATTCTACCCGATACCGACGTTAACCGAGGCTTTGGGTCGCACCCGATTAAGTTGTCGTAACTCGATATGGTCAAAACTAAAATTTTTCTAATTATTAGTTTGAGGTGTTTACTTGCGTTTCTAATGTGTTTGGGTATTTACGAGGTCAAAATAAAAGCCTTAAATTAATTGACCTAATCAAAAACGAACTTGGACAATTTGCTACCGGCGAATTTTATTGACGAAACGGTTACGACAAGAGGAACAATTTCGGGTTGTTACATTATCCCCCCGTTAGAGGGAATTTCATCCCGAAATTCAAAGATTAAGGCACCAATTATGGATAAAGGTGTGGATATACCTATTACATTGAATCTTCCATGATCCCAAGTGATTTCAGATCTTCGCATGTCATTCCAGCGAACCTTCACTAACGGGACGCGGCTCGGTTTCAAACGTTTGATTACTTGGTCTATGATCTTAGTTTGTTCATCCAGAAAGTTTAGGTATATCGTGGTTCTTGATCACATCAGGATAGATTTCTATGGTTTTATCATACATGTATTCATTAAGAATAGAGGCACAAGGTATAGGGTGAATGTTGCTAAGTACTGAAGGTACTCGGAGTTTGAAGGCTATGGAATCAATCCTAATGGGAATCTCGAAGGGTCTAATGTACCACGAGTTAAGTTTTCCGTGCTTTACAAAGTGTATCATGTCTTTCCAGGGTGAGACCATTAACAGGACACGATCTCCAGCCTGGAATTCCAGAGGTTTATGTTGTATATCGGCGTAACTCTTCTATCGATCTAGTGAAGTTTTCTATGGGAGTCTTCGGTGCCGACCAATTCTCTATTGTTTCGATCTTAGGAGGATCCATGCGTATGTCTTCATCGCCTACTACATGACCGGAGGAAAATGGTTTGACCGAAGGGGATCAATACGAACTCTTAGTGATTATATCAAGTCCTGAATGATGTCTTTGAAACATCACTCTCATGAACTCGTAGCTGATGGTGTCTTGACCTAAGGTATATCTTCGAGGAGTAGCTGGCTCCCTGAAATTATCGAAGAAGTCATCTATTCGGGAAAGAGGATATCGGTTTTGACGGTCAACTCATTAAGCCGACCGAATAACTCCTGCATTTCTGCTGGAGCAAGACGATACGGAGGTTTGGCTAGGGGGAATTCCAGGGATTAAGTTGATACGAGATTCAACTTGGCGTTTGGGAGGAATTCTCGGGATCTATTCGGAAAGATATCAGGAATATTACAGTCTTCGGAGACGCTCTCGGGGTCTTTATCTTCTCGTTTCTCGCTGATTACATGAACTAGGGATACCTGGCACTCCTTTCACAGAAAATTTCGAGCTTTGAGGTAGGGAATGATGTGAAGTTTTGAGCTAAGCTTGACACCATATATCATGAGGGTCTATCAGAGGGGAGATTGAGGAGAATAGTCTTTATCATAACAAAATGTACTAGCACGATCGGGACTCAATCGATACATGTCAAGGGTAACATCAAAGCTCTTTATTGAAACTGACACCAGGTCAAAGAGGAAAGAATGATTACTCAAAGTAAGGACACAACTTAGAGATAAGTCGTTAGTGCACTCATTCTCATCGATAACTATTTTGACGGTAAATGTTTCGGTCATTAGACGAGGGCTATGTTTACGAAGATATTGGAATGAATAACTAACAGAACTTTCTTGACACTAGATTTGAAAAGGATGCGAGCATAAGGATTGTCAAAAAGAAATGTACCCGCGACGTTGGTGGGATCAATGGCTGCCTCCTCTTGCTTCATAGCTAAAACCATCTCGGCGATGTTGATGTTGTTGGTGGTTGCTGCTTTTGGGCAGTTTCGCTTGAAATGCCCGATTTCTCCACAACTATAACAGGCTTGCACGGTACTCGATCCGGAAGCTTGACTGATTAGCTGAGATGGTGCTCTGCAGCGTCGAGTAAGGTGGCCCTTCTTGCCACAGTTGATGCAGATCATCTCACGACATAGATCAGGAATACGATGGTGATAATTACACCTGTTGCACCAAGGGAGATTACCAGCATACCTAGTGGTAGGTGCTTGAGCTGTAGACGCAGCAACAGGAGCAGTGGTAGCTTGAACTATAGGAACAACGACAAAATTAGTAGCAACTTGGACTGCCACAGTTTCATGCCTCTTGGAGGGTCCTTGTGAACTCTGACCCTTTGGCTTTTTCCAGAAAACCTTCTTCTTACTCTTACTACACTCATTCTGGTGCTCTTGATCATCTTCATGGTTTTGGGGGTAGGGGTTATATTCTGGTCCTCCAAACCTGTCAGGGCACAATACCTTCATGGTAGCTGCCACTGCGGCCGAGACAGCCAACTGAAACATCACAAGGTCGAATAGAGAAGGAGGTGATGACGAAGAGTCGTTGTTCCTGGAACTGGGTCCTTTCTTTGAAGACATTTCGATCTAAAATGATTAGGAAAAAGAGGATGATAAGTCCTCTGAATCAAATCAAGAGATATGAAACAAGGGATATCTCTTTATGACAGACATATAATTCTATGAAGTGATAAAGCAGGGATGAATTATCAAAGCAGACAAACTATCGCTAAAGGAATGATCGAGGGGCAACGCTTGAATGAGAATTTTCTACAACAAATTTGGATCTAGAAATACTCCCATAGTATTTCATGATTCGCTGCGACGACGACTCGTTGTTTGTGGTATTTGGGTAAGTTTTAGGTATGTCGCATTCCACAGTCACTCCCAAGCACATGTTGGCCGTGTCTCGAATGAATATAGTTGATCAGGCTATATTGATCCTAGACACGACTACATAACTGCCCAGGTTTAACTGCAGTGTACAACACCCATTTACTTATGTTTTGTTCTACTTATAGTTACGATTCTCGACGGTTAGGTATACTTGTATACTTTTTGAAAATACTTATATTTGGAGGTATACTTTTAGTTCAGAGCACTTAGGACCCTTAATGTTTATAGTCTTATACCATGTAAAGTTTTGTATACTTAGTTAACTATAAACAAGAGCTCTGATACCAATATGTCACACCCCGAAACTCAGGGCGGAAACGTTCCGGGGCGGAGGACATCATGAATATCACAACCAATGTACATAGTAAGCGAAGTAAACACAAAATATTACATTACATAGTTTTCATTACACCTGATAAAAAGTAAAGTGATACAAGTTTCATAGATACATAAGTTTAAACAAAAGAAGGACGTGACTCCATACGCTTCGTCTTCTGCAAAAGAACGCGGGAATAACTGTCTAAGGAGAACTTGAGAATACAAGCAGTTTAAAAATTAGCATAAAGCTGGTGAGTTCATAAGCAGTTTGTTTTGTGAAAATGAACAAGATTCCTTTAGTTTTCCGAAAAGTGGTTATCCAAGAAAATACCATATTTTCTTAACAGTTGGTTACCAAATCCAAAATGTAATGTAAAAGATGTACACTGAAAAACATGTTTACCCTTATGAATTGTAAAGTTTAGTTATGTTATTACACGTTTCTGGTATGTACAAATGTTATCCCAGGAAAATCCCATATTTTCCTAAATGTGTGTGAAGTGTTACCGAATCTGAAAGTAATGTACAAGTATCTACCATACTTAAAGTGTGTGTGTGGAGTCTCCTGAAAGTCTGATTACCCTTAAATGTACATTAGTTTTAACACATATATAAAACAAATAAATAAGTACAAAATGTTCATAATCTTGATTGCGAGTTCCATAACCATACTACAGACTAAATATGACTCAGACCAGGGTCAGTATCTTTTTATGACTTTTGTCACCCTTGAACCTTTCGGTTCGGCTGTAGCTAGCAGCCAGGTGCGGGATAGTCAGTCCTGTATAGATCTATACACTCAAGTCACGCTCTCCCCTTTTCTGGAGGTTCTATTTACAGGGATAGTCCTCCACTCTCGTATCTAAAGGAAGCGTTACAAAGGACGTGTCTCCAATCTTAAGATTAATGAATTTAAAACTGAAAGTTATTAATACGGAAAAATCTATTTCTATTAGTTCTTTACTCTCGTATCTAGGAGTACTATCAAGGACCTAACAAAAGTTCTAATGATACCTGTCCTTCACACTCGCATCTAGGGGTGTTTTATTAAGGACAATATAAAAGATCTATGATTTCAACTATAAAAGTGTGAACAATCAATTGTGTAGTATAATACTATATAATAAGAATTTAAATCGGTTTGAACAACTCCTCTGCAAGTCAAAACAGTTTGTTAATATGTTTTCAATTCTTAAAGGTGTACGAATTATGAAATCATTCAAATGAAATAATAAATTCAAGTACAAGATATTCTTGTACTTTTGCTTTTACCCCCCCCCCCCCCCTGAAAACATTGAAAAACCATTGAAAAAGGGTAGGGGTATGAACTCACCGGTCGCGGAATGTGTCGACTAGGATGCTAAAGGTTGAATCGAGGCTTGAATATGTGCAAGGTTCCTATGTAATATTAAATAATACACAAATATATCCAACTAGAATTTTAAATCACTAATTAGATACACTTAAACATTCCAAGACGCGAAAACACTTCAAATCAAGTGTTTGGAGTGACCCGGGTGACATCTAAGGACTTGTATGGCTTAGGAATGGAGTTTAATCTTCAAGAGTAAACTCTTATAAGAGTTTTCGGCCCTAAACACCATATTCACATGAGTTCATGGCCGTGAACTCATGGATGGAAGGTTTATGGTGCAAAATGGCCTTGAAACACTTGGGGATTAAATCTAGGTTTGAGTCTAATGCATTGGAAAGGGTGTTAACTCACAAATGGACCATTTATTGGAGTTTATGGCAGTAAACTAGGAGTTTACGGACGTAAACTCCCCCACACATAATCCTTATGTAATTTGGTGATACTAGGACAATCACATGTGATTCAAACAACTTTTACAAGCCTTAGGATGAATTTTGGGCACCATTTGACTTATGTTTAGGATTTTATGGCCCTGGAACCTATTCTTGGGGGGTTATGGCCGTAAACTCTCAAATGAAGGGTTTTTATCATGTTTAAGGTCCCCAATTCAATTGTGGTTGGTTCTAGGATTTATTCCAAGGCTAATGGTGTGTTTAAGTGGCATTTAAACACTTGAAAATGAGTTTACTCTCCAAGATAATGAGTTTACGGCCCAAGCATGTTCTTGGGCAGTAAACTCATGTTTACTCCTTTAAAATTAAGTTCAAGGTGTTCTAAGTCCGATTTGGTAATTCGCTGTCATATCTAAGCTCCAAATGAGGTTTGGAAGGGTTTTATGGCTCAAAAACCCCTTTTATATGAGTTCACGGCCTAGGACTATTCTAGGGCCGTAAACTCATGATAATGGTCCTAATCCATGATTTTAAACTCGAATTTGAAGGCTAAATGTGTTATACTATAAGCTAGGATAGTTACCTTGGTGTTTTGAAGCTTGAAATGAGAGATTTTGGATCAACAAGTTGGATTTGAGGAGAGAGGTTAGAGAGAGAATGAAAAGGCTTCAAATGAGGCTTAAACAACTTTAAATATGGTTTGGAAATGAGACACGGTGGAATTCTACCCGATACCGACGTTAACCGAGGCTTTGGGTCGCACCCGATTAAGTTGTCGTAACTCGATATGGTCAAAACTAAATTTTTTCTAATTATTAGTTTGAGGTGTTTACTTGCGTTTCTAATGTGTTTGGGTATTTACGAGGTCAAAATAAAAGCCTTAAATTAATTGACCTAATAAAAAACGAACTTGGACAATTTGCTACCGGCGAATTTTGTTGACGAAACGATTACGGCGAGAGGAACAATTTCAGGTTGTTACACTTGTGTATAGAGTGCATTTATCTTTGAAATTTCTTCTATTATATAGTTTCAAGTTGAACCCTTCGACAGGGCTTGGCTTGTTGGTTTCAAATACATATCATTTGGAACGAACAAGCCTGTGAATGTTAGTCGAAATTCCTTAGATGTATGCTGATACTAGATCTAGTGATTGAGAAATTTAAATCCGGGAAGACTGTTGTTGCTAATTTTGGAGATCCATAAACAACCATGCCAAGAAATTTGTTATTTTTTTTTAAATCTTTTAATTGTTTGTTGATATCTCGTGTAAGCTTGAAATTGCCTATAGGCATGTTTGGCAAAAGTAGTTGTTAGCTGAATGCGGGGAGCGAATAGCTGGTAGGAAGCTATAGCTTTTGCTTGTTATATGAATGTTTAACAAAAGTAGTTGGAAGCTTTTGAAATATATAAAATTATATAAAAGGACAATTGATTAAAAATAAATAAATATATAAATATATTTTTAAGAGTAATTATGGAAATTGATTTCAAAAGCTCACTAGCGTTTTGTTAAACGCTAGATGAAGTAACTTTTAGAATTGGAGTGTTTTGTTAAAACTAAAAGCTTAACGCTCGTACTGCCAAACGAAGCTTTTTGTTTAAACTAGAGCATTTTGTCAAAAGTTAAAAGCCAGAAGCTCCCAAACGCTTTCAAAAGCTCTGTGTCAAACACGCCTTATATCTTTTGCAATTCCTTTCATAGGAGGCAATTGTTGATCTTGTAGTTGTATCTAGAATGGTATTTGGTGTTGATTTCTTTGAGGATTACCAACGTGATCTTAAAGTGGAGTTCATTTAGAAAATATTAGCATAGTAACTGCTTTTAAATAATTCTGCTTTTGTTGTTTTTTTTTACAGTGTTTATGTTGGTACAGGTCCTTGAAAACACACACAACACACACTACTAAACACTCACGATGTGCACCGAAGGTGCTTTTCTTGGGGTTACTTTAATTAAATTAAAGATATGCCTTATATAGGCTTACAAACACAGAATAAAACAAAAGACTCCATAACTAGTCACTATGATGAAGACAAGGAAAAGCAACAAACAAACACACGTGCTACCTATACAAAATGTGTAAACAAATCCTACCTAAAGAAAATGCAGCATGCTGCCTAATTATTTCCCAAAAACCCGGTCACCATATGACCAAGTTAAGTTACCTATGTAGCCCTTGACTAAATAAACCTATTAAACCTAACAGTTTAGATGCCAAAGCTTGATTCCCATATGTCCCTTGTACACCTAACACCCGAGTTTAGAAGGTCCTTTGAACACAGAAATTAAAAGCACAGGTTAAAACACACATATATACACATTATGCACTATGTAGCCCTTAAATCAACTCGAAACTCAAAGTGTGGGGATAATATTGGCATATTAACACAATTAAAGTTTATATATTGAATTTTAAACATGTTTGAGGTGTATTAGTTCACATGGCAAAGTTCTGAGCTGCATATATATATATATATATATATATATATATATATATATATATATATATATATATATATATATATTGTATTTTAATCCTCAAAGTTTTATTTTTGAGGAATTCGAAGCATTATTATTATTGAGGTTTCATTTGTTCAATGAGACTTAAGTTGCATATTGTAACTATTGATTATTTTGTTTTCATGTAGAAACATTATGCACAGGATCCTAGCATTGAAGCACAAGTGAGAGAAGCCGGTGAAACCAACTTTCATAACGGATAACGTGCGGGGGAGTTGATCAGAAATCCTAGGAAGGGTGAAGAGTCATCAACACATAACTCATAATGGTTGTTCTATCTAAATTTCCAGAAGGACCTTCATCTTCTTCATCAAGTCGTGGCCATAGTTCATCAACTTCTGGTCGTAGTTCATCAACTCATGCTCATAGATATGATGTATTTATAAGTTTTAAAGGTCTTGATACTCATCATAGTTTCACTGATCACCTTCATTAGGCCCTCGTTGACGCCAATATCACTACCTTCTTGGACAATGAAGAGATTGAATCAGAGGAAGATCTGAAACCGGAATTAGAGAATGCAATTAAAGCATCTCGGGCTTCTATTATAGTGTTGTCCTAGAATTACGCTTCTTCAACATGGTGTCTTGATGAATTGGTTTTGATCCTTGAGCAGCGTATGACATCCGACCATTTTGTCATCCCCATATATTATCATGTGGATCCCACACATGTTATGAAGAAACGATGCAATGGCTAAGCATAAACAAACGATGGAGATAGAGAAAAATCCACATAAAAGAAGTCAATGGGCTCAAAAGATGGATCGATGGAATACGGCGCTTGTAGAAGTAGCTAATTTAAAAGGAAATGATGTAAATGGAAGGTAACAACTTTCTTACCCAAATTTCGATAGACCTTCAATTTTGTTTGAGTAAACACATGAAATGTCTTTACCATCTTCTCCCTATGCGTTTCAATAAGTTTACTTAGTATCATCAAGTTGGATTATATTTCATGCATTAGGATATGGGTTAATCTCATAAAAGACCTTATATTTTGTGTTTTTTTTTTTCAGATTAAACATCCACTTTATTTTTTCCTTGAAAAAACCTTGTATTTTTCATTTTTTTTTTCCGAAAAAACCTCACCCTTGTCTTTTTATTTTTTTTTACGAAAAAACCCTCAACCTTCTAGTTGTTTCCGAAAAAACCTCACATTTTACAAGTTTTTTCATAAAAATTACTAAAATGGCACGGAGATGTACGAAGTGAATCTAAGTATCGTGTTATTTGATCCTATAAATTAATTTATATAGATAAATTATAAAGAACCAAGTTGATGTAGAAAACAACACAAAGATTAAAGGAAATTCACTTGTTATAACAAAGAAATAACTCAAACTTCGATACAACCATTTCCTTTTAACTAATACCCTAACTTGACATATATATATATATATATATATATATATATATATATATATATATATATATATATATATATATACACACACACACACACACACCACACGTATATAAGATAATGACTACAAAACAAAGACTTCAAATTCTATGCTAATACCTACTTGTATTAACAGATAAATACTTTCCATATCAACACATTATGATAAGGCTTATCAAAAGTCCTTGTATAACCGTAAATTACCAACATTCACTCCCTAATTTCCGAATGGAAATTAAGAGGTCCTCCACCCCAAGAAGTTTGTGCATCTCAGCAACTTAATATTGGCGAGTGCCTTTGTTAGAATTTCTACACAATGTTCCTTCCCACTAACATGATCCACACAAATTTCCTTCTCTTCGACATGTTCTCGAATGTAGTGGTAATGGGACTTTATATATTTACTCCGGCTATGAAAAATTCGATTTTTAACTAATGCGATTGCAGATGTGTTATAAATCTTAATTATTACTTGTAATTTTGATCTGGTTATTTCTTGAAGAAGATCTCGTAACCAAATTGCTTGACAACTTGCTGCACATGTAGCCATATACTATGCTTCGCATGAAGACGATGCAATCGTTTATTGTTTCTATGAACACCAAGTCACAAGTGACCTTCCAAGATAAAAAAAAACATTTTCACTTGTACTCCTTCCATCATCATGATCAATATTGTGGCTACTATCACTATATCCCACTAATTCCAATGGTTTCCAATGTGTATACCTTATCCTAAAACTCAAAGTTCCTTTTATATACCTTAGAATTTGCTTTATTGTTGCCATGTGAGACCTTTTTGGAATTTCCATATACCTACTTGTAATCCCAACCGAATACGAAAGATCATATCTTTTCTACAGTAAATACCTTAGTCTTCCTACAAGACTTCAATACTCTATGGCGTCTATGTCTTCTTCTTCAATATTTTTTGAGAATTTCATATTCGAGTCCATTGGAACTAGTGTTGGATTGCAATCGTCCATGCCTGCATCGTTGAGTACTTTTTGCATCCTTGAGTACTTTTTGAACATAGTTTTCTTGTGTGATAATGATTTCATCCTTCTGCTGATATACCTCGATTCCTAGGTAATATCTTAGCATGCCCATATCATTCATATCCAAATTTGTAGCCATTGCTTGCTTAAATTTGGATATGATGATTGTGCTTGTTCAGATCGTTAACGTATACACCAACCATGTAACGACCAGATCGTCAACGTATACACCAACCAGGATCAAATATGATCCAATGCACCTTCGATACACAAATTGTTCTTGCACACATCTCTGAAACTTCCTTTCTTTCAAAATTTCATCTAACTTGATATTCCATGTGTGTGGTTCTTGTCACAAACCATATAATGCCTTTTTAATTTGTATATTGAATCTTCTCTTCCTTTCTTCAGGAAACCTTCCGGTTGGTGAACAAACACATCTTCTTGTGATTCACCATGCAGAAAAGCAGATTTTACATGTAAGTGATGAAACTCCCACCCTTTTGACGCCGCAAGAGCAATAAGAATTCGAACAATCTAAATTCAAGTCAATGTCAGGTTATTGAAGGTATTCCTTTGCCATGAGCCTTGCTTTGTATTTACTAATTGAGCCATTTGCATCCCTTTTGACATTAAATACCCATTTTAGGCCAATAATAGTCGTATTTTTGAGATTAACTTCATGGTACCATTTTTTTCGATAGAGGCAATTTCTTCCTCCATAGCTTTAACTCGGTTTGGATTATCTTGTGCTTCATTATAACTTGATGGCTCATCATTGTTTAATGAAAGGAGAAGGTAAATAGTCTCAACATATAAATTCCTTTCGTAGTCATCGTACCTGCATGGTGGATGAGTGGTCCTGCCTGACCTTCGTAAGGGAGGATCTTCGTGATCTTCATTGGGTTCATCTGGACGCTCAAGTTCCATCTCATTTCCCCCCACTTTCTCGCTTTGGTTGCTCACCATTAACGTGGTCTAATCCATCTGATATTGTCTCCCATGTCTATAATCCCTGGTCAATGAACGCAAAACATACCAGGAGGTTATGTGTTGAGTTAGAGTCGACCAGTGACTTCTCATCCTAATTTGTGTTTTCGTCAAAAATCACGTCTCGAGATACAACAATTTTGAGACAAATCAGGTCATTTAACCAATATGCTTTCGTTCTTGGTTCTGATCCAAGATGAATTGTCTTTCTTGAGCGAACATCAAGCTTTCTTAACTGTGTTCCAACTGTTTTTGCATAGGCCACACATCCAAATACTCAAATATGTTCAATATTGGGTTTTCTATTGTAGTATAGCTGATATGGAGTGGCTTCTTTCATTGCTTTTGTTGGGATTCAATTTATGATGTAGGTTGCATGATTTATTGCTTCCCCCAAAGGTAGTTAGGAACTTGTTTTGCTTTCAGGATACTTTGTGTCATCTCAATAAGATTACAATTCCGTCTTTCTACTACATCGGTGAAGAATGAGACTATGTTTTTAACATAAACAGTTGTGGGTCGTGATCATCAACTTCTACTATGTTAGCCTCTTCCTGTTTTTTCCTTCCATTCTGGGCACTAGGACACAAAGTGACCAAATTTGTCACATCTATAGCATTGAACTTTTGATATGTCTTTGGTCTTTGGTCTTTGATTTTGGATTATCGGTCTCTTCGTTGGAATTTGGTGTGGGTCGTCGTTGATTTTGCGAATGGCGACCTCCACCTCGTCATCACCCTAATCTTCATCCACCGCGTCCTCCTCTGTTGGCTTCATGATTTCGATTGTTAGGTGTTGTGTTCTTGAACAACAACTTTCCTTGATCGATAACGGGTTTGTCCTCGCGAAAACGTTCTTCATAGACCTTCAATCGCCCCACCACATCTTCATATCTAACCGTCTTAAGATCGAGAACTTGATCTATTGAAGCGATAATATGAACAAATTTTCTTGGTAGGAAAGTGAGGAATTTCTTCACTAGTTTTCTTTCAGGGATAGTTTTATCAAGAGAGACTGATTTTGACGCGATATCTGACAGGTTGCTAGCGAATTCATCGATAGTACTTGTCTCCTTCATCCTTAAATTTTCAAACTCGGTAGCGAGAGTTTACAGTCGTGCTTCTCATACCCTATCAGCGCCTAGATGACGAGTCTTGATTGCATTCCAAATTTCTCCTGCCGTGTTCATCACGCCAACTTGCAAGATGAGGTCTTCGGATATTGCTTAGAAAAGGACTGCAATGGCGATGTTATTCTTCTTAATATTGGTCGATCTTGGATTAATGGTATCCCAAACCTGATGCATGTTAAAGATTACCTTCATTCAGATTGACCATACTGTTAAATTTTTGGAATTTAGCATAGGCATATGAAGAGAAAGAGACAATCCTTCTTTCGTTCCACTCGTGCTTGGAGTGGCAACATCTCCCATCTTGTTTTAACGCTCTGATACCGATTAATGAGCCCAGTTTATGCAAAAAACAACACATAGATTAAAGGAAATTCACTTGTTATAACAAAGAAATGATACAACCCTTTCCTTCTAACTGATACCCTAACTCAATATCCTATCCTCTACATATACCACACGTATATAAGAAGATGACTACAAAACAAAGACTTTGAACTCTATGCTAATACCTACTTGTATGAACAGATAAATACGTTCGTTATTAACACATTATGATAAGGCTTATCAAAAGTCCATGTATGATCGGAAATTACCAACTGATAGTTTTTTCACACATGTTATGCATTTTGAATTTTATCAAAGCGCTAGTCCATTTAGATAAACCATTTCATTTATTTTTATATGCTTCTATTAAAAACCAAATTGGAATCGTTTGTTAGGCATCTATTATCAAATATACGATACCACTTTGAAACATAGTATGTTTTATGATAAATAACTTCTCTTACATGTAAGTAGTAAAAGATATCCTATAACCGACACTTTGTAAGACGCAGCCACATTCATAGTTAAGTTTGATGGTCTTGTAGAAACATAGTGAAGTTATGGTAGACCTTGATATTTGAAGTTCTTAACTCAAAAAATTTGTAACAGTAAATAAATTTGAAAGAGAGAGATCGATTTATTTTATTAACCGAAAGAAAATGAATGAAAACGATTTAAAACAATCCGAAAGGAAATTCAGTGTGTGATTACCTCCTGCCTAAGCTTGAAGTTGATGAACAATAATTCTCAAAAGAAATTTTTAGACAGGTAACATCATGCAAAATCACTAAGTTATATTCTCCCCTCCCTCTTTCTTGACGCATAACTAACTTCTCCATTCTTCACCCTACACGTATCCATTCCCTGTATCTTTTCCTTATATAGACTATCCAAGGATTATGTTCATTGGGGTCATCCTTATCCAAATTGGGCTCAAGTATATGGTGGGTGGTACTCGGTTAGGATCCTTATCAGGTTAGATGACCCATTAGTGAAGTCTTGTATTACATTTGTAGCATTGGTCTTATTATACATATATTTATAACCTTACACGTTAGCTACTTATATGGTGATAAGAAAAAAAAATCCATGAGTCCAGAACTAATTCAGCCCATTGGCCTTAAGCCCAAGAAGACCAACATACGGAAGGTTTACATGAGGAGACACAAAAAGGATAAAAGGGACAAGAGTAATGGTATGACCACTAACCTCTCACAGGACTGAAGCGAGAGAAAGAGAAAAAGTCTATTCTTGTTAAGCTTATTCATTTGAGCATTCTAGTATCTTTATTCCTATCATATGGTTAATTATAAGCACAATATGGTTTTGATGTGAAGAACTTTTTAAAATTAATAACTATGATATATTTTTTTATTTGGATCTCTGGATAAACTAAATATCCAAATCTGGTTTGTTAGTTTATATATTATGTATTGAAGTTCTTATTAAATCAAATTTCTGGTGAGAGACAAAGTTCATTGAAGAAATTGTGAATGACATCCACTATAGATTACATGTACCCTTAAGAAGTGCTCAACCGCTATTTATAGGGATGGACTATGATGTTGACTTTGTAACTTCATGATTGAAAGATGGATCATCACATATGGTAGACATGCTTACTATTTCGGGTATAGGCTCGGAAAGACATCTTTAGCCAAACATGTCTACGGGCTACATTGTCATGAATTCCACAAAAGTAGTTGTATTGAAGATATTAGTAGGATGTGTAAAGGAAAGTTCAATCGGTTGCTTGATTTACAAGAACAACTCTGCAATGACATTTCAAAAACAAGTTCAATTAAAGTTCTTGATGTTTCAATATACACCGCAAAGATAGAAAATGCTCTAGCCCGTAAAAAAGTGTTTTTAGTTCTTGATGATATCAGTACTCTTGTTCAGTTGGATGCATTACTTGGAAGCAAAGGTTTTCATCCTGGAAGCAAAGTTATAATAACAACAAAGGAAAGATGGTTGACAGAGAGTTGTGCACTATTCAAAACAAACATTAATCCCAAGCATGTAGAACACTTCCTTGAAGGCTTACACGAGACTAAATCACGACAACTTTTGTGTTCCAATGCATTCATGTGTAACCATCCCAAGGCAGGTTATGAAGAGGTTTCGGATAAGCTTGTGAAATATTGTCAAGGACATCCATTGGCTCTTGAAGTTTTGGGTAAATCTCTACATAATCGGGATGTGGCGTACTGGGAAGGGTTCATGGAAGGACTAAAGAAAGAAATTAGTTCCCTTGTAAATAATGTCTTGAAAATGAGCTTCGACTCTTTGCCAACCAAAAATGATAAGGAGCTATTTAAGCATATTGCTTGTTTTTTTGTTGGAACAGATAGAGATGTTAGCGAAACAATATTAAAGGCATGTGATATAAACACAAGATCCGGAATTACGAATCTCATTGACAAATGTCTTCTTAGTATTGGATGGAATAATGAATTGAAGATGCATAAGTTGGTTCAAGATATGTGAAGATTTGAAGTATGTCAAGAATCTCTTGACAAGCCATTGAAGCGGAGTCGATTATGGTGTCATAAGGAGACACTCGAAGTGTTGAAACAAAAAAAGGTAAGAGGCAATGTCTGTTTTTAGTAGTATGTATTTCCAAAATATTTTGTACAGCCTAATTCGTTTTTTGAATTGTGTTTCTACTTAGGGTAAGGGAAATCTTCTAGGCCTTGCCCTTGACATGCGCATGGTTGAGAAAGAGAAGTTGGGGGCATCATTTGAATTGAAAACGGATACATTCAGTAGCATGGATCGTTTGATGCTACTACAACTAAATTATGTGCACATTAACAGGTCTTATGAGAACTTTCCAGAAGAAATTAGATGGTTGTCTATGCGTGGGTTTTCTTTAATTTATATACCACCAGGCTTACCTATGCAGAATCTTGTTGCTCTTGACATGTCATATAGCAATATCGAATCATTTTTCGGTTGTTATAACAACCCACAATGACTTGAGAAGAGACAAAAGGTAAATTTATCTTCATTTATTATTCATCAATGATGATAATATTCAATACTATACTAACTTATTTCCATTTCTGTAGTTGGATGGATTGTGCTTAAAAGAGAAAAAGTTACTTGGTTCACTGAAGATTCTTAATTTAAGTTTCTGCAAAAAACTTCATAGTGTTGGTGACTTTGACCAACTCCTTGCACTCGAGAGGTTAATACTTAGACATTGCATTGGTTTGGTTGATGTTTGGGAATCAATTGGGCAATGTGTTGAACTTGTGCTCATTGATTTGAGCTACTGCAAGAAGCTTGAAAAACTTCCAGAAAATATAGGCATGTTAAAGAAGGTTAAAACGGTGTTGCTAGATGGTTGTAATCTTGGTGAATCTCGAATCAAGAATATGGATATGGATTCACTGGAATTGAGCGCGGTTAACAACATTGGCACAAACAGAGCCTTCGTAGGTGCTATACCACATGATTTAAAGTTGTTTGCAATGTCTTTACCTAGGTCTTTAGTAACTTTGTCACTTCCAAATAATAAATTGTCTCATGAATCCTTTCCCACAGACTTTAGTAATCTATACATGTTAAAGGGATTATATTTAGATGAAAATCCTATCAATTACATGCCTAGTTGTGTGAGAACCCTTCCTAGACTTGAGATACTTAGTATGCAGTATTGTAATAAGTTGAAGTCAGCCGAGTATCCTCCATGTACAGTAAGAGAGCTGTTTATTAATCCTTCTGATGTGCATTATGTAGAAAAAGTTGTATTTGATTCAGAAATGTCCCCACTCCAGTTATCAATGTACCGGATAGATTACACATCTTGGGTACATTATGCACCTTGGTCGTATGAAATTGAAGGCGTAGTCAAAATCCAACCAATGGTGACTGTTAAGGAAAAGGTATTACGTAGCTTGGGTTGGAGTAATTTAGACTTCCTTAACGAAAGGCCAATGATGAGAATTTGTAATATAACAAAGAATCGCACGTGGATATACGAACGTCACGGGGACAGATTTAGTACAAGTGGAGATTATTGGGTGGTGTTGAGTCATTGGATGTTTGGGATAAATGAGATGGAGGCTGGTGACCACATTATTATTACTGTTACAGATTCATATTTTGAACTTGTAAAGGAGTGTGGGGGTGAGTCTGGTGTATGATGATGGAGAAGAAAAAGAAGATGAAGAAGATGTGTTGGGTTATTACAAGTCATGGAATCACATAATTGGTGGAGATCTCTCTCCTTTTCAAACAACAACCGGACAATACCTCCTAAACAACTGGGGATTTTTCAGGCTTGCGATTATATTGCATCCCTATCAGCGTGAATTCATTCCAGATGGCCCAGACTATCAAGGTATACGTCATTTTTGGTTAAATATATTTTATTGTCATGTCTTATTTGTAATGATCTGACAAATGACCCAACTTATTTAGACAGATGGATAATTAGGGGTGTAAGTGAGACAAGCCAAAAGGTACGGATATTGTGCTTTGAGCTCCTTGGTTAATGCATCTATCTGGAAAATTCCTTGCACTTCAGTTGTACTATTAACATTTCATTGTGGAATTTCATCCAACACTTGGTGCTCATATTAAGATTAGCAAAATTAACCTATAATAGTATCATTAGTGATACAAAAATAGTGAAAATCCACCAAAACTGAATAGCAATTCGATGTTCTATATTCAAAATTTGAAATTCTTAACGGATGGATTAAATATGGAGGAGCGATCGTCATGCCAAGTAGATGAGGGTTGAGAAACATACCTGAAATGAAATCGAAGCAAAAGAAGAAATTGTAAGTATTAGAAGCTTATGTTGGTATACATGTATGTGTTGGAGCAGCGCGGACGGAAGACGGAAGGCAATGTAACGATGGTGGCTGTCGATGCAGATTGTGTACAGGGGAAAGGGTGGGGAGTCTGCGTAAGGGAGATGAGAGTTGTAAATGTATTTAGATCAAAGTAAGGGCATTCTTGTCATTTTAAGTTGATACATTATCCAATTAAATATAATTAATTTAGGGAAATTAGACATTAAAGAAAATAACTATTTTCTTCCCAATGTCTCACAACTAATTTTCAATTTTTTTTTCAAAGAATGCTCCATTCCCAGTTTAGTTTGATCTTCATATTCTCGAGTTAATTTTTTTGGGTTTTTTCCAATTTTTTTTTTTTTTAGAAGAAATATCCTCACTTATTTCTAAAAGAAATTGATTTCAAAATGTTTAATATCACGGTTTTTCCATAAAATGTATGGTTTATGCACTAATATTGAATATAATACATATTTACTATGTTTGTTTAACTTTTTTTTTTTATTTATATAAAATTAAGTATAAAACGGTTTTTTCTTGAAATTTCAGAATTTTTCATTGAATTCTGTAACGCCCTCTTTTCCATTTTTAGTTATATTATATTTCATGAATTTGGGGTTTAATAATAATAAATATAAATTAAGTCAAATGCTTAAACATATTATTATACGGATTAGAAACTTGACTTGTTAGTTGATAATGTGAGTTAACGAGACTTGTTGGCCCACACCAAACTAACTCTGTCTCCCATACAAAGCCTTAGTAAGCATTACCTAAATAGAGTTGCACTCTTTCAAAAACCTCCAACACCATTCACAACTTTTTATAAATTGTTTTATAACCATTATATATTTTTTTAGATTAAAGTTATAAATGTTTTTTTTGTAGTTTTTTACTACAACATTATAAACTTGTTTTACAACTTATTTAAACTTTTTTACAGTTACCTATAGAACTTTATAAACAAAAGCATTTCTAAATTTTTTTAAAAAAATAAACAAAAATATTTGTAAATGTTTTCTACTTGTAACACCGAAATGTTTTAGGCTTTTTTTAGATGAAAGTATTTCCAAATGTTTTAAACTTATAATATTTAAACAAATTTTAGTTTTAAAAAACTTGAATGAAAACTACATAAAGTATAAAAACTGTTTTGAAAAATATTTTAAAACAATCTTTAAAAAAAATTAAACGATTCATGGTTTTGGCAAAGAGATTACCAAGATTGGAGGAAGCCATGAGAATAGGAAGGGAGAAGAAAATTTATAAAAGAATTATATTTCTAAAAAAACACATTAATAAAAATATTCAAAGAAACTTGAAAAAAAAAAGTTAAAATATTTTAAACTATATTAAGACCAAACTTGAAAAACAAAGTTGAAAGTTCAGTCAGATTATGTAAATTCCCAATTATACATGGAACTTTTATGAAATTTCTTAAAATATAAAAACGATTATTTGCAAATTTACAATAAAACAGGGACTATTTGTGCAAAATTAGATGATTTCCTAAAAGTGCCTCGGCTATAGTAATATTTGATTTTTTTTTTTTAACAATTTAAACCCTTTAATATTAACCCTATTTAAAAATTTGAACTTTCTTACAAGTTGCCGTGATAAATATGAGTATTTTTCTTGGAATTTGTCATATAAATATCGATACTTTCTTGAAATTTACCTTGCGCAAATACGTTTACTTTGAACATCCTCGTTAACTCTCCTCTCTGGCTAACGCCCTTCCTTCCTCGTTGACTTACCGTTCCCCTGCCGACTTACCGCCATTCGTTCTATAGATTTCAGTCGTTATCTTTCTCAGCTTCGTCACTTTTCAGGTCTCCTTGTCTTTGTAGGCAGGCAACTTAGCTTCAAATATTGTTTGACAATTTCATCTTATTAATCATAAATATCATCATAATCATTTGTTTATTCGTTATTATTTTTATCTGCTTCTTAATGGTAATCTAAACAATCATAATGATTAATAACCAAACTTCATTATTCGATTTTCATAATGGGTGTTTAACTTACCATTGAAGTCAAACTTAATGATATCTATAAGCTTGTGTATAGAGTGCATTTACCTTTGAATTAAGTTTCCTCTAGTATATAGTTTGAACTTTGAAGTTGAACCCAAGTTTCTTCTAGTATATAGTTTGAATTAAGTTTCTTCTAGAGTGCATTTACCTTTGAATTAAGTGTCAAACTTAATTCCCATACGTCCCTTGTAAATAGAACACCAAGTTTAAAATGGCATTTGAACACAAAAACTAAAAGCAAGGTTCAAACACACACATATGCACGTTATGCATTATATAGCCTCAAAATCAACTCGAATCTCGAAGTTTGGGGATAATATTGGCATCTTAACACAATTAGAGTTTATATATTGAATTTTAAACGTTTTTTGAGGTGTCTTAGTTCACATGGCAAAGTTTAGAGGTGCCTATGTATTGTATTTTAATCACTTAAAAGTTTTATTTTTTATATTTTAAAAGGTATTACTGTTATTGAGGTTTCAATTGCCCTGGCCCTATAAGTTTTGCATTCTTGTGATCAGACTCGTATCAATAACTAGATCATCTTTGTTGTCCATTTGTTATGGCCCTATAAGTTTTGCATTCTTGTGATCAGACTCGTATCAATAACTAGATCATCTTTGTTGTCCATTTGTTACAGGGCCCCTATAAGTTTTGCATTCGGTCAGTAAGTATGTTCTTGTAATCTCTTATGGTCCGGTCATTGGGTATAGTTGGGAGTTTTTTCTAAGCAAGGACATATGTCTAATTTGGGCACATATATCCAGTTAACTCTCCTATATTGGCATTTTTTTATGTGTGTAGAAAATATGTTACAAAAAACTATCCATGTAATTTACAAAAAAAAAAAATCCATGTGTTCAAGACTTTCATATATTGGTTGGTTTGGTCCCGGTATAGAAAATAAATTACAAAAATTGTCTCTTATAGTTTACAGAGAAAAGGTCATTGTGCGTATAATTTTTTTTATTGAAACAATCCATATGTTAAAAATATTACAAATATGGTACGTGCCTAATAGAAAATTTAGAGATTACGATTCCGCAAAGAGAATGTAACATCACCCTAGTTACCTCTAATTAGGCTAATGAGTATGGAGATGTTTTGGTCCCACATAAGCATTTATCTTACTTGCTAGTATTTGCCTATGAATGGGTTGTGGTGATTTTTTTTTTGCTATGAACTTTGTTTTTTTAAAATAAAAAATAATTTAAGCATTTAATAAAAACAATTGATATTAATTAAAATAAAACAAAATTTTCATCAAACATAAAGATTGAAATTTACATTTTAGAAAACCTAAAAAACATTATCATGAAATTCAAATTACATTAGAAAATTAAAGGGTTTGGAATTGAAATTGTTGTGGCAAGGGGTTGACGTTTGATGGAAACAATTGTTATGGTTGACATCCCGATAACATAAAAGCTTTCAATCCGTAGGTCGTTCTATTTAAAAATGTATATACATGTTTACTCTTACTCAAAATTCCATCTAAGATATAATAATAATATATTTAGGTATCGAACTCTTTATATGTATAATTGTATATATGTCTATATGATTATATTCCAGTGAACTGTAAAAGAAATGTCAAACATATATTATAATGGTAGGTTGTTATTTATTTCAGCCCAATATATATTTTTCTCAAGCAAAACCCAGCCCAAAGATATCCTCCTCCAACTAAAACAGCAAACACAACCAGCACAAACATGCCTTAAAAAATAAATAAATAAATAAAATAACATGGAAGAAATAGAAGCCATGTCGAAATACCGACCACAAAACACCCACTACACGCTAGAGTCTTAAATATCTGCACTTTCTTGGAATTTACTTTGGAATTTGTACTTTCGTGGAATTTGCGTAATAAATATCTGAACTTTCTTGGAATTTACCTTCTCCTTATAAATATTAATAATACTTACAAAGAATGAAAAGAAAAGCAACACCTGTGAACCTCTCGTCGATAGTAAGGCAAAAGAAAAACCCATCATCCTCGTTGACTCTCCCTTCCTCCTTGACTCGCAGTTTACCTGCCGACTTACCGTTTTCAGTCGTCTTTCTCAGCCTCTATCATCCCTGCTTCAGATCTCGCAGGTTAACTATGAACCCACATTCTTACAAGTTAGTTTCAGATATTGTTTGACAAGTTTTCTTACTAATCATAAGTCAAAGTCATAATCAATTGTTTATTTCGCCAACATGTGATTGGATTTTTTTTTTTTTTTTTTTTTTTTTTTTTTTTTTTTTTCTATTTTACTTACTTTTGTTTAATATCATATATCAATTAGGATAGCATACACTCCTTTTAGAGTAAAGTCCACTGTTCCAGAATCATGAACTGAAATTCGTGCAATTGGGAAATTTTTCAGCCCTCCAAAATTGCTTCCTCAATTCTTTTATATTTTCAAGGAATTTTGAGGATCTGTATGTCAAGAAGCTTCTTTTTTCCTGCTTGGATCTTCAAATTACTCATTGTTGATATCTAGCGAACGCCTGAAAATGCCTATATCTTATGCAATTCCTTTCATGGAAGGCAATCGTGGATTTTGTAGTTATACCCAGAATGGTATTTGGTGTTGATTTGTTGGTTTTTAAAATCAAAATGTTGACTTTAAAGATTAAATGAATAAATTGCTTCGATATTTTTTTTGCACCTGAACTTAATTAGCTGGAAAAATAGGTTAACCAGTTCAATTAGTGGAGTAACTGTTTTCTAAATAATTCCCATGGCAATGTAATTGTTACCCTGTATATACCTTTTTCTGTTTGAAATAAGAGCAGTCTCTCAACCAAGGTTATCACCAATTAAGCTATGAATCACCTTTGAGCTTGAAAATTAAATCGAGGGTTAAAACACACATATACATATTATGCAATGTATAGCTCCAATATCAACTCTAAACTCAAAGTCTGGGGGTAAATATTTCCAAATTAACACAATTAGAGTTCATATAATGAAATTTAAACATTTTTCTAGGCATGTTAGTTCACATGGCAAAGTTCAGAGATGCATATGTATTGTATTTTAATTACTTAAAAGTTTTATTTTTTAGGAATTCAAAGTTATTATTAATATTATTATTGAGGTTTAATTTGTTTGATGAGATTTACGTTGCATATTGTAAATACTAATAATTTGGATTCTTTTGTAGAGGCATTATGTACTGGATCCTGACATTGAAGCACAAGTGAGGAAAACTGGTGAAACCAACTTACATTATTGATAACCTGTGGAGTTTCAGAGCTTACTTAGGTACACCTGCATTTAAGAAGAACCTTTAAATAAATACTCAAAAAGGTGGGAAGGGTGACGAGTCATCAACACACAACTCATAATGGTTGTTCTATCTGAAATTCCAGAAGGATCTTCATCTTCTTCATCAACTCATGGCCCTAGTTCATCAACTTGTGGTCCTAGTTCATCAACTCAAGATCATAGATATGATGTATTTTTAAGTTTTAGAGGTGTTGACACTCGTCTTAATTTTACTAATTATCTGTATGAGGCCCTTCTAGATGCCAATATCAATACCTTCTTGGACGATGAAGAGATTGAAACAGGGGAAGATCTAAAACCTGAATTAGAGAGTGCAATTAAGGCATCTCGGGCTTCTATTATTGTGTTGTCTAAAAATTACGCTTCTTCAACATGGTGTCTGGATGAATTGGTGTTGATCCTTGAGCAGCGTATGAAATACAACCATATTATCATCCCCATATTTTATCATGTGGAGCCCACCCATGTCAGGAAGCAACAAAGTAGCTTTGGAGATGCAATGGCTGAGCATAAGCAGAAGATGGAGAGGGAGACAAATGCAAATAAGAGAAGTCAATGGGCTCAAAAGATGGATAGGTGGAATAAAGCACTTACAGAAGTTGCTGATTTAAAAGGGAAGGACGTTACTGGCAGGTAACCACATATTCCCCCATATGAAAATTTTCAATATCATCTTCACCATATGCATTTCAGCAAGTTTTTATTTATTTATTTATTTATTTTTTATTTTTAATATCATTGAATAGACATATATTCATATGGTAGGATAACAAAGATGCACAAAGTTGAATCCATGTTATCTGATCTCATTAATCAAATTATATAGATAGATTAATTATTCTGATAATTTTTACATGTTTGTTATGCATTTATTTATTTATTTTAAACAACTCTTAATCTAATCCTAAACCACACCAATGTCTCGAGCGAGACTTGAACCCTCAACCCCTTGGACGAGGAACACGTTTTCCAACCCCTGATACTGCTAGGTGATAAGCCCTTTGGTTTATGCATATTGTATTTAAAATAGGAAGACACAACAATTAGAAAAGAAGAGATCATGCCACATCATATATTAGTGGTTTTAGGTTAACTAGCTGCATTATTTGGCCCTTATTTAAAATGTCATTGTATATTTTGTATAAATATAACATTGTTGCATAACCGGTAAAAAGGCGAAATGTTGTTGCATAAATAACCAATTAACCCTTTTATTAAAAACCAGATACGTTGCTGTACATCTACTATTAGTTATACCATACTACCTTCAAATCATAGTGTCTTTTATGATAATAAACTTCTGTTGTAAGTAGTAAAGGATAACCTACAGGCATTCTTTTGAGACTCACCACATTGCTGGTTGAGTTTTACGGTCTTGTAGAAACATAGTGAAGTTACAAGGGCCATTAGTGAAAACTTGTATTACATTGGTAGTTTTGGTCATATTATACATAAATATTTATGACCTTACACATTAGATATGTATATGGTTTGAATGAAAAGACAATATAGTTTGATGTGAAGAACTTAATTAAAAGTTTAAAACTAATAGTTGTTGTGAACGAATCAGGTTTTTGGAATATTATCTTGTCATTAATAAAGAGGTTAAGCCTTCGTTTATAAACCGACTACTACCTAAAACAGGAAAATAGAAATAAAGTAACCTAAAAGAAAATAAGTGCTATTCTACAAATATCTAACACTAACACTTGTGATATAATTTTGATTTGGATCTTTATAAAAATAAAATCTCCAAATCTGGTTTGCTAGGTTTTTGGATTATGTTTTGTTATTCTTATTAATTCAAGTTTCAGGTTTGAGACAGAGTTTATTGAAGAAATTGTGAAGGACGTCTACCGTAGATTACATGTACCCTTAAAAAGTGTTCAACCTCTATTTATTGGGATGGACTATTCCATTAACTTCATCACTTCATGGTTGAAAGATGGATCCTCACATATAGTAGACATACTCACCATTTCGGGTCTAGGCGGGATCGGGAAGACATCTTTAGCCAAACATGTCTATGGGCTATATTCTCATGAATTCAACAAAAGCAGCTATATTGAAGATATCACTAGGAGATGTGATGGAAAGTATAATGGGCTACTTGATATACAAAAACAATTGTGCGGTGACATTTCAAAAACAAGTTCAATTCAAGTTTATGATGTTTCAAAATACACATCAATGATAGAGAACGTAGTAGCTCGTAAAAGGTTGTTCCTTGTTCTTGATGATATAAATAGCATTGATCAGTTGGACGCATTACTTGGAAGCAAAGGTTTTCATCCCGGAAGCAAAGTTATAATAACAACAAAGGACAAATGCTTGACAGAGAGTTGTGCACTATTCAAAACAAACATTAAACCCAAGCATGTAGAACACTTCCTTGAAGGCTTAAATAAGACTGAATCACGACAACTTTTGTGTTCCCATGCATTCATGTGCAACCATCCCAAGGAAGGTTATGAAGAGGTGTCAGGTAAGCTTTTGGAGTATTGTCAAGGACATCCATTGGCTCTTGAAGTTTTGGGCAAGCTTCTTCATAATCGAGGTGTGGCGTATTGGGAAGGGTGCATGAAAGGGCTAAAGAAAGAAACAAATGATCGTATAAATAATGTCTTGAGAATGAGCTTCAACTCTTTGCCATCCAAAAACGATAAGGAATTGTTTAAGCATATTGCTTGTTTTTTTGTTGGAACAGATAGATATGTTAGTGAAACAATATTAGAGGCATGTGATATAGACATGAGATCCGGAATCACGAATCTCATTGACAGATGTCTTCTTAGTATCGGATGGAATAATGAATTGAAGATGCATCAGTTGGTTCAAGAGATGGGAAGATTCGAAGTACATCAAGAATCACCTGATAAACCATGGAAGCGAAGTCGATTATGGTGTCATATGGATTCATTCAGAGTGTTGAAACGAAAAAAGGTAAGAAGCCATTATGCTTTTAGTAGTGTGCATGTCCAAAATACTTTGTATTGCCTAATTTGTTTATTTGCATTCTGTTTCTTCTTAGGGTAAGGGAAATCTTCTAGGCCTTTCCCTTGACATGCACATGCTTGAGAAAGAGAAGTTAGGAGCATCGTATGAACTGAAAACAGAAGCATTAAGTAACATGGATAATTTGATGCTACTGAAACTCAATTATGTGTACATGAATGGGTCTTATGAGAACTTTCCAGAAGAAATAAAATGGTTGTGTATGAATGGGTTTCGTTTAAAGTCTATACCTTTAGACTTACCTATGCAGAATCTGGTTGCCCTTGACATGTCATATAGCAATATTGAATCATTTTCCGGTTGTTATAGCAATCCACACCGACTTGAGAAAAGGCAAAAGG
This sequence comes from Lactuca sativa, assembly GCF_002870075.4. Taxonomy (NCBI): domain Eukaryota; kingdom Viridiplantae; phylum Streptophyta; class Magnoliopsida; order Asterales; family Asteraceae; genus Lactuca; species Lactuca sativa. The sequence continues at coordinate 127,425,156 of NC_056623.2, read as the reverse complement.
TAAAGTTATCTTCATTCATTAGTCATGCATGTGAGTTGATGAAATTCAATACGATACTAACTTATTTCCATTTTGTAGTTGGATGGCTCGTGCTTTAAAGAGAAAAGGTTGTTTGCTTCACTGAAGATTCTTAATTTAAGTTTCTGCGAACAACTTCATAGTGTTGGTGACTTTGACCAACTCCCTGCACTTGAGAGGTTAATACTTAGGAATTGCATTGGATTGGTTGACGTTTGTGAATCAATTCGGCAATGTGTTGAGCTTATCCTCATCGATCTGAGTTACTGCATGAAACTTGAAAAACTTCCAAGAAATATAGGCATGTTAAACAAGGTTGAAACAATGTTGTTAGATGGTTGTAATCTTGGTGAATCTGGAATCAAGAATATGGATATGGATTCACTGGAAATGTGCACGGTTACCAACATTGGCATAAACAGAGTCTTTATGGGTTGTATACCACGTGATTTGAAGTCCTCTGCAATGTCTTTACCAAGGTCTTTAGTAACGTTGTCACTTGAAGAGAACAAGTTGTCCAACGAATCCTTTCCCATGGACTTCAGTTGTCTATCCATGTTAAAGGAATTATATTTAGATGGCAATCTTTTCAATTCCATGCCTAGTTGTGTGAGAACGCTTCCTAGACTTGAAATACTTAGTATGAATGATTGTAATTTGAAGTCAGTCGAGTATCCTCCACGTACACTAAAGAAGTTGTTTCTTGATGTTGTTGATGAGCGTAAAAAATTGAACAAAGTTGTATTTGTTCCAGACATGTCCCCACTCCAATTATCAATAGAATGGTTTGACTTGACATCTTCTTCACTTGGGTTGAACTGCGAAATTCAAGGTGTGATCAAAATCCAAGAAATGATGACTGTTGATGAAAAGGTGTTACGTAGCTTGGGCTGGACTAATTTAGACTTCCTCAACGAAAGGCACGTGGGAACTAATTCTTCAGAATCTAAAATCCAGGTTTTGTCTAGTTAACTTAACTGTCTGGGTTTATGTGAAGACATATAATGTTAATTATTATGGTGGTTTGTATTTGGCAGAGGATGTTTTATGAATTTGGAATATTCAGCACAATGTATGGGGCCAGAAATATCATTTGCCATCCCATCCTCATCATCATCATCATCTCCAAACAATCGCCTTACAGGGCTCAACTTCTGCTCTTTGCACACATTAAAACTTTTTGATGAGGGGGTGGATTTATCAGATGATATTTTCGCTTGGAAGCCAATGATGACAATTAGTAATATAACAAAAAACCGTATGTGGATATATGAACGTTTAGATGACAGATTTAGTGAAACTCTGACATGTTGGGTGGTATTAAGTCATTGGATGTTTGGGAAGAATGAGATGGAGGCCGGTGACCACATTACTATCACTGTTACACCGGAGTGGCATGGACCTTTAATAGTAGAAGTTGTAAAGGAGTGTGGGGTGAGTCTTGTGTATGAAGATGGAGAGAAGAAGGATGAAGAAGAAGATGTGTTGGGTTATTACAAGTCATGGAATCACATAATTGGTGGAGATCTCTCTTCTTTTCAAACAACAACCGGACAATACATCTTAGACAACCTCCGGTTTTTTGATGATGCTGTTAGATTGTATCCACATCATCGTAAATTTGTTCCAGACGGCCCCGAGGAGCAAGGTAGATGACATTTACTAAAATATTTTATTGTCATGCCTTATGTGTATTGATCTGACCCATGACCCAACTTCTTTAGAAAGATGGATAATGACCCATTTATTTTTAGTACATAAATAAATGTAATCCACCCACCCATTTATCATTCATTTTATTGACCTCTACTATAAGAGTTTGTTCTTGTAAAATATAACAAATCAAATTTCCATGACAAATTTTTTCTTCTTGTAAAATATAACGTAAATTCGTTGCACACGGCCCTGACTGTCAAGGTAGATGTGATTTTAAATGAATCGACCCAAGTAGTGATCTGTCTGAATGGGTCTATGATAACTTATTATTAAGTCTTGATATGTTGGATCACATAAATATATCAGGACCCAATGCAAACTACTTTGTTCAAGTTGATGTTTGTGAATAATAATTAACACATAACTTTTTATTTGCGTTCAGAACAAAAGGAAGAATATTGGTTCAGAGCTTTATCCCCAAGGAAGGCTGACATACTTGGTCGTGCATGTGAGGTATACTTTTTGACACCCAAACCTTTCTCTCATTACATGAATAAAGGGCATACAGATCCAAGTATGTTTTATATCATATCTTTAATTGGTTTAGGATGTAACAAGATAAAAGGAGTCATAATCTTTCAATCAATGCTTGGAAATGGCAATATCAAAATGTGGTTGGGCTGATATGATGGGAATTTGTCTTATTTTCTTTACCTATTTAATCTTAAGAGTCAGGAATTATGGATCCCTATTTCATCCATTTAGGGCTCTAAATTCAGGGTTTTTAGTTGTTATCAAGGTCTTTTGGTTTTATTTATTTATGTTTATTTTTATGTCAAATACATGATATCTTAAGCAATTATTGTCAAATACATGTTAACTTCTTTGTAAGAAAATCCAAAATTTCATCACATCTTTCGGAACCCAACTTTCTTCAGCCCTAATTTCTAGTTAATATACAGCACATGCACAGGGGTTCGCTTCATAGTTTATATTTCCTCCAATTAACTTTATATAACCTTTGAACTATTATTTGACTACCAAATTAAAGGTCATTAAATTCCCTCTAAACAACGGCAATGGTCCACCACATTGAATTGGACTTTAACCAATAAGCTTTTAGTGTTATGCTACTTCTCCATGAACATCATGTATTCCTAAGATCTTTAAATTACAACTCTCACTGTTTACATTTGACCTCCAAGAATAGACATAAATTTAATATTTATCTTTTTTCACTTGAAGCCTTTTCAACTTGCTAACAAGCAAGGGTTTCTGTTACATGACTCCGCAGCTGATGCATTAAAATTGTTTTATTGTAGTCTTCTATTTTTATGGACATGTTCTGATCCTTTTGATGTTATTCTTTAACATGTCCCACATTTATTTAGCTGAGTCACATACATGTACAAACAAACTTAAAGAGATATCGGTGTATTGTATTGCCATCTATATGTTTTCATAACATTTTGTATCAGATCTTTATATACTTATGTTTCTTTAAAGATATCCTTACATTTCCTTTTATTCGTAGGGTAAGGGGGAATCTTCAGGGTCTCGTCCTTATCATGAAAATACTTGAGAAAGAGAGGCTGCAGTATATGGCTGTCTGAATTCAAAATAGATGCGTTTAGTCAGATGGGTAACCTAATACTACTGTAACTCAATGAGTTATATCCTAATCTTTTCCAGAATAATTAAGATGCTTTGCTTTTTGTCACCTCTGGTAACGATTTATCTTTTTGGTTATTGTTTTTGATAGCTGTATATTTGATTGCCAAAAACAGAGGAAAACTATATAAATGATTTTTTATTTGATTAATACACGTGTAAAGTCGTAATGTTGTTTTTATTACTTTATATGTTTGTTATTTTGTTGATTGTGATTGAAAGAAAAGACTAAAATGTGTTTGCTGAGTTGCTATGATTCTCACGGTTCAATGTTTTGCTGCTACTAGTTCATACAGACCTTATTGGAATCTCTATCTTTTTCATTGGTTATTTTAAGAATAGCTTTTTAATTGTTCATTCTTAAGAACCAAAATCAACAAAGATATAGATAATCTTCATGAGTTGTCTTTTCTGGAAGTAAAATTATTGCAGAGGTTGTCATTTTTTATGTTACTTTGTGGGATATGCCTTTACAGCATCACCTTAACTGAATACACCCATGACTTGCTTTTTGATCGATGTCCTCTCATGTAGTTGGTTTTTGTAAAAAATTCATTGTAAAACAAAATATAATATCCTTATCTAAACATCTGACATGACATTCAACCTTTCTTTTTCCTAAGACAACAAACGTGCTACACTAGTTCTGATTCTCTTCTCCCTTTATGATTTTCATCTATTGATTTAGACATGTAATATTAACCAATGGACAAACTGCCACATTAAGTGTATGCTCATGTCCACATGGGCCTACAGATAACCTTTATCAACACTCAATGTAACTACAACCTCAAACCATGGAAACAAGTGAGCATGTACCTAGCATCCAACTTTTTGACTTCCTTTCTTGACCTTTGTAAACCACATGACTTTCACCAAAATCCTGTTTGTTGCTTAGAAGCTTAGAGTCCACACCATGATTTGTTAGACACATGATGCTCGTGGGGTTATTACAGGAAAAAGTTCTAATGGAGAAACGACCTGTCCCACTTAAAGGTTAGATATATATATATATATATATATATATATATATATATATATATATATATATATATATTTCTAGTCTTATATACAAAATTATTATGCTTTGACACTGTTAAGTAATCCACCTTGTAACATTTTACAGATGAAAGTTATGTAACAAGAATCCAATAGCCCAAAAAAACCAAAATCTTCTCATAAAGACTCGTTAAATATTCGTAATGGTGAAAAAACAGATGAAGATAACATTCGAGTGAGAAAAAATAGTGACGAAGAAGAACAGGGATGAAGATGAGGGGAGGGAGGGTAGGGTGGGGCTTTATTTGCTTTTTTTTTTTTTTTATTATCTAAAGTTAGTTAAAAAAACAGGTGAAATTAAGAAGGGTATAAATGTAATTTTATATGAGTCAAGGATCAAAGATACAAGAAATTGAAACCACAAGGACCATTCACATCAAGAAAAAAGCTACGGACTAAATTTGTGATTTCTGTGGACAGAAACCATTTCTGCATTTTTTTCTTCTGTTTAGTACAACATTGTACTTTGAAAAATCTGCCTTATTATAACATTGTACTTTCAGTTTTTCTTTTCTTAATAGGATGATATGCTTTAAAAATATCACCAATATAACAACATTGAAAATGGCTTTGTATTTGGATGACAAAACTTTATAACCGAAGAAAATTTTCAAAGTACAATGTTGCAATTAGAAGAAACTGAAAGTATAATTCCATAATAAACAAATAAATAGCCCTAAAAACTTTGTAACAAACATGACCCGAGGCAATACAACTGGAAGCATATGACGACTACTCCAATTTCTCAAGGGAGTATTGTGAAGTGGTTTAGCATATATGACACAGACCATTAACAATCTCAAACTCATAACAATCAACAAATAGCCATTTGAAGTTTCTAAAAGGTTGGATATATAATCAGCTGGGAGTTTTTTTACACATATAATGAAAGAACCATGAGAAAAATACATAATCTAAAAAGACATGATGGGTGTTTGTACAAGAAGACAATAGTTCTTGTGTATACATTTATATAGGACACCTCCGCATGTTTATCCTAGCAGTTAAGAAGGTCATAATCCATAAGTTATCTCAAGGTCATAATCCTCCGCATTACATTCCTTGCTTCAGGGACTTTGTGATTTACTTTCCCATGTTGGTTGTGGGACCCACGGGTGGTGATACCACACCTATGAATACTCACACAAAAACCAACCAAAATCCATGATACAAAAAGTATCCATAGATCAAACCAAAGACCTCGAAACGATCTGAATTTGCACTCAACAACCAATTTGGATTGTGGTATTCAGTTTCTCAAGCAAACATACAAATAGCAAACGATTTTTTTTCCTTTCTAATCACAATTGCCTCAAAAGTTGAGGATGTTCTTTTAACATCGAGCTGATTTGCTACATATCCAGATCTATAAGCGCCACCGAAGAATGTCAAGTTGATTTCTAAAGCTTAGTTTTCGGCCGTTGTGGTGTTACAAGGAGCATGAAACGATGAGTATATAGAGTTGCATGTTATTCACCTGACCTACAACGACACGCACTACAACAAACGGGACCTATAGCGACGACAATCGTCGTCTCTATAGGTTCCAAAAGTCGTCCCTATATGTGTCTGGGGCGATATGTCGCCCCTATAGCTCTCGTCTCCATAGTCTCGTCGCAATAGATCTGTGTTGTCGTCGCTAATAAACTCGTCGCGATTGGTAGCCTTTGGTGACGATATGTCATCCTATACTGACTCGTCGCTATAAGTTTCTGGCCTCCTTTGATAAAGCTATAGAGACGACAAGTCTTCTCTATAGATTAATCTATAAAAGCAACTTATCGTCTCCACAAGTATAATTATAGAAACCACAGGTCGTCCCTATAGATTAATCTATAATCGCAACTTGTCGTCTCCACAAGTACATCTACATAGACAATGTGTCTAGGAGCCTCCATACATACACCTATGGTGACAACATGTCATCTCCATAGATGCAGCGATAGACACAATAACTCGTCCCCATAGATGGATACATAGTGGGCAGGCGTCACCATATAGTGTAACATCCCGGAAATTCAGAAGTAGAGTTGAAGGGCTAAAAGTGTAAATAAGAAGGTCGACTCGGCGAGTCTATGGTTAGACTCGGCGAGTCTATGGTTAGACTCGGCGAGTCGAGTCGCGTCTCAGGTCGCGTGATAAGTGACCAACTCGGCGAGTTGGTGCTGTGTGGAGAAAACCCTAATTCCGGGGGTTGAGCCCTATATAAAGAACATAATACCCTCTCCCCAGCCTCTTTACTCTCCCTTGAAGTCCAGAAACCCTAACTTTCGGTTGTGAGAGAGTTGGAGAGCATTTGGAGCCTTTGTGGAGGGAATCTTGGGGAGAAATCGAAGAACAAGAAGGTTGGAGCAAGGGGCTTTGCAGGGATTTAGCTTTTTCATCAGTTGGAGCTTTCAATTGAGGTAACAATCTGCTGTTTGAGCTTTTGTGCATCTGGATCTATCATTTGTGGGGTTTTTGTGGCATAAATGAGGTCCATCTCAAGTTTGGTGTAAGATCTGAGGTTGCTACCTCAGATCTAGGTTGTTAATAATCCAGAAAGCCATAAAGTCTATGCTCAAGAGTTGTTGGTGAAGTTCTTTTGTCCCAAACCCTAGCCCTAGAGTATATTATGCTTAGATCTCTTTGGATTCACGTAAAGTTTGCCACTTTACGTGATGGATGGCTTGTAGAAGAGTAGATCTATGGATTTGAGACCCTGCATGGCTTGGAAAGCCTCTGTATGGGTTAAGAACTAGTGGTACTCAGCGAGTCACATGGGTGTACTCGGCGAGTTGTATGAAGATAGGCAGAAACTCGACGAGTTGGAAGAACAACTCGGCGAGTTGGTTGAAGATAGCCTTGGACTCGATGAGTCTGTTCTTGGACTCGGCGAGTCTGGTCGTGAGGACCTAACCTTTCCTGGTTGAGCTGTGAATCAGTGAGTCAAGGGACGACTCGGTGAGTTGAGCAGGAAGTGACTCAGAGTTCGTGGGACTCGACAAATCTTGGGGCGACTCGGCGAGTTGGGTCGCGATATGGGAGTTTTTAGAGTTCAGGGACTCGACGAGTAGGGTCAGTCAGGAAGTTTGACTTTGACTTTGACCAAGACTTGACCAGTTGACTTCCATGGGTAATTTGGTAATTATTGGTATTTATTGGTTTCGGTGATTCAGTGGTGGAGTTCGTGACGGTGGTTCGAACAGCATGATCTTGTTCTTTAGTCGGCAGTAGCAGTCGGCAGTAGCAGGTGAGTCTCCTCACTATATGTTACCTTGAGTGGTAGTTATGTGTCACACCCCCAAACTGGAACGGCGGAAACGTTCGGGGGCGGATGACTTCATGTGGTAACGTAACAAATGAATACATAGTAAAGAAAGCAATACAACCATCATATATATAATTGAAAGTTTACATTGTTTAAAGGTACATGTTCAAAACCAATTACAATATGATGCCAAAATATGAATTTAAACTGGCGCCGCAGCGTCCCTTCTTCAAAAGCTGTTTGTTACCTTTAATTACTAAATCCCTAGGACATACAAGTAGTTTTGAAAGAGTAGATCAGCATTTAAGCTGGTGAGTTTCATAAGTATTAAATGACAATGTTTGTATAAAATGAAACTGTTTTGTTTTTGTTTGTTTGTTCCTAGAAAATCCCATATTTTCTACTAGCATAAATATAGCGTTCTATCAAGACCAATCTTTGTTTCTAGAAAATGTATGTACGTATAAAATTTCCAATACGTCTGCAAAACCCCGTAAATCAATGTGTTTTTAATACTCCATGTGAGTTTTATAACCATGCTATTGACTAGAAATGCCTATACACAACGTTCTTCAGGCGTTGGAATGTTCTGACGTTTGTCATCCCAAATGGTGTACTGTAGCTAACAGTCAGGGCGCGGGGTTGTCGATCCCGTATAGATCTATACACAAACACCATGCTCCCCCTCCAAGGGATTCTGGTATATAATACAGGACTTGAAATGTGTACTCGAACGTACGTGAAGTTAATGTCTCACAAAACTTAGTATAAAACAGATTTACGTATGAAAATGTTCGTTTGTTCTTGTATGTGAAAGTAAAATTCCTGAAACAGTGTTTCATGTATGTAAAAGTTCGTGATGTTCTCGTAAAACTATACCTATTATAGTTTTCTAAATGTGTGACTCATTTGTATAGTAATCCCTAGTGAAATACTCACTTGTTATGAAAAGTATAATTTTTGTAGTGCCTATGATGGACACATATACATACAGTATAAGCAGAGTGTTTGATTTATACATATATAACAACATTTTTCAGTTCAAAAGATATGATGTTATCATGATATATTTTGCATACAAAAGTTTCCCTATAATACTTATAAATCACATATGATTCCGTTGATAAAAAGTGTATAGTGAAACTTTATAAAATACCAACTAATATTTGAATGGTTTACTTGTAATCCCCCCCCCCCTTAAAAGCATCTAAAAACATTTATAAAACATTTCAAAGTGTAAATTATAGGGGTATGAACTCACTTGAAAGATCGAAGAAGGCGAGATGAAAACCGGGCAGAATTTCGACTCGAGAAAGCGGATCTTCTCAGGATTCTCGAGAATCTCGGGAGTACAAACGACCTTCGGGACTTGAGCAAGGAAACCGGGGCTTCAAAATAGTACGTGCACGGAAAACGAGGCAAAAACGCAAGAAAGATGAGAGGAATTGGCCCTTTTCTTCGGAACCCTCGCATCCCTTTTATAGGGGGTGGGAACCGCCTCTGTACGCAGGGTGTACGCGAGTACGCTGGGCGTACGCGTGCATCACGCATGAGCGCATCCTTGACTGCTTCGGACTCCGGATGGGACTAGACATAGGCTCGCATAGGGCGCAACGTGGACGATCCGAGGCCTAGGCCTTGAGTACGCTGGGCGTACTCGTGCGTGACTCAGCCTTCGGATAATACCGAAATTTCTATTAAAAGTTATATTTTTAATATTTAATAAACTTCAAAAATTCATATATTCTTCATACGAACTCCGTTTTCGACGTTCTTTATATCCACGCGTAGGTGAGACTATACTCTACAACTTTCGTTTAGATTCCGTCGGCAAATTTTGAAATTATTTTTATTATTTATTTTTAAAAGGTCGCGGTAAGAAAATTTCGTTAGAAATTCATAACTCCATTATCTGACGTCTGTTTTTACCAGACTTTTTACCGTTGAAATACCATTGTCTAGACCTTCGATTCTCGTTTAGGTCGTTCCGGCCAAAAGTCGCTCGATCTCCAATTCGAGTTTTTAGCTGTCTGTCGCTAAGCCGAACTTGGAAAAATCATAACTTCAATATACGAAGTCGGATTTGGGCGTTCTTTTTACGTACGATCACGGTTTAATGACATCTAACATAGTGGGTAATTAATTAAAGACTTTTTGGACATTTTATTTTCGAAGTTAATTTCATTATATCAAAAGTGGTTACAATACTTGACTTTTTAGGTCATTACATATAGTTGAAATATCGGGTTGTCACATCATCCCCCCGTTAGAGGCAATTTCGTCCCGAAATTTAAAGTAAGAAAGATACTTGTGAATTAGAGAAAAAGATGAGGGTACTTTTGTTTAATCTGATCTTCGCGTTCCCATGTGAATTCGGGTCCTTGCTTGGCGTTCAAGCAAACCTTCACGATGGGTATGCGACTTTGTTTCGTTTGCTTGACCTCTCGGTCCATGATTTCTACCAGTTCTTCCACAAAGTTGAGGCTCTCGTTTATCTCGATCTCGTCAAGTGGAATCACAAGAGTCTCATCGGACAGACACTTTTTCAAGTTCGAGACATGGAAGGTTGGATGTATGTTACTAAGTTCACGTGGTAGATTAAGCTTGTAAGCTACAGGGCCGATTCTGGCGAGAATCTCAAAAGGCCCTACGTATCTTGGATTTAGCTTTCCACGCTTTCCAAAGCGTATTAAGCCCTTCCACGGTGAGACCTTCAATAGAACGCGGTCTCCTACCTGGAATTCCAAAGGTTTCCTCCTTTGGTCAGTGTAGCTTTTCTGTCGGTCTCTAGAGGCTTTCAACCGTTCATGAATCTGAACGATCTTCTATGTTGTTTCCCCTATGATTTCCGGACCGGTGAGAGTGCTTTCAGGAACTCGTCCTTTAGCTAACTGGGTGTCGCCAACTTCAGTCCAGCACAGAGGGGACCTGCACTTACGGCCATAGAGGGCTTCAAATGGAGCAGCCTTTATGCTCGTATGATAACTATTGTTGTATGAAAATTCGACAAGGGGTAAATGGATATCCCATGCCTTTCCAAAGTCAATCACATAGGCTCTCAACATATCTTCCAAAGTTTGTATCGTTCTCTCACTTTGCCCGTCTGTTTGTGGATGTTAAGTTGTACTCATGTCTAGCCTAGTCCCCAGGGAACTTTGTAGTGACTGCCAAAACCTTGAAGTGAATCTACTATCTTTATCGGAGATAATGGACATCGAAACACCATGCAGTTGCACTATTTCCCTTATGTAAGTTCTTGTAAGTCTGTCCATCTTGTCAGTCTCCTTGATTGGTAGGAAATGCGCGGATTTGGTCAATCTGTCGACGATGACCCATATGGTATCGAGTCCACCCGTCGTCTTGGGCAACTTGGTTATGAATCCATAGTAATCCGTTCCCATTTCCATTCTGGTATCTCCGGCTGTTGTAGTAATCCTGACGGTTTCTGATACTCGACCTTAACCTTAGCGCAAGTAAGGCATTTACTTACGAAAGTAGCAATTTCTGCTTTCATGTTAGGCCACCAGTATAGTTTCTTAAGATCCAGATACATTTTATCTGAACCTGGGTGTACGGAATACCTCGTGTTGTGTGCTTCGGTCATGACCACGTCTCTGAAGCCACCATGTCTCGGTGTCCAGATACGGTCCATGAGATAATATGCTCCGCCACCCTTGATTTCTATTTCTTTTCCATTCCTCTCAGGGATTCACCCGACACATGTTCAGGTTGCAAAGCTTCCAGTTGAGCCTCCTTAATTTGTGTGGATAAGTGGGAATGGATAGTCATAGTCAGAGATTTGACTCTCCGACCAGTGTATTCTTTTCGACTGAGGGCATCAACTACCACATTGGCCTTGCCAGGATGATAACAAATTTCACATTCGTAGTCATTGAGTAGCTCGACCCATCGTCGTTGTCGCATGTTGAGCTCCTTCTGATCAAAAATGTGTTGAAGGCTCTTGTGGTCGGTGAAGATAATGCTCTTTGTTCCGTACAGGTAGTGTCTCCAGATCTTCAGAGCAAATACCACTGCTCCTAACTCAAGATCGTGTGTTGTATAGTTTACTTCGTGTGTCTTAAGCTGACGGGAGGCATAAGCAATAACCTTCCCTCTTTGCATAAGCACACAACCAAGTCCTTGATTTTATGCATCACAATACACTACGAAATCTTCTATCCCTTCGGGGAGGGATAGTATCGGTGCGGTGCACAAAGCCTGTTTCAGTGTTTGGAACGCATTCTCTTGTTTTGCTTCCCAGTCAAAGGCCACGCCTTTCTGGGTCAATGTAGTAAGAGGTTTCGCAATGCTAGAGAAGTTCTTTATGAACCTGCGATAATAACCAGCGAGACCTAGAAATTGTCGAACCTCTGTAGGTGTCTTTGGTGCCGACCAGTTCTCAATGGCCTTAATTTTGGAGGGGTCCACGTGTATCCCCTTTTTGCTAACAACGTGGCTCAAAAATTCGACTCTTCGAATCCAAAATTCGCATTTAGAGAACTTCGCATAGAGCTTCTCCGATCGTAATGTTTCTAAGACTTTTCGTAGGTGCTGACCATGCTCTTCCTTACTTCGGGAGTAGATAAGTATATCATCGATGAAGATGATGACGAACTGATCCAAGTAAGGATGGAACACCCTATTCTTTAGATCCATGAATACTGCTGGTGCGTTGGTTAATCCGAACGGCATCACTACAAATTCGTAGTTTCCATAACGGGTTCGGAAGGCCGTCTTAGGAATATCCTCCTCTAGTACTCGCAATTGGTGATATCCGGATCGTAGATCTATCTTTGAGAAGTAGTTTGCTCCTTGAAGTTGATCAAATAGGTCGTCAATGCGGGGCAGAGGATAACGATTTTTTACAGTAAGTTTGTTCAGTTCTCTGTAGTCAATGCACATACGGAACGATCCGTCTTTCTTCTTTACAAACAAGACCGGTGCTCCCCAAGGTGAGAAACTTGGTCTAATGATCCTTTTTGATGGAGTTCATTAAGCTGACTGGAAAGTTCTTGCATCTCTGCTGGTGCCAGGCGATAAGGCGATTTCGCTACTGGGGTAGCCCCTGGAACTAAGTCGATTCTGAACTCGACTTGGCATTGTGGTGGTAATCCCGGTAGTTCTTCTGGAAAGATATCGGGAAAGTCGCGTACTTCTGGAATGCTCTTGATGTCCTTTAATTCCTGACTCGTATCAACGATGTGTGCAAGAAATGCTTGACAATCCTTCCGTAAACACTTTCGAGCTTGGATACATGAAATGATGCGAAGGTTTGTACTTGATTTGTCACCGTAAATCACTAATGTTTCGTCGTTAGGGAGATTAAGATGAACTGCCTTCTAAAAGAACATGATGTCAGAGCGAAGAAGACTTAACAAATCCATGCCGACTATTACGTCGAAACTTTTAATTTGGACCGGCATGAGGTTGATTGGGAAAGAATGACCGTCTAAACTTAATGTACAGCCCATGTATATGTAGTTAGTGTTTTTCGTTTTTCCGTTTTCCATTTCTATAGTGAATGATTTTTCTAACTCGCTAGGTTTATGTTTAAGTAAGTGAATAAAGTTTTGACTCACGAAGCTTCTCTCCGCTCCACTATCGAATAGTATGCATGCATATGAATTATCGAGAAGAAACGTACCAGCAACTACTGTAGGATCAGCTACGACTTCTTCGTGGCCTATAGCCAAAACTCGTCCCACCCCGCCGGTATTTGCTGCCTTCGGGCAGTTTCTCTTTTAGTGGCCCACCTCGCCACACCCGTAGCAAGCTTGGCCTACACCAACGTTGGGAACTTGAGTGATCGGCTTTACGGGGGCTCTGCAGAAACGGATAGTGTGTCCCTTTCTGTTGCAGTTGGAGCACTGCATTTCCCGACAAGGTCCATTGTAGTGGTAAGTGCATTTGGCGCACTTTGGAAAGTTACCCACAGAAGGCTTTGTTGGGTAGAGATTTGTAGGAACGGTAGTAGGTACAGTAGCAGCATTCACTGTAACTAGTTGTTGTTTCTTCGAGGATTCTTGGGAAGACCCACCCTTCCCTTTATTCCATCCTCTCTTCCTGTTATTGTTGTTGTTGTTCCCTCTTTGTGGTTCTGGTGCAGAAATTGTTGAGTTCTGATGACTTCCGTGATCAACAAGAGATTGTGCCAGTTCCTTGGCACTTTCAAAAGTGTCAGGTTTTGAAGCTAACAAACTTGACTGAATTTGGGGCGACAGTCCCCAAATGTATCTCTCTATTTTCTTACTCTCAGGAAGCAATCATATATGGGCAAAGGATTGCCAGATCGCAGAATCTATTGGTATAAGTTGCTATGTCGTTACCAATCATTCCAAGAGTCTAGAGTTCGTGTTCGAGTTTTTGAATCTCTCCTCATGGACAGTATTCCCTCATCAGCATGATTTTTAAGCTCTCCCAGCTTATGGAATTCGCCACTATCAGAGTAAGTACCTTAACATGGCCATTCCACCAAGTTAAAGCTCTATCAGTAAGCGTAAAGGTGGCAAACTTAACTTTGTTGTGCTCGAGACAGGAGCAAATTTCAAAGACTGACTCTGTCCTTTCAATCCACTGCCTCAAAATCATCACACCACCTGTCCCATTAAATATTCGGTGTTTGGCATTCGTAAAGTCTTTATAGGTGCATTCTCGGGGTTGTCCATGACTCTCGCCATGGTTGGAAGGAAGCGTGCCTATTCCCGAGCCAGTAGTAACAGGGGTATTGAGTTGTGACATGGCAGCCGCCACAGCTGATGTGACTGCTGCTTGGAACATGGCAGCATCAAATTGAGGAGGTGGAGGCGGTGGTGGTATAGGTGCTTCCCCACCGTTGTTTCGTCTCGGGTTTCTACGCGGAGGCATCCTTCAACTATAGGTTGAAAAAGATAAAGATAAGAATTTCATAGCATAGAAAATGAATGTGTCTCATGAACTAAATTGCTATAGTTCAACAACAGATGAAAATATGAGTCTCAAAGAAGAATAATAGTTATTTGTAAGACTGAATATATGAAACATGCATATGGTTTCTCCATAACATTTTAAGGATTGAACGAAATACTCAACGTAGTAGTAATAGGGTGCCACTTATATTAATATAATAGTTGATACAATGATCACGAAAACTTGACCCCTATAAGGGTCTCCGGTTACAAAGTTTAAGAAAAATAAAAACTTTTAGCCGAGGTCCTAACTTATAACAAAATTTGGGATTTTGGCAAGCACTACTTGCGACGTAGGTTGCGCTTGGAGCTTGACTCTACATCCGATTACTTTGATTCCATAAGACGCCTATCGAAGGCGACTTGTTGCTCCTTCAATTCAGCGAGGGCTGCAATCATCTGCGCTTCGAATGCCTCGGTTTGGAGTTGGGCATTGTCCTGAGCTCTGTCCAGCCTACGGATGTCAGAAGTGTGAACCTGTACTTCCACGTTGACTTCCCGAATCCGGCTAGCTTGAACTCCGGATTGGTAAGACTGGTTGGCTAGTTTGCCCACCATGACTGGGAGTGCCCGATCGGCTGAACCTCCGCCGCGGACATCGTAGAAGTCCCGGCACATGCCGTAGGGAGGACGTAGACTTTGTTGTTGGCTCCAATGGTGGAGGTGACTTCCCCAAACGGAGTCGGTCCTTGAAAGTTCCTTACAAAGGCGGGAGGTTGTGCGGGTGGTGGGTTAATCACTTCCGGCTCTGAGTCGGTACCGGAGTCATCCTCTTCGATCCAACCCCCGTTGCCTTGGTTGGGATAGTAGGGGTCGTCGGGGTGATGAAATCCAGCCATTTGACTGTACGAGAATAGGGTTATAAGAATTGAATAAAATTTGGAACATGTAAGCTAAGCTATTTTATGTAGCAAATACTCCTATAGTATTTAAATTCGTGTGTTTGATCCTTGTGATGTTTTTGGTAAGTTTTGACTTGTTGCTCATTACGAACATTCCTCGATATACATTGGTCCGATCTCGGGCAAATATAGTTGATCACGCTATATTTGTCCCAAATCTGATTACATATATCGAGTCTTAATCGTAGTGTCCAACTTGTCTAAATACTTGTTGTATAGTTATAATCATGAAAATAAGTTGTTGTATGCATGTATTTGTACTTAAATGAACTAACAATTTAAGTTAAACGAAACACGGCTTAGGCGTAAAACAAAAAAAATGTTTTGTCAGAGATTATTAGTCCCTTAATCATTTATAGTTTGTATATCTTATGTGGTTCGATATACTTAATTCATTATAAACATTGCTCTGATATCAATCTGTCACACCCCCAAACCGGAACGGCGGAAACGTTCGGGTGCGGATGACTTCATGTGGTAACGTAGCAAATGAATACATAGTAAAGAAAACAATACAACCATCATATATATAATTGAAAGTTTACATTGTTAAAAGGTACATGTTCAAAACCAATTACAATATGATGCCAAAATATGAATTTAAACTGGCGCCGCAGCGTTCCTTCTTCAAAAGCTATTTGTTACCTATAATTACTAAATCCCTAGGACATACAAGTAGTTTTGAAAGAGTAGATCAGCATTTAAGCCGGTGAGTTTCATAAGTATTAAATGACAATGTTTGTATAAAATGAAACTGTTTTGTTTTTGTTTGTTTGTTCCTAGAAAATCCCATATTTTCTAATAGCATAAATGTAGCCTTCTATCAAGACCAATGTTTGTTTCTAGAAAATGTATGTACGTATAAAATTTCCAATAAGTCTGCAAAACCCCGTAAATCAGTGTGTTTTTAATACTCCATGTGAGTTTTATAACCATGCTATTGACTAGAAATGCCTATACACAACGTTCTTCAGGAGTTGGAATGTTCTGACGTTTGTCACCCCAAATGGTGTACTGTAGCTAACAGTCAGGGCGCGGGGTTGTCAATCCCGTATAGATCTATACACAAACACCATGCTCCCCCTCCAAGGGATTCTGGTATATAATACAGGACTTGAAATGTGTACTCGAACGTACGTGAAGTTAATGTCTAATAAAACTTAGTATAAAACAGATTTACGTATGAAAATGTTCGTTTGTTCTTGTATGTGAAAGTAAACTTCCTGAAATAGTGTTTCATGTATGTAAAAGTTTGTGATGTTCTCGTAAAACTATACCTATTATAGTTTTCTAAATGTGTGACTCGTTTGTATAGTAATCCCTAGTGAAATACTCACTTGTTATGAAAAGTATAATTTTTGTAGTGCCTATGATGGACACATATACATATAGTATAAGCAGAGTGTTAGATTTATACATATATAACAACATTTTTCAGTTCAAAAGATATGATGTTATCATGATATATTTTGCATACAAAAGTTTCCCTATAATACTTATAAATCATATATGATTCCGTTGATAAAAAGTGTATAGTGAAACTTTATAAAATACCAACTAATATTTGAATGGTTTACTTGTAATCCCCCCCCCCTTTAAAGAATCTAAAAACATTTATAAAACATTTCAAAGTGTAAATTATAGGGGTATGAACTCACTTGAAAGATCGAAGAAGGCGAGATGAAAACCGGGCATAATTTCGACTCGAGAAAGCGGATTTTCTCGGGATTCTCGGGAATCTCGGGAGTACAAACGACCTTCGGGACTTGAGCAAGGAAACCGGGGCTCCGAAATAGTACGTGCACGGAAAACGAGGCAAAAACGCAAGAAAAATGAGAGGAATTGGCTCTTTTCTTCGGAACCCTCGCATCCCTTTTATAGGGGGTGGGAACCGCCTCCGTACGCGGGGTGTACACGACTACGCTGGGCGTACGCGTGCGTCACGCATGAGCGCATCCTCGACTGCTTCGGACTCCGGATGGGACTAGACATAGGCTCGCATAGGGCGCGACGTGGACGATCCGAGGCCTAGGCCTTGAGTACGCTGGGCGTACTCGTGCGTGACTCAGCCTTCGGATAATACCGGAATTTCTATTAAAAGTTATATTTTTAATATTTAATAAACTTCAAAAATTCATATATTCTTCATACGAACTCCGTTTTCGACGTTCCTTATATCCACGCGTAGGTGAGACTATACTCTACAACTTTCGTTTAGATTCCATTGGCAAATTTTGAAATTATTTTTATTATTTATTTTTAAAATGTCGCGGTAAGAAAATTTCGTTAGAAATTCATAACTCCATTATCTGACGTCTGTTTTTACCAGACTTTTTACCGTTGAAATACCATTGTCTAGACCTTCGATTCTCGTTTAGTTCGTTCCGGCCAAAAGTCGCTCGATCTCCTATTCGAGTTTTTAGCTGTCTGTGGCTAAGCCGAACTTGGAAAAATCATAACTTCAATATACGAAGTCGGATTTGGGCGTTCTTTTTACGTACGATCACGGTTTAATGACATCTAACATAGTAGGTAATTAATTAAAGACTTTTTGGACATTTTATTTTCGAAGTTAATTTCATTATATCAAAAGTGGTTACAATGCTTGACTTTTTAGGTCATTACATATAGTTGAAATATCGGGTTGTCACATTTTGTGTGACCGGAGGGTCTTATGTGCTTACATTGATTATTATGTTATATGTGATATGCTATGCATCATGTCTTTGGGATTTATGCCATGCGGAGTTTATAGACCGGACCGGAGGGTCCAACGATATAGACCGGACCGGAGGGTCCAACGATACAGACCAGACCGGAGGGTCCAACGATACAGAACTGGAGGGTTCCACTGAGACACACCGACCGGAGGGTCATATTGTAGCCTTGAGTGGCGTATGTGTTGAATGTGGTATTTTGGGGAACTCACTAAGCTTCGTGCTTACCGTGTTATGTGTTATGTGTTTTAGGTTCTTCAGAATCGCGGGAAGGCAGCGGCTCGATTGTACACACACAAGAGAAAAGAGTGATGAATTCAGATCCCGAAATTCCCTAATGTTCTGAAAACTTTGTTGATGATTTTTGAATAAAAAAATAAAATGTTTATATGGAATAATGTGCATTTTAATGAAATAAAAATGAATAAAATAAATTAATTTTTTTTTTGGTGTTACAAGTTGGTATCAGAGCCTTGGTTTGAGGGATTCGGGTACACCTTCGGGTATGTACGGACTCAAACTGAGGATTGAGAAAAAGGTTTTCAAAAGAAATGGGTTTTCTAAAAATGAGTAAGAGAATTTATAAGAGAAAGAGACAACGAGCAGTGTGTACAATCAGCCAGCGCCCGAACGGTGATTTCCCAAAAAAATACCCTTACATTGTGTGTTATGAGTAATATGTGAAATGTTATATATGCTAGAGAGTAGGCAAGGTATTTCATATTTTAGTGCTAGAGTAGCCTGATTTGTGATGCCTTAGCCTAGGAGTTACTATTATTTGTAAATTGCTTTTGTGTATGTGCGGATTATGAGTATCCAGCAGGAATCCTATTTAGAGAAGGATTTGAGCAGAGGAGTAATCTAGAAGAGATACCTAGATGAGCATTTGAGGAGCCTTTTGAGAAGGTAGTCGGATACCCGCGAGGGGTGGAGTTGCTTGAGCTCGGTGACATCTTTGATTACGAGTGTAGCAAGCGGAGTTGTAACCTAGAGTGGTGATACATGTTGATAAGGGACTACTCGATGCCCGAATGCTGCTTGCTTCGTGCTTTGTGGAATTCTCGGTGATGGGAGTCGGCTACTTAGTGAATATGACGATATTCAGGAGGTAGACAGCTGGCATCACTAGGAGTTCTTCAGCAGCTGATGGCAGGAAGGTGTGGGAACCTAGGAAGAGCCTAGGAAGTGATCCTTGTTAGATGAGTAGGCGGATAATGGAGAGTATTCGCAGGAAGAGCGGCCAGTAGGGCGGAAATTGTAAGTGAGGAGGTTGAGCAGCTACTTAGGAGATCTGGAATGATTTATGTGGAAAGTATGGATAGATGTGGCAGGTAGTATGGGCCCATACTACTGAATGCAGAGGACCCATACTCGATACATGGAAAGTTCCTGGGATTCTAAGTGGCAGATGAGAGAGGATCATATGGTTTGAGTACCATGATCAGTGGCAGATGAGAGGGGATTGTATGGTTTGAGTACCATGCTTGGAAGCAGGTTGGGAAGTGATGTCATGGTTCGAGTACCATGGCTACGATGATTAGTGTTACTGGTCACCAGTTATGCCATTGTGTTGATTATACCGAGATCAGGTATGAGAGAGTATGCAGCTTGAGGGCCAATTTGAATGAGTTCGAGGGAGTATGCTTGAAAGAGAAATGGGATTCGTTTTAAGATGTTTTAATTGTGAGGTGCCAGTGGAAACTGCATGGCTTAAGGATAAGTGGGATGATGTTGTTGAAGAAGCAGGGTTCGATTCAAGCCATCGGCTGATGGATGAGCCATCGCCTTTTATGGCGAGAGTTACGTGGTTTCCGTTCTTGAGGAGGAGAATGAGCTATCGAGTTTCTGGTTCCAGAAATTGGAGGCCGTGGAGTAGTACTAGTGGCGATCTTTTCGGGGTGTTTGAGCGGTTTGTCTGTGGTGAAGTATCTCTTGTACCATAGAGCCAATAGTGGAAACGGAGAGTCTTGGGTGAATCGGGGCAGTTAGGATGTCCAGTTATGGGGCAGTATGAGGTCCTGAATGATTAAAAGAAGTCATGAGGAGAAGTTATGAGGGCTTCGTCTATGATTCGGAGTACTTGGTATTGCTAGGTCATCAAGCGTTGCGTAGCTCAATCAGAGAATAGATGCGATGTTATTAATGGAAGCAGTCTGTGGATGGATGAACCCTAAGTGGGGGACAACCAGGTAATTTCTGAAGGGATTTGAGAATTGTGTAGAGGCAGTTAGAGGTCTGGTTGTAGTGATTATGTGGCAGATTCATGGGTTCAGGGCTAAATTGGTTGATAGGGCGAGGTGCAAGTGAGATGATGCCTGTCGTGCATGATCAGGAAGGAATGAGTGATTCTATGGCAGGTGCCATTGGTCAGAGAGGTTGTTCGGGTCAGAATTTCAGTGTGTTAAACAAGACGAGACAGTTAAGTCCTTGAGTTAAGAGAGCAGTAACAGAGGTTGACAGGTATATGTCCAGAATGTGATCTCCTCACCAGGAAAAGCAACAATTGGTCTGTTAGTTAATTTCGGAGACGGTATGAGTTAGATGGTATGAGTAGCGATCGGTAATGGGTGAATTTCTGGGTCCTTGTAGTCAAGTTACGAGTTAATGACGATGTCATGTGTTCAATTTGGAAAGCGAATACTTCGAGGTTGCAAGTGTTGCAAGATGGGGATCATCTTCGAGATTCTAATGAAGGGAGGCAGTATCTGTGTATGATGTTGTGAGTGCGAGATCAGTGATTGAGATAACGCATCGTGGGATGTGGTGATGGTGTCCTGTAGTATCGGAATATGCTGTCAGAAATAACAGTGCATAGTTTGAGTAGGTGTGTACACCTACGCATGGCCGGTCCGCAGGGCATGAGTTCACGATCGCGGTGTGGCGTCTACGTGAAAATGAGATTATGAAGAGGTAAGGGCTGGTGCGGTAACACTGCAAGGAGCCGCAGTTCAGTGGCTTAAAGCAGAGGTTGTAGTGATACTACGGGGAGCCGTAGTACTCACGGATCAGATAGAGAGGTTATAGTGATGCTACGGGGAGCCGTAGTACTCACGGATCGGAGATAGGTTGTAGTGATGCTATGGGGAGCCGTAGTATTCACGGATCAGGGAGGTTGTGGTGATACTACGGGGAGCCGTAGTACTCACGGATCCGAGAGAGATTGTAGTGATGCCACGGGGAGCCGTAGCAAGCACTAATCAGGGACGAGATTGTGGTTATCTCAATTGTCTTGGGTGGTTATATTGGATGGAATCGTGGTTGTTGTAGATGGTTGAGTTAAGTGTGGGTTATGAGTCATCAGTCTCGAAATGAGTGGTTCTTGGGGCGAGTGGTCCAACCCGGGGATTTATCAAACTCTTGAGATGAGTTTGATTTTAGTAGTGTGCCGGGAAGGCGATATGAGGTTTCAAATTCAGAGAATGAGTACTCTTCTGAAAAGTTAGTTGTCATCTGGAATTAAGACCAGAGGTTCAGTGCTTGGTTAGGATAGTGCAGTGAGTTGCACGAAATTCTTGAGCCTTAGATGTCAAGTGTCAGGAGTGAGTCGATCTTCGGTTGGATTGTAGTTTTCATATGAGGTAAAGAGAATTTTGTGACTTGTGTGTCACTGGGCCGAGATAGTTGACACGAGAAGGAAGTTAGTGAGAAATTCTGAATCATGTCATGGGTAACCATGGAGGTTCAACTATGGGGTTGAGGTTCTATGAGTTTTCCTATAGAAACAACCATCATTCGAGCATCGGTATGCCACCCTTTGAGCTGTTGTATAGGAAGGGGTGTCGGACCCCCATTTGCTGGGAAGAGGTGGTGCATGGAACCGAGAGTCCCTGCGAGCAGATTCAGAGCATGTGCGATACATGGAGTAGCGGTTACTCTACTAGGGATAGTGTAAAGTGGGGTGTGAGCACCATGGCACTTGTCTGAAGTTGCAAGGTTGACAAGTAGATTTCCTTGGGTAAGGAAAGAGAAAGGTATGTAACTTCGGGAGGAGTGTTGGTTCACGGAAGTGAAAGTAGTAGTGAGAATGGATGATTAAGAGTATGATGGTTGAACACTGTGTATGTGCCAGTGGTATGGAAGCGCATCCGGGTTGGGTGTCTGTGGAGGTTGCGGTAGAATCTCCGGTGGTTTAGAACTAGAGGAGTTCGAAAGAAATGCAAGGATAGAGCCTTGGATTTAAGTATGGTTGTGATCAGAAGGTTATGTATATAGTGGTAATTCATCCTGGGGATGTCTGATGGTATCGTCAGTATGTCGGGTCTTTCCAACCCGAGGATGTAGAGGAGGCTCAGCATGTGTATGCGATTGCAGAGGAGAGCTCAGGAGAGTTGTGTAGGAGCTGAAGGATGGGTCATCCTATCAGCATGGAGAGGAAAGAGCTGGATTCGGATTGAAAGTGGGATGAGTTACAAAAGTGAATTCGATAAAGGTTATGCTAATCAAGGAAAGGAATAGCAGTTTGGTACCGGGTTAGGACCCGGTCGTCTAGGGTGATGTCTAGCTGTGTAAGGGTCGAGCGATCGTTGTGATTTGGAATGAATGAACTATCATGGAGTGGTACTCGGATGATAAATGGGGGTATCAGAGGATGAGACCGTGGTCAGGACACCGCAGGGGAAGAGTTAGGATTTGGGTTTCGGTGGTAGTGTTTTGAGGAACCTGGTTTGGTTAATGCCATGTGATGCATTGCGAGAGTAGTTTCTAGAGTTGTGTTGCCGCAGGCTTCGAGGATGAAGCTTAATTTATGTGGGGGAGAATTGTAACATCCCAAAAATTCAGAAGTAGAGTTGAAGGGCTAAAAGTGTAAATAAGAAGGTCGACTCGGCGAGTCTATGGTTAGACTCGGCGAGTTGAGTCGTGTCTCAGGTCGCATGATAAGTGACCAACTCGGCAAGTCGCATGGGTGGACTCGGCGAGTTGGTGCTGTGTGGAGAAAACCCTAATTCCGGGGGTTGAGCCCTATATAAAGAACATAATACCGTCTCCCCAGCCTCTTTACTCTCCATTGAAGTCCAGAAACCCTAACTTTCGGTTGTGAGAGAGTTGGAGAGCATTTGGAGCCTTTGTGGAGGGAATCTTGGGGAGAAATCAAAGAACAAGAAGGTTGGAGCAAGGAGCTTTGCAGGGATTTAGCTTTTTCATCAGTTGGAGCTTTCAATTGAGGTAACAATCTACTGTTTGAGCTTTTGTGCATCTAGATCTATCATTTGTGGGGTTTTTTTTTGGCATAAATGAGGTCCATCTCAAGTTTGGTGTAAGATCTGAGGTTGCTACCTCAGATCTAGGTTGTTAATAATCCAGAAAGCCATAAAGTCTCTGCTCAAGAGTTGTTGGTGAAGTTCTTCTGTCCCAAACCCTAGCCCTAGAGTATATTATGCTTAGATCTCTTTGGATTCACGTAAAGTTTGCCACTTTACGTGATGGATGGCTTGTAGAGGAGTAGATCTATGGATTTGAGACCCTGCATGGCTTGGAAAGCCTCTGTATGGGTTAAGAACTAGTGGTACTCGGCGAGTCACGTGGGTGTACTCGGCGAGTTGTATGAAGATAGGCAGCAACCCGACGAGTGGGAAGAACAACTCGGCGAGTTGGTTGAAGATAGCCTTGGACTCGATGAGTCTGTTCTTGGACTCGGCGAGTATGGTCGTGAGGACCTAACCTTTCCTGGTTGAGTTGTGAATCAGTGAGTCAAGGGATGACTCGGTGAGTTGAGCAGGAAGTGACTCAGAGTTCGTGGGACTCGGTGAGTCTTGGGGCGACTCGGTGAGTTGGGTCGCGATATGGGAGTTTTCAGAGTTGAGGGATTCGACGAGTCAACGGGCTGACTCGACGAGTAGGGTCAGTCAGGAAGTTTGAATTTGAGTGAGGACTTTGACTTTGACCAAGAGTTGACCAGTTGACTTCCAGGGGTAATTTGGTAATTATTGGTATTTATTGGTTTCGGTGATTCAGTGGTGGAGTTCGTGATGGTGGTTGGAACAGCGTGATCTTGTTCTTCAGTCGGCAGTAGCAGGTGAGTCTCCTCACTATACGTTACCTTGAGTGGTAGTTATGTGTGACCGGAGGGTCTTATGTGCTTACATTGAGTATTATGTTATATGTGATATGCTATGCATCATGTCTTTGTGATTTATGCTATGTAGAGTTTATGGACCGGACCGGAGGGTCCAACGATACGGAACTGGAGGGTTCCGCTGAGACACACCGACCGGAGCGTCATATTGTAGCCTTGAGTGGCGTATGTGTTGAATGTGGTATTTTGGGGAACTCACTAAGCTTCGTGCTTACCGTGTTATGTGTTATGTGTTTCAGGTTCTTCAGAATCGCGGGAAGGCGGCGGCTCGATTGTACACACACAAGAGAAAAGAGTGATGAATTCAGATCCTGAAATTCCCTAATGTTCTGAAAACCTTGTTGATGATTTTTGAATAAAAAAATAAAATGTTTATATGGAATAATGTGCATTTTAATGAAACAAAAATGAATAAAATAAATTTAAATTTTTTTTGGTGTTACATATAGCAGTGACATTACGTCGTGGTTGATGCATTTGTAGAGACGACATGTCATCTCTATAGATACCCCTATAAAAACAAATGTATCGTCTCTATAGCTATGCCCATATAGCTCCTTTTAATCTATATAATTTTCCAAATTGTTAAAATAGTAGTAAATTTACAAAATAGCTAAATCGCTAAATTTAAATGCAAAACATTAAAATACAATACAATCTCAAAACATTAAAATATAAAACAATCACAAAACATTTACCATAACATTCATTTGAAATGTATAAAAGTTTCATAGAATTACACATACTACCTAATTTAATCGGATCCACTAGAAGTTTGCCAATCATTACTTTGATCATCAACACTTTGACATGGACATTTGTTGTATTTGTTGATTAAACTTTTGACTCAATTGTTGAGTCAACTAAAGAGAAAATGCATTAAGGTCTACATTATTTTTTGAAGGAGCCGAGATATTATAAGGTGCTACATTATTCACTTTTCGACCAACACCCCGTGTATGACCTCTCCTTTCTCCAAGTACACGAGCCAAGCATTCTAGTTGTTTGACTTTTGATTCATCACCACCAACCTTGTCCAACATTTTCTTATACTCATTTTCAATTTTAAACTACAACAAAAAAAAAACAATAAACATACATTAGTCTTTTTTTTAACTAAAAATCGGAAGCATAACGACTATAAAGAAGACAACCAACCCGTTCCACTATAATTAATAAGAACAATAAGTCTAAAATTTCAACATACCTATAATACCAATCTACTATCAATATATTTAATCTGCTTTAAATAGCAATATAAACAATATAGGTAATCCACTTTTAATACCATAATAATATAGAAACATTCTAGTTACCTAATCTTGTTGTGCTCGCATGTTGCACCATCCACGACCTTCTTTATAGTGAGTCTTCTTCCAACCCTCAATATAATTCACCTTTCCTGTTGCTTTTCTTTATATAGAGTTAGAAAAAAAAAACTATTATTAAGATTTCATATAACTGTTAATAAATCCTTAAATAATACGAAAAAAAACTTACTTCCTTAAACCATTTTTGGGAATAGGGTTCACTCCCATGTGAACTTGGATAAATTTGTTTTCCTCTGTTCTCACTATTTTGTACAAACTTTCCCTTCCATTTTTCATTTGTGTAAAGCTTGCCGATAACTTTTCCCCACTCTTTTTCAGACTGTGCCTGTGGGGGATTTCTCTTTACGATGTCTACATCCTTATAGCCTCCCACTTTATCAAAATGTTCCTTCAACTTCCCTTTCCGACGCTTGTAACACGATGCAAAATCACTATCGATTCCTTGAATCATTTGATTCCAGAAAGGTGCGTCTCGGAAAGCTTCAACATCAAAATAGTTCTACAAAAGAAAGGATTATTACACATCTAAAAATTATAAGATTTAAATCAAAATAAAACATTATATTGTATACTTACATGCACTTCGAGATACACTTTGTTTTTGAATTTTGCAGGGACATCTTTCCAATTTGGATAGTGAAAAGGGACAAATTTTGGAACATTATTTGAGACACACCGTATGTAAACTTGGTAATTGTCTCCACAAAACTTAAATTGTTTTCCCGTAAGTTCAATTTCAAGTGGTAGTGGCCCTTTGTTATCATCAAACATTCGATTCAAATTTATGTGTCGTCCATTCATACGAGTTTTCTTTGGCTTTGCTACATTGACATATGTAATTGAAAACTTAGTATGTTAAAAATATATTCAACATGAAGACATATTTTATCATAAGAAGTTACTTACATGACTCACAAGATGTTGGGATCTTCTGTGGACGCGGAGAGGTTTATTCCCACCATCTCCACCATGGCCCCGTGCAACATGTGCCGACATTTCTTTGATTGAAATAAATAATAAAAATAAATTAAACAAATATTATAAGCAACAATTAGTAACTTGACTTTATATTTAATAATTCAAAATATCATTTATGAATGTTGAAATGGTTCATCTTTAGTTGTTTATATCTGATCTTATTCAACATACTTTGTGTGCTTAATTCATGTTAAGTTGCATATCATACTTTGATCAAACTACCAATTATAGCTCGAAATAGCATTGTACTTTTATTGATTTGAGTACTATATCATCATACTTTAATTATTGTTCCCTTTTGAATCATCACATGTTAAGGTTATTGCATGAAAATTATTAACATGATGACATTACACCTTGTGATTATGTAGATTGCAGAAATGGATTTACCTCCAAAAGGAAATTACTATACATGACCTAAAATGGCATGATTGAAATAAAGAACTCTTACCTCTTTAAGCTTGAATTTTCTAAAAAGTTAACTTTGATCAGTAAATGTTACTACTTGAGCTCCATGATTTCTTACTCCAAATTCTGCAACAAATTAATAATTAGTATCACTACTAAAAAATAGCCTTTTACGATGCGCAATTTATGATACGCATTGATTTACGGTACGCAAAAGTGTTTGATCTAAAAATAATGTCATCTCTCTATAAATTTTAAGGATTTAGAACGCGCATTTTTGCGTGCCCTTAAATTAATGTCTAAAAAAACACGGAGGACACTTGTAATAAAATGTGTGTCGTCTGAAGATGTCGCTTTATATTTTCTCACAAAAATAAAATAAAAACACGGAGGGCACTTTTCTTAAACGTGTGACCTCTGTAAATTTCGCTTTATAATTTAATGATCTAATAGATCGTTGTATCGAGTAGTTGGATCATAGTCTCTTACCATAAAAATGGCTGCATGCGCAGCAGCACCAACTATGAGAAATCCACCAATCCACATATGATGTGTGAACAACGACAGTTGTGTACCATAGTCAGTAGCTAGATATGGATAAGGGGGCATGGCATACATATGGTGAGCTATAACAATGGTTAAAGAGCCTAACATAGCTAGGTTAAGAGATAATTGAGCATGCCATGACGTTGTTAGGATCTCATATAGGCCTTTATGGCCCTGGCCCGTAAATGGACCTTTATGAGCTTCTAAAATATCTTTTAGACCATGACCAATGCCCCAGTTGGTCCTATACATGTGACCCACTATCATAAAAAGAATTGCAATAGCTAAATGATGCTGTGCCGTATCAGTTAGCCATAGACCTCCATTTACTGGGTCTAATCCTCCACGAAAAGTAAGAAAGTCCGCATATTTTGACCAATTCAAGGTGAAAAATGGGGTTGCTCCCTCGGCAAAACAATTCAAGAACTGGCAGATTTATTCACTCTATCAATAACCGAGCCGGATCTGGTGTATCATAAGAGATTTGCCTTTTCTATTGATTCCTATGAATTGGATCCAAAACAATTCTTGAATGGGGTATTCAACTCCAGGTATGAATGGAAAATGACATCTTTATTGGTTTTATTGGTTCTACTTCCTATTTTTTATGAAGAGAATGAATCTTTTTATCGAAGGACCAGAAAAAAAGGGTCCAGATCTCTTGCGGGAATGATTTGGAAGAGCCAAAACCAAAAATAGTGGTATTTGCTAGCAACAACATAATGGAGGCAGCCAATCAATATAGATTGATCCGAAATCTGATTCAAATCCAACATAGCACCCATAGGTACATAAGAAATGTCATATAATCAGGGTTACATAGATGCCTTTTATGGAAGATTCTTAACTGCGGGGATTAGAAAATTGGTCAACTTTGCTCATTTTTTTGATAGACGAATAATTGATGCAATTCCAAATGGAGTTGGTCTTATGAGTTTCTTTGGAGCTGAGGTTATTAAATCGGTAGGGGGTGGGCGTATTTCTTCTTATCTGTTCTTTTATTTTTCTTATGTAGCAATTTTTTTATCTTCGTCGCTGTAGTAAATAGGAGAGAAAATAGAATTTCTTTCTTCGTCTTTACAAAACAAAAAAATAGGAGGAAGCTGTAACACGTTCACTAAAAAAATCCGTTTGTAGCGAATAATTTATTAAAAAAAAAATTAAATAAGTTTAACACAAATTGGGCGAACGACGGGAATTGAACCCGCGCATGGTGGATTCACAATCCACTGCCTTGATCCACTTGGCTACATCCGCCCCTCTACTATTATCTAGTATTTCTAGATTTTTCCATTAACAGAAAAAAAGAGCATATTATTTCTTTCTTATTTTCTTTCTTATTTCTGAAATCAAAGAAATAAATAATAAAAATTTTCATTTTACATCCAGAAAGTCGTATGCTTTGGAAGAAGCTTGTACAGTTTGGGAAGGGGTTTTGATTGATAAAAAAGAAGAATCTACTTCAACCGATATGCCCTTAGGCACGACCATACATAACATAGAAATCACACTTGGAAAGGGTGGACAATTAGCTAGAGCAGCGGGTGCTGTAGCGAAACTGATTGCAAAAGAAGGGAAATTGGCCACATTAAAATTACCTTCTGGGGAGGTCCGTTTGATATCTAAAAACTGCTCAGCAACAGTTGGACAAGTGGGGAATGTTGGGGTGAACCAGAAAAGTTTGGGTAGAGCCGGATCTAAGCGTTGGCTAGGTAAGCGCCCTGTAGTAAGAGGAGTAGTTATGAACCCTATAGACCATCCACATGGGGGTGGTGAAGGGAGGGCCCCAGTTGGTAGAAAATAACCCACAACCCCTTGGGGTTATCTTGCACTTGGAAAAAGAAGTAGAAAAAGGAATAAATATAGTGATAAACGGACACCCTATTAAATGAAACTAATGAACCTTCAAATTGACTTTTGAACTCATTTTTTTTTATCAATTTGAGTGTTGATTAAAAAACTTATTTGATTGAATTGACTTGTTCAATATCGACGATTGAATATAAATAGGCTATTATTAGTTTGAGTAAGCCACTATGGTGAAATCGGTAGAGACGCTGCTCTTAGGAAGCAGTGCTAGAGCATCTCGGTTCGAGTCAGAGTAGCGGCGCGCGTCTTCTCTTTAGCAACTAGCTGGCAGCGGGAAAAGGAAATCCAAAAGAATTAGAAGACCCGTGTCTCCTCTTTAGCAACTAGCTACCAGCGGGAAAAGGAAATCCAAAAAAATTAGAAAATCCGCCTTATTTGTTTCCCCTCATTTGCCCTACATGTGTTCTTTTCCACACAAAAATCATCGCCGCTCTTCCTCCCCTCCCTACATCGAGTTCAACTTCAAGTGTGAAATCCTAAGCAGATCGATCTAGAACCATAATTGTTGAGATGCACCCGGAATTGCTCAATTTAGCCGATGAAGGAAGCTTAGTTATAATAAGAAAGATTCAGTTTGGCTCTGTTCGGGCATGGAGAACCTAGTTTGTGGAGCCTGAGGCTATTTGATTGCTCGGTACGAATCATGTTTCTGAAAAATCGGCTGTCGACGGCGATACGAGTGATGTTGTTAGATTCCATATTTTCCGATGAATTTGTTCTGTTCCAAGTTACTTTTATTATGAAATCAGTCGGTGACTTCAAATCAGTATCTTATCATACAATTCCTTTATTATAAAGCGTGATTTAGTGCCATCCATGGACTAACTTGACTTATTGCAGAGATCGAACCATGGCTAAAGTTCAATCCATTTTCCTTATCCGATTCAGGGTTCCTTGGCGCCATTAGTCGCAATATCAACATAGGTGACCATCTCCATCTCCATATACATCCGATTTCATCTGTTTCTTCGCTGAAAACAAAATTCACCATGTTTTCCGGCCTAACAGTTGGTCAAACAGCTTTAGCACTACGTTTACTGTTAGCCACATTCTCTTCCAAGATTTCCTCAAACATCAATCGACCTTTTGGTGACGAGGTATATAGTTTCGACAATAGATCGTTACAAGAACCATCTTCAAACTTTTCACGCTCTTAATTGACAAATTTTATGTTAGTTTCGTGCAGCAAGAAAAGCATCCGAAGAAATTAGGGCACAGGTGGTATTAGGAGATTGACATATTGAAATAATAGAATGTATCTCTATCCATTTGATCTTTTACTTATTAATATACTGAAGGAGATTAAAAAATATGGTAAAGAGGTGCCTTTAGGAACAATGTTGAAAATACTAAAAGCTAAAGGAACAAAGGAAAGAAAGGATGCTGTTCAAAATGAATCTACACCAGCTGCTCATCAGGTTCAAGAGTATCACTGTCATATTCTTTACACATATCGTTGTTCATCAGGTTCAATAGTAGTTAACTTCAATTGATTCTTTACTGTTTATATGATGCTTATATTATCCTAATGTGATAGTTGGCTTATGTTCATCTTCTTTAGATTAAGAAGCTTATTCAATATTAATATAGCCACAACTTTTGGCATAACAGTGTTAATATTTCACACATTCTGGACTATCACTTTCATATTCTTTAAACAAGTCACTGTTTATTAAATTCATTTTGATGTGTATTTTTTGTTTCAACTTTGACTTGGAGTTCATAGTGGCTAACAACCTAGTTGCTGTCAGCACTGGAACCTTGATGTATCAGATGAGAAGCAGTTAAATTAGCTTCTTTGCAAGGTCTAATTAATGGCTTTAATGGTTTTTTTGTGTAACTTGTTAGTTTTATTTGGTTTAAACATCTTTATAGACTCTTTTATCTGGAGGGAATTCTTGTGACTTTGTCATGTGGTAGTGAAGGAACAGGATTCCTTATTTAGTGATTGCAACACTTCTGTCCTTGTTTCCATAGGTGATTGTTGGCATTGAAGAAAGCATAAGGAATTCCCGAGATCAACTCATGATCTTCTTGTTGTTGCGAAATCTTGGTTCTGCAATGGCAAATGTTGTCATCGATGCAATGATCGTTGAAGCTTCAAGACTTGAAAAGTATGTGGTATTATATCCATCTCCATCCATTCACTTCCAACAACTATGATAAAATAATAATACTTTTGGTTTATACAAAACTGATATTATTTATTATTGATTATCAGGGCTAAATTTGTGGGGGACCTGCAGTCGGTATCATGGATGGCAATGGCTGCTGGGGGAATCTGTGGGAGTTTATTAGGAGGATACGCACTCACTAACTTCCAAATGGAAACCATTTTTCTTCTTTTTGCTGTTTTGCCAACTCTACAACTTTTCTCATGTGCTTTTGTGAAGGAGACTCCTATCCCAAAACATTCCAACTCTAAAAGTAATGGTCTTAATGGGAGCATGAGCATCTCCATATCAGATGCTGATAAATCCTCAAAACATTCCAACTCTACAGATTTTCACATGTGCTTTTGTGAAGGAGCTTTTCTCATGAGCAACTATTGTTTGGATATATGATGTTTATAAAAAATTTAATGGTTTAACAGTTTCTTTTTGACTTGATGTTAACAAAATGTCCTAGTGGGTTAAGTTAGGAAAGTGATGATTCCATAAAACAATTCCCTTTTTCTTTTCCAGTTTCCCCCATAATAGAGATACATCTCTCTTTTTAATTTATATTTTTGCTAATTTACTGTAACAAATATCTAGATTGTTTTATAATTTTCACTTTTTTTTCCAATTATTATGATTAATTTTCATGTTATTTTTTTTATTGTGATATTGTACAGTTTTAGTTTATTACTGTAATTAAATAAAGGGTAATTTGTTTACCTCAGATACAATGACAAAACCTCAGAAACAGGTAACCAATATGTGTCGATTACCTTTTTGCCCTTCATGTTTTTTGAGTCTTCTATAGGGTCAAATGTTAGAGTACAAGTTACTTATGTATTAGTTCTATCCATTGTTGCATTCTCCTGTTAGAGTACAAGTTACTTAAATAAATCGTAATTTATTTTCATTGTTTTTTTTTAAACTTATTTATCATATTGGTTAAGTAGAAGAAAATCTGTAACAATATTTTTGAATTTATCCATATAAATGGTGTTATATTGTTATGGCTAATTCTAATCTTTTTGCTTTCATCTTTCAGGTGTATAAAGATGTGATGCAGAGCACGAAACAAGCCTGGTTGAAGTAAATGTGATGATATAGGTTTAATTTGTCAAGTAGACACAATGTTTATTAGTAATTACATTCAAGAAATTGTGATTTCTGCAATTTCTCATCATTTAATGCTTTAAAGCTTGAGAATGATTATTTGTATGATATTAACTTTTGTGCAATGGATTGTATTTTTTATATATAGTATTTTATTTTCTACTATGAGATATGAAAATGAAAATTTAATTTGAAAATTAGTAAATCGATAAATAATTTTTTTTAAAAAAAAATTTGAATTACGATACACAAAAATGTGGCATCTTCATTTATGACATGGCCTTTCTTGACAGCAGCTTTAATGATACGCATTGTGTGTCATAAATGCGCGTCGTACATGTGCGTCATCTAAAGACGACGCTTAAAAGCGTGTCGTCTCTCGTTATGACAGGGTCTTCCTTGACACGCATTTGCGCATCGTCTGAGCGTTTTACGATGCGCAATGAGCGTCGTAAAAGGCATTTTTTCTAGTAGTGTATCTAAGATACAACTTTACATTATAATCTATAGAGGTCTATGGATTTACCTCATTTATGTGGTTGTGAAACACATCAAACACATCACATGCTCATGTTAGAAAATATTGAAAAAAATAAAAATTTAAGAGGTTAAAACGCATTCATTATAAAATATTTTGATTAAAATGATTAAATTTACCCAAAAAGCTCTTGAACAAATCCATACTCTCCACTTTCCTCATAGTCTTAAAATGAAACAACATGGTTACATTTGTTTGTGTTCTTTTTATTTTTTTCAATTTAATGCGTTTTATTTAACATGTCTACGTTTAAAAGGGAAAATGTAATTATAATGAATTAAACAAAATGCTACTTAAATAAAACATAATTAATGGACCTTATGAATCTTTACTCTTCATAATTTAGTTTCTATATATCTTTAAATTTGGATTTTTCTTTAAGTTTAATGATTGGAATCTTACCCCATTCTGGTGACTTGTTATCTGTAAACTCTGTCCTAGCAATCAACCATGTTCCAAGAATCTACAAAAACATAAACAACCAATAAAAATAACCCAATTAAATCTTTTTGGTGTTTGGTTTGCTAGATTCCATGGGATTTGGAATTCCATTCCATTGTTTGGTTGTAAAAGACTATGGAATTGAATTCAGCTGGAATTCACAAAATCCTTTTTGATTCCAACATTTCATTCTAAGTCCCAAGGAATTCTAATCCAAGCATCTCCTTGTTAAGAATATGTTAAAGGTGATCACTAGCCCAATAGAATCAATGTTATTGTCTAGAAGAAGTTATCATGTTCTAGAATTATTTGGAATATTCTAGAACATTATGGAATACTATGGAGGAGTCTAGAAGATGCCGAAAGAGCCTAGAATACTCTAGAATGACATAGAAGACCCTAGAAGGTTATGGAACATTCTAGAACACTATGGAAGACACACGAACATCATAGACTAATCTAGAACATTATAGAACATTTTAGAATCATATAGAAGTTTCTAATAGATATAGAATACGATGGAAAGTTCTAGAATAGTCATGAGTGTATGTAGATCTAGAACCATGCTATATGGAGGTGCAAACACCTATAAATAGGTGTGGAGCTCATTTGCTCCAAACTAATCCCAACATCCAAGCATCCAAGAAAGCCTCAAAGAAAGCAAAAGTGTGTAGTAGTCTCACAAAGTGTAAAGTTCTTCTTAAGTGTCTTAATAAAAGTATTTTTGTTTCCCATATAAAGAGTCGTTTCCAACAAAATACATATTTTTTCAAAGCGTAATTATCATTTTTATAATATTTAAAACCTGAATTCCATTTTGTGTTCTACAAAAACGAGTAGTTTTTCCATTTATCATTTATATTCATTTAATAATAGAAATATACAAAGGAATGGAACTAAATTCCATTCTATTTCTGTCAACAAACACATGTGACAAAATATCGATTCTTTCATATTTCAACCAAACTTGTAATAAAATCCTTTGTGCTCTACAAAAGAGAATATTGAAGTTCTGGTGCTATTATGAACAAAGAACTGATAAATAGAATACAATTAAGTCTCAAATAGCTGGAAATATAGAAAATTTGATGTGAATTATATAACATTGACATGAATAGATAAATAACTTTCATGTTGCAGTAATTTTGTCTCAGTTGTTTCAAATTTCAACCATTCATTAGATTATCAAGAAAAGTACATTTTTGTCCATGTCCTATAGTGATATTTTGGATCTGGTTCAACAACGAATATTTTTTTTATCCATTTTGGTCCCAGGACTATAACAATATTTTTATATCTAGTCCAAAAAGGAACCTTTCTTATTTTCCTTTGGTCCGTGTTTCAACCACCCTGCTTCAACCAAATTGTCCCTGAGAAAGGAAAAAATAATCCTCTTTGGACCAAATATGAAAATATTGCTATAGCACAGGGACTAAAGATGTAATTGTAAGTTGATTTCAATTGTATACATGTCTACCTTCACTTAATGGGAATGCTTTTTATGTGGCTTTTGTGGGTTCTGCAAATCATCACATACATTAATGACTTGAGAAAAATAAACAACCCTTGCATATTTTTAGTGGGCATCGAAAAGTTGTTTCATATGTCAATGGGTAAAGAAGGGAAAAAATTGGAAACTCAATAGAAAAGAAAGAAAGAAAATTCTGGAGTAGAATTGGAGGTTTAGTTGCCTCAACCACAGCATCAACCCTGAATCTAAATTTGTGAATGTAGTTGTTGTTGATTCCGGTGGTCGAAATGGAACTGATTTAGATGGAGACCCTCCTATTTGCAAAGGTTTAGCTGGTTGTTATTTTTTCTGAATTCCAAGAAGGGGGTATCTATGGAGTATGCAAGTGTGCTAGGTTGAGTGTATTCACTTCTTAAAGGAGTATTGTTCTTATTATCATAAAGATTCTATTCAATCTTAAAATACAAAACAATGTCAAATATCAGGATAGTAAGGGGGAGGCTAGCAAGAAGAGTATATTGGCTTCATGATTAGCAACTGACTCAGTAGAGTCTGCCTGATCTAGTGGAAAACATGATGGAAATCCATACTGTAACATGTGACACTAGGCAACAAGTACACGTGTTTCAACTTAAAGCAAATTATCAGAGTAGCAAGGGTAGTGGATTATAGATTTTGTTGAAAGCAAAATACCTTTTAATCGCGGAAAGCTATGGTGGGGAGCATGAAATTGTAATGGAAATTTGCTAATTGATGTGAGCAAATCGCCTCTTGAGAGAGCAATTGTGCAACCACAGAAAAATCACAAGTTAGGGATGGATAAGAAGGAACAAAAAAAATAGAAAAATGGAGATGCGCATGAGCTTGATCGAACCTGAAATAGAGATTTGCATGAGTTCTAAGAGCCTTGAAACGATAAATGGAGATGGAGGCGTTAATCAACTGGTGTTAAAGGGTTAGGTTAAACACCAATGGTGAAAGGGGGAGGACGAATCCTGAGACAAGCTAATCGATAGAGAAGATCCGAGACTGGAGACGACCAAACGGAAAGGGATCCTAAGATCATAACCCTATGGGGTCGATCTATCGTCCCTATACCCACAAACAATCGACATCGTTTTAATTTTTCCAACTAAATAGATTAAAAATATATATGTTTTAAAATTTCCAACTAAATAGATTAAAAAAATATATTTTTTTGGGCATAGAAAGCTTTGGGGATGACAAGTCGTCCCTATATTTGCCCCCAAAGGCTTTGTTTCCGTTAAAACAATTAAAAAAATATGTTATTTTCAATTTTTGTTATTTATGAGAGTGATATGTCGTCTCTATAGATGTTTAAAGAACGTACCAATCCCTTATTTTTCCCACTTAACATGTTGAGACAACAAGTCGTCCCTATATCTTAAAAAGTCAATAAAAACTGATCAACTCTATAGCGACGATATGTCCTCCCTATAGGAAGCCTATAGCGACGACTAATGTCGTCCCTATAGAACTCGTACCTATAGGTGTTTATTTTTGTAGTCACGAGTGGAAATGAATGTTTGGAGGAGTTTCGATAACGAGAATAGGCATAGTGATCCGTTTTCCGGCATGGACTTTGTTGACTTATAAGAATTTTCTGAGGAGATTTGTTTACGTCTTACTCTGGCCAACTATATGAGTTAAAGTGACAGAGTTTAATCCTAGTTCCAGCAAAGACCATGAAATGTGGTGGTTTATGAGAATGTGATAAGACTTCGACGAGAGGCATTGTTTGGAAGAGTGATCATGTCTTTTTTCGTTAAACCACACAATAACGGTGGTCGATTTATTGCCGCCGCCGGAGCAGTGTACCTGAAAAAGGAGGAGGCGTGTGGTGGAGCAATGTCTGGTAAATGAGGTAATGGGCTCACATTTTCATTTTTCAAAGATTGGAAAACATATTGAAAGATCTCTTATTGGGCTTAATGTATTGGATTAAATTTAGATGTTAATGAAACTAGAAAATAGCTTTATTGGGCCAACAATAACTGCTGAAGCTTTTGGGTATTTATAAGTTTATAAGATTTTCTAAATGTTTGAATTGGAATCTATTTAGTTTTAAATAACTGCTAAATGCTATTTTTTCTAAATAGTTCCATGCATAATTGATGTCTAAGTCGATTCCATTATATATGTTCCATGTACAAATTATAAAATGGATTTAGTTTAATTGATTTTTAATCACGATAGTGAGAACATATACAACAGATCATAAGAATAGTCACATGGCCATATTAACTTTAGGGCCTATCAAAAGGGTGTTTAAGTTCCTATGAACACGTAAATCTAGGGACCGAAATTAATTAAGATAGTATATTAGACAATGTTATTTTTTTGGCCCAAATAGGTTGAAGAACATATGATGTATCATGTGAGAAAGAAAAGTTGGTATTCAACATGTGTCCAATAGGTGTTCAACATACGCCTATAACATGGAAATCTGGGGCCCAAAATTAATTAAGATATTATATTAGACAATGTTATTTTTTGGTCTAAATAGGTTAAAGCACATATGATGTATCATGTATCAGGTGAAAAAGGAAACAACAAATAATGGAATATACAATTTTATATATATGTAATACTCCAAGATTTATTCAATGCTATTTTGCACTAAATATTAATACAAGGTAAGCAAGGATCGATCCTACTAGACACGAAAAATAATTTATACCAATACCTCTTTTCCTAAGGTATCTATAGTACATAAACAGAGGGGGATTTGATTATTATAAAATGACATAAAAATAATAACAAAGATTAAGATAAAATGATATTAGAGAAATAATCAATATTGGGATATTGTCTCAATTCGGACTAGTTAGTTTATTATTATGGTTTATGGTGCAATGTTTATAATTCATTCCAACTTGACTATAGTAACTAGGGAAGCCAAAGTTACATTGATTCTTCATAGTTTTTAGGAAAGTTAGAAAAGTTCATAACAATTCCCCTTAATCATGGTCATCGATCAATATATGCAATTGATACACAAATATTGATTAGCATTATATTTTAAAGAATCATTAAATCCAAGAGGTAATCTATTGCTTTCATTGCCATGATGAAGAACACAATTTCATAATTTAAGATGAAATGAAAACAAACATAAAGAAACATTTGTTACTTGTCGTTTTGAATATCTATTACGTAATAAAGAAAATGACTAACTAAACCATTCGTGTATTTAAGCTCATGATAAAAAACACAAGAACAATTAGAAATTATATTCATGGAAATAGATAAGAAACTCATAAACATTCAAAACAAGACTAGTTGTTCATCAGTTTTACCAATATTGTAAATGCAAACTTTGGAGAGTATTCTTCAAGTGGTCTTCAATGGTAGGAGAGTATGACCTCCAGGGGTTTCCTTGGAAAATGAATTGTGTCTTCTCTCTAACTCTCAAATGGTATTTATATGCCAAAAATACCAGAAATACGAAAGTTACGAAAACGCCCCTATAGATAATCATCTTCTTTGCCTTTTCAAGCTGGAAAGTTATTCAATCATTCACTAAGTATGGAATATTTGATTCCAGCTATTCATGTGTGATCATGTATGTGAATATTTCACGCCTTATATGAGTAACTTGTGTGCAGGTTGGACATATATTCTTAGCCTAAATCTTCAAGTACAAACCCAATAGTTTAGCGCATGTCTTCTTTAGGCTTCACTTCACTCCATTCCAGCCCATTTCTTATGCATTGCCTAGCCCAATTCAACTCACCATGCTTTCGTACAATTTACAACTTTCACCATAACTTCTAAACACCTCCTTTATGATATTTAGCCTTCTAATCAACCTAAAACACAACAAAAGTGTGAAAGTAGCAAATTCCGAGTTCCGTCCCAATATGCAAAAAGCAAGTGAAAACTAAACTAAATAGGTATAACATAAACTCAGAAAAGGTGAAAGATAATGCACCTATCAAATCACCCAAATTTTACCCCTTCCTTATCCTAAAGGAGGAAAAGAAAAGAAAAGGCATGGAATAAGTTTTTAGAAACAAAAACGATTAATGATCAAAGAACAAATACTGAAAACTCTAGGAACAATATGCATGCAAAGGAAACAAAATTGAAAATTAACAAATACAATGTCGAAAACCGGAGAATAAAAATCTTTTTGTTTTATGATCCACAAAACAATGAATTTCTTTTAAATTCTCACAAAGGGAAAAATGGTCAATTTTAATATTCCAAACATAAAACTTTTTCAAATTATTTTTCTTGCTTCAAGAAAGGCTCAACAAAGCCATGAAAATGGCATTGACTTTAAGTGAGAGTTGTGGGTTTGTGAGACTTCATGAAATGGTCTTTAGTTCATACGTTTTGAGAATGTATATAAACCAACGTCAGAATACTTTATTCATGAGGTTATCTTATTTTTGGAAAGGAAATGCTCACCCATAGTTCTATTCATAACTTTTCAACTTTACTTAACCTGTTTCTACCCTAGATTCATTGACAAATTGTCAATGTAGTTACTATACTTCCAATTACCCACATACAACCAATCTTTTGGTTAAACCTCAAAGTGTCCTTGACAGTTGTTTAATAACTTCAATCATACTTTATTCTAGTCATTTTATCCTTTTAATGCACTAGTCATTTCAAAAAAATTAGAACACGCGAATGTTATAGCACATGTGATCAATCCTATATCTGAAGCATATGGGATTCGATACATAATGTCTTACATAAAGACACAATACTTTATTAGTAATTTGCTATAATATCTCCATATATAGAATTTCCAATGGTGAATCATTTCAACATGACATTCATACATGTTCACGACTAAGTTCTATTAAAACTTCAATCTAACCTTTTAGATTCGAAATGAAGTATAAGTTCCCTCTCCCATAAGCCTTACTATAGCGAAACAACTTTTCAAAATTTTCACTTTGCAAATTTGTAACCTTTGTTTCCTATAAATAGTATTGCCCCACTTGCAACACTTTGTACAATAATTATGCTCCCACTATCATAACAATTATACTTTTGTTAGCATAACAATTATAACAATTATGCTTTTATTAGCACAACACTTGTGCTCCCACAAGCTTTGACATGCACCCAGAAATCAGTTGGACTTATAGAAATCAATACATATTAACTCTCTTACCAAAGTTCGGCTTTCTGATACGTGGTGCTTTAATTGCCATTTCTCACAATTCAAACTATGAAAAGGGAAGTCATAATCATACTCGAATTTGAGAACGCGATCAACATAACTGTTGAGTTTAATTCTTCAAAATCTACTAGTGAAAGCATTTCCACACACTCATTTTCATGAAGTATAGAGAAATATCTTACCACTTAGATTTTAAGGTGCATGTGTTCCTATCCATGCAAAATTTTCCTTTCCAATCACTGTCATAAGACAAGGTTTATGACAAATTCAAGCTCTCATATGGACTGAACTTGCTTAGTCTTAATTTCTTGCCATCCGATAGCATAAGGGCCTACCAGTGCTTCCAAGTTATTGAGCATCTCACCCAAACAACTCAATGTAGCTTCACTGATCAAGGTGCTTTGCCTTATGCAATCAAATAAGAACTCATATGTATAGTCAACTTATCTGGAATAGCATAGAAAGAAGAATATGTCAACACGATAGGTTATCAACCTCAGGTCGTGTGCTAGTGATAAATAAAAGTTTATACTTGATTAGTTCCCGAAAATATTAAAGACTATTAAGACTCTCAGTGACCTCTTGACATATAAGATTCTCTTTTAAAGAACATTCCTTGGCAAACAAATATTCAAGAGTTAGTCCGGGTTCTTATCAAGAAACACTCTATATAATTGGTCTTACTTGGTCTTTGCTTTATCCAAAACATCACAACTACCAATTCCAAATGTGCAACAGTAAGAAACATTTCCACTCCACATTTCATGAGGCGTTATAACCCTTCTTAGGATATGTCACTCAAGGTATAACTTGAAGTAACTAGAGTATAACTTTAAAACTTGTTTTGGAATGAAGTATGACTCATCTTTTTGATTTAACCATTTCAACAATTCCCGATTCCTCTTCTTAGTCATACAAGTGCACTAAGGTGCTCTTAGAGGATCAATTGTGACATGGTTTCACAATCATTAGGATGATCATAAAACACGATACAAAAGTACTCTCTTTTCCATTTAGATTGGAGAAACTTTTATCTTTCCGCCCAATTGATTCTTCTTATTTGTTCTGCTATATATTGAAACTTTTCAATGTATCAGAATTACACTTAAACTTGTAAGCATAACCATATTTACTGAACTATCAGTAAATCATGACGAATAGAATTATTGTCCTTTGAGGTGGATCTGACCAGTTGACATCAATGTGTACTAGATCCATCAGTCATTCACTTAACTCACATACATATGCAAACAAGGAATTAGACCGAATTTCCCAAGGAGCAAGATTCTCATACATTAGATAACTCAAATCATATGATTCCAAGTTTCTATCCAATTGAAACTTGGCTGATGAGAATCCTTCCTCACTTGGTAAATTATGACATTACCACAATACGATATAACTAAGAATCAAATCCATTTTCAATATTGTTAAAAATATATATATATATATATATATATATATATATATATATATAAACACCAATTTTCCATAAATGCCATTGCAACGAAATATAAAATAAAGCAAAAAATTCATTTTATTGATAATATGCAGAAAACTTGTCCTTACAATGCTAATACACATGAAAACTATGTTTATAAATATTTCGAAGCAATCTATCATAACTCCCAGCAGCAACTCAAAAATCTGGTCATCGAACTATGCGATCGGAAGCCACTTCTTGATGATCAGACTCAACTTAATTTTCCTTTAAGCTTCCTTCTTTCTCTTTGATTCTACAAAACATCAAAATGTAACTTTACATCATGTAATAAGAATATTTAAACATGAACTTAGTAGAGTTAGATAGTGAATGTACCTAAAATAGAGTCATACAATTTAACTTTACCATCTCTTAGATCTCTCAGGTAGTCAGGGCAACTTCGCTTCCCGTATCCCTTCAAATGGAAATAGAAACAAATGGACTCTTCAGGAGTGACTCGTGGAGCTATCTTAGATCTGGCCTTTCTCTTAAGTTCAAACTTTTTGACTTTGGCCAATTTCTCTCTCTTAGGAAAAGAAATCATTTCTGGACTATCACAGTTGTCATTGCCTATGTCCATGGTAATTTGGGAGGTAGATCTTCCAATCAACTTTAGTTTACCAGTGTGCCAAATCATTGTTGATTCAACAATAATTAGAAAATATGTCAGATCGATAAGGCTCACGTCATGGTCTGTCATATGGTAATCTTTTAGGAACTCACTATATGACTCGGGAAACGATTGAAGAACCAAGTTAACAGCCAAATTCCTCCGAAAAACGACACCCAACATTCCTAGTCTATCAATGTGTAGCTTCATCTTGAGAACGTGTGCACACACAAGACTTCCATCTTGATGTTTGCATGCCAATAGGGCTTGAGTGACTTTGAATTTTTCAAGTCGACGAAAACGTGGATCGGGGAGAATAACGGAAAGAGGTGGAGGAAGAAAAATATGATTTCCAGTTCCACCAATGCATGAAGAAGGGATTGATCTTTCACCTTGATCGACACGTGGAATGTCATCTTCATGAGGAAAGATTTTACCAAAAGGATAAGGAAGATTATAGTTGTCAGATCTAGACATCTACAGAGGGAAAAAAATTCAAGTTAGTTGATTTAATCCTTAATATAACACCCATATGAAATATTAAGGCTAGGACCCAACACAATAATTCACAATTTGAAAGAGGGATTCAGTAATCTAATTGCAAATTGTTTGAAGGTAGGTAAATGACGATTTACCAATTCCACCACGAAAACAAAATTTTAATGAATTAGGTTTTAGTTGAAATTTCTATATCTTTTGAGATTCATTGAACTTTTCAATATCATGTTTAATCTCGATTATGCCCTTCAAGTTTGTGATTGGGATACCGAGGATCACAAACAAGGTGAGAATAACCATGCAAATTAGCTTGGTACTCTTGATGTCATTTATCATCTAATCAATGTGCCGGTTAACCACCCATGCTCCATCAATCAATGATAATTTACGAGCTACCCATTTCCAACCTTCATTAGCCCCATATTAGTATGCCAGTTAACCACGCACGCTCCACTAAAGACTAATAAGGTGCAATGTGCAATTTCATTGATTAACATCAATTCACATTTTCCTTAAAGTTGGGAATTTATAAAAGCATTTAGTTACTTTGTATTTTCATTATACTTATTAATGAGATTTAATGTCCAATCAAACTCGTTTGGCTAACGACCCTCCACTGGTCAAGGGTGCGGCGGGTAAGAGTGGATACCTAATGGCGGTCCTTTTACAGGCCGCTTCCTGATGCGTGCAAATAGCTACACCTAATTTTATATTTATAACCTAGCTAACTAAATTGCAACTAGGAAGTGTACCTAGTCAAATTATAGAATAGTCGAGTAAGTCGGATGTCGATCACCTGAGAAAGGTTTTGATTAATTAATCTACCTACTATTAAGTTAACCTAATTTTCTAGCAAAGTTGTGGGTTTTATCAAATTTTGCAAGTTTAGATGAACTTAATTCTTAACTCAAAATTCAATCAATTAACAAACACTTCTGTTAGTTCGAATCCACTTTCCCTCATTGGTTTATAAATTAACAATGACTAATTACTGTTGGTTACCAATTAATAAGGTATTAGCAATTCAATTCCAAATTTACTAATATTCAATCAATTCAGGTAGATCAAAGTATGTTCACACTTAAGTTAACACATAATCAATTATTTACTGGATTGGAGCTATGTAAGATTGATTTGCAAAACACAATTATATTCATAATTTGAGTTCTCTAGAACAACCTAATTCAATAATTAATTACTTATCTAGGATTGGTTTGATCCTAGCTCTAATAATCTAATGTTCACTAAATTACCAGGTATTCTAATTCATGCAGATTAATGGTCATCAACTACACAAAATAAGAAATCAAGCAATCAAATATCAAATCAAACATGCTAGGTAAAATCAATCAACACAAGTCATAACCA
Organism: Lactuca sativa; assembly: GCF_002870075.4. Lineage (NCBI taxonomy): Eukaryota > Viridiplantae > Streptophyta > Magnoliopsida > Asterales > Asteraceae > Lactuca > Lactuca sativa. The sequence goes on along the minus strand of NC_056623.2, from coordinate 127,380,889 downwards.
ACAAGAAAAGTCAAATCTAATGTATTAAAACCATGAGTTCCGACTTCATCTATAGTTCTTCCCACGTCGGGATATACAAGCAATGTGGTGGCACGGTAGGGGGTCGAATCACACCCATGTGGGAATAGATACCCTCGATAAGTTGCATATTATATGTAACACCCCCACGAAGGTTGTCTAAATATGTACCCACCAAACTTTAAGATGGGTCGTTGGCAATTCGTCTTTCAAACCTTTGAAATCGTCCCGTATCTCCACGTGCTCGCACATTTCATCGACGAGATCTTGGTTGCGGCTATTGCTCAAGTTTGTCACTCGGTTGCTCATCACCGTCATCTTCAGAATGCGCAATCCCCTAATGTGACCCAGAATTCCTTACCAACCTCATAGTTTCCAAATAACCCAAAGTAAATTCATTCCCTTCCTTACAAGTCAAGGACCTTGTGATGTCAAGAATTATCACACCGTAAGACCGGGCCAAAAGGGTGATAAAATGGCTTCCAAAAATAGGGCTCCCAGGGCGGGAACTCATGGCATAATATGCCAAATAGCGGGCCAAAAAGTACGGGATGTTGCAACACACTCCCGACTGTAAAATGGACCCTAAAAAGAGCAAGTTCATCTTGGTAACCTTGTCCCCATGTCGTTTGTGGTGGATAGAAAATGTGATGAGTCCGTGGATAAGGCGGTGAATTAGTGATTTGATGTTGCTTTCCTGTGACACCCCGAAATTGAACACTCCATATGCGATTTTACTCTAAAACTCGATCCCCGATGATCCACCCTCGTAACCTCGGGTAGCCTCCCTCAAAAACATCACAAACTCGGGAGTGATGGATTCTTGGGCCTCATACAACGCCATTCTCCAAGAGAACTCAACTAAACTACATTCCCGGTATTCTCCGCCTAAACGGAAAACTAAGGCTTGTTGGTAGGTAGGATCTTGGACATTTTCTTGAAATGCCACAGTTGAGAAAAACTCCACACAAAGCTCCTTATGAACCCTTTCCTTGATAGTAAACAAATTGTGCACCCTTTGCATGTAAAAGAGAATTTGTTTCCCACAAAGAATTTCTTAAGAAACGGGGACAACCGATTGACAATGCCGACCTCCCTCAATCTTGACCAATTAACAGTGGGTGCGACGCCGATTTCCCAGTTATACAACCACCCCAAACAGTTTTTGCAACGTGTAAGAACATCTCGTGACAAGTTTGTTGGGAAAACATAAAACGGGTGCAAACTAGCTACCCCTGTTGGAACCTCACATCTAGGAGGCATTTTTGAAAAACAAGAAACAACAAAAACCAAACAAGAAAGATTCAACAAATTAGAATTCAACAGAAACTAGTCCGATGGTGCCCAGGATTCATGTCGTGAATCATTAAGATTCACGTCGTGAGTTTGTCAGCGAAAGGCAGTATCGGTCATGGCAGTGTTCGAATCAGGCCAATATAATGGTTGGGTTTTATTACTAGAACAAGTCTAAACACATTCCAGTCACATACAATGGCTAAAACATGAATTTTAGGGCACGTTTCTATGATTTACTAAACACAAAACCCTAGCCCATAAGTCAACTATTAAAGCAAAATTAACTAATAAAATTAAGAAATTAATACCTTAGAATGAGAGTTACGTAAGCAAAAGTTGAAAATTGAGTGTAATATGGCCGAAATCGGAATGGGGGAACTAGGAGAGAACACCTTCATTTCGTGGGAATGCAGAAGTGAGTTAAGTCAAATGGAATTTGGTCCTTATCTGTGGTCCCGTGTTCTTTTTAAAATTCACGTTGTGAATATTCACGTCGTGAGATGTCTTACGTTGTGCGGATGGGCCATTCAATTAAGTAACGACTGGGTTGGGACATGTGTTGGGCTAACAGATAAGTAGTTCATAATTCCTCTTGGATTCATGTCATGCAGCGTATGGACTCATGTCGTGAAGTCTGTCTAGGCAAATTAATTTAATTTTTATTGACTACATATCTTAATTAATTACCACTTAAATTAGGGACCCCTCGCTTAGTGTTTTATTATGCATAAAATGATTTAGATGATACGATTGATTTTCCTAAAAACTAAAATGAAAAGAAAATTCAAACCGAGCTCGGGCTGCCTCCCAAGAAGCGCTTGTTTTTGATGGAGTCATGATCCAGACTTCGTGCCTCCCTACGTTGAGCTAACAGAAGAGTCCATAACCACCTGAACCTCTACTCTTTCCATCACCTCTTGTAAGCTTGGAAACGTCTAATATACGCCTTTTTCGAATTCTCCTTTTTAGCTTTCACATCATCCACATCAAGCTTTCTTTTTATCCCTTTAGTCTCCAGTTTTTCTTCATTCTCTTTAAGCTCCATAGAAATCTTCTCTTCTTTCACCATCAGACTCGTCTCCTTAGAAGTAACCTCGTCTTCATCACTTGATAAATCATCGTTTCCTCACTCACCAAAGATGTTGGTTTTTTATAAGCAAACATTTCAAAAACAAGTGGAATAGATGCTCTTGGTTTGGTGCTTTTAACTTGTAGAATTGTCTTGATTTCTTCCTCCATGAGCTTCTCTAATTCTTTAAGTTCATTCTCTTCATCAATGTTGAAGACCTCACCTTGAACATTACTTCCTTTGAAACCATCTTGTACTCCAAAAGTTTCCTCTTCATCACCAACTCTCAAAGTAAGTTTGGATTCACGAACATCAACCAAAGCTCTAGCAGTATTAAGTAATGGGTGACCAAGAATGATTGGGACATTGACATCCTCTTTCATATCCATAACCACAAAATCAAGTGGAAAAACAAATTTCCCAATTTTCACCAGAATGTCTTCTACAATCCCCCTAGGATGAGTCACTGAACGATTGGCCATGTGAATGGTCATCTTTGTATCCTTCATCTTCTAAATATTTAACTTCTAATAAAATGAATATGGCATCAAATTTATGCTAGCCCTAGAATCAGCTAAAGCATAAGTCTTCAAATTGTTTCCAAACTCACATGGGAGAGTGAGGCGTCCAGGATCTCCCATCTTCTTAGGTATCTCCCCCAATACAACTTTTGAGCTTTGCTCACTAAGAATAACCTTGGAAGTCTTCTTCAACTATTGACGAGTATCCATCAAATCTTGTAAAAACTTCGCATATTCGGGAGTTTTTGATAATGACTTGATAAAAGGAGTATTAATAGGAATACCCTTTTCTTGATTAACAAACTCCAGATGCTCCCTTTCCAGTGAACTAAGATAAGCTCGAAATGGAAGCGGTAAAGGCGGACAATAAGCCGGAACGAATTCTGAAGTCTTCTGTTCAGACCGGGCCCACGTCGTGAGTTCAGTGATTCAACAACATTTTTATTTTCAAGCTTTCGCTTCTTCAGCTTTGGATCGGACTACTTCGGTTCTACTTCTAGTGCTTCTAAGAACTTATAGATTGCCACTTCTTTAGTATTAAGTTACCATAACATGGCATTGAGTCTTCTTTTCTAGAAATTGTTGAGATAGTTTCTCATTCACCAAAGTGGTTAGTTGACCAAGTTGAGCTTTGAGATTGTGGATTGATGATTGCTGATTTCTTAATGATGTTCGCTGGTTAATCATCATTGCCTGATGATTCTTCATCATAGATTGCTATTCCTTCATCATTATTATTTGATCCTTCAGTGATGCATCAGTATCATCATGTCTTTTCTCTGAAGCTTCCATGACAGGAACCAACATGGTTTCCAAGTCAACTTTCTTCTCAGCTGGTGGTTGCTCTTTTTGGTACAAACCTCGGCCAGTCTGCCTGTATTTCTCCTCCTTCTGCTTCTTGTATTCATCATATGACAGCAACTCCCTCTTTGGTTTTCTCCAGTCTTCATCATACTTATCCCCACTTGAGTAGCAAACTTGAGCCTTCTTCTTCCCATATTAATCCAAGTGGAAGTCCTTGGTCAAGTGTGGCCTACTGCATCTCTCACAACCAACTCTAATTGCATGAATTGATTGGTCCATCTGGGTCAACCACCGGTCCATATTATTGAGCATTTCCATCATAGTAGCCATCTCTTTAGAATGTGCACCCCCACTGCCTTTTACTCCATCGTGTCTTTGGTTGTGGTACTTACGAGAATGCTTCGTGAATTCTTCCATCAACACCTTGATCTGATTTAGATTCTTCTTCGTAAGAGGTCCTTGCGAATCAATAATTTGCCTCGTCATGACATTGATCCCATCATAGAATATAGACATCTCTTGTTGAATATTAAGGTCATGTGGAGGACAATTCCTTAGTAATCCTTTGTGGCGCTCCCATGCTTTGTATAGTTACTCACCTGGTTGTTTCTCAAAATTGGCTATTGCCTTCTTGACTTTAGCTATCTTGGATGGTGGGCAAAATTGTTCAAGAAACTGCTCACGCATTTGGGCCCAACTAGTGATTGCACCAGGTGGTAGTGCCTTCAGCTAATCTTATGCAGCTCCTTTAAAAGTGATTGGTAGCATCCTCAACAAAGCTGTCTCTCTAGGAACATTAGGGAGATTGAAATAGTCTGCAATGTCATTGACCTCATCTAGATGCTTGAAAGCATCCTCATGATCCTTTCCGTAAAATGGAATATCCTTAAGTGCAGTAAGGATGTGTCCCTTTAGCTCGAATGTGGCAATGGCCAAAATTGTAGGTTGTACTAACCATGGACCAACATCGTCTTTAATTCGCTTCTTGTAAGCTCCCATGGACATCTTTTAATATTCACCATCTCGTTTTCTGGCTCGTTCTCAGGTTCACTTGTATATAGTCCAAACTCGGCCTCAGATTCATATTTGGATTCGTTTGGGATAGGTAATTGATTGAAACCGTCAACCTTGCTCTTGTCCTTTGAAGATGAATTCGACTCTCCAATTTTCTTTTCTGACTTCTTTGAAAAGACCGATTTGAGATCTTTGAAGAACGACTTCTTTGGTGTTTGATCTTCTTTCACGTTCTTATCAGTATTCTAGTGAAGGGTAGACTCTAGATCTTCAAGTGGTGGCACCAAAGGTTTGTTGGAATCTCTGGTCATTAACTTCTGCAAATAAACAAAAATAAAAATGTAAAACTGAACAAAAACTAAAAAAAAATCTGCCTACTCACTGGCCTCCACGACGTGGTAAGGGTCACCACCTCGTGTTTTCGCAGAAAAACTAACAGAAAAGAAAAATGAAGAATAACATAAAACTACTGAACTCACGTCGTGAGCTTAAGACTCATGTCGTGAATCTAGTACCAAAACAAAAACCAAAGCTATAAAAGGTAACTTTTTGCAGGTTTTACCCCACAAAAAGGATCGATCAACCTAAAGCAAATAAATCAACAATCAAATAAGCAGTTTCCCCGGCAACGGCGCCAAAAACTTGAGGCGTGAAAATAGATACACCTAATTTTATATTTATAACCTAACTAACTTAACTAACTAAATTGCACCTAGGCAGTGTACCTAGTCAAATTATAAAATAGTCGGGTAAGTTGGGTGTCGATCACCCGAGAAAGGTTTTGATTAATTAATCTACTTAGTATTAAGTTAACCTAATTTTCTAGCAAAATTGTGGGTTTTATCCAATTTTGCAAGTTTTGATGAACTTAATTCTCAACTCAAAATTCAATCAATTAACAAACACTTCTGTTAGTTCGAATCCACTTTCCCTCATTGGTTTATAAATTAGCTATGACAAATTACTGTTGGTTACCAATTAATAAGGTATTAGCAATTCAATTCCAAATTTACTAATATTCAGCTAATTCATGTAGATCAAAGTATGTTCACACTTAAGTTAACACATAATCAATTATTTAATGGATTGGAGCTATGTAAGATTGATTTGCAAAACACAATTATATTCATAATTTGAGTTCTCTAGCATAGCCTAATTCAATAATTAATTACTTATCTAGGATTGGTTTGATCCTAGCTCTAATAATCTAATGTTCACTAAATTACCAGGTATTCTAATTCAAGCAGATTAATGGTCATTAACTACACAGAATAAGAAATCAAGCAATTAAATATCAAATCTAACATGTTAGATAAAATCAATCAACAGAAGTCATAACCAACAAGCAAAGTCAAATCTATTGTATTAAAACCATGAGTTCCAGCTTCATCTGGCTAACAGAAGCAGCTAGATTAAGCTGGACATACTATCAAACAAACACAAATACTTCATATTCAAAAACATAGTAAAAGTACCAAACTATCTAGCTAAGTATGAACTCTTCTTTCTCCCTTGGTGTTGAAAGCCAATTCCAGATCTCTTCTTCTTCTTCTTCTGAAATTCGTCTCTATATAACACCCATAAAATTCAAGCCAAATTTAAACTTTTTAACACATTTTAAAACCATTAAGTTATTACAGGTTGTTTTCAAAATAGTTTAGACATTAGAGTATTCCCAGAATCAATCATAAAAATATGAGGAGGTGCATGATCACGCCTTCGCCTTCCCGCAATCATCTGAAGTGCCTGAAACAAAATCAACAACTGTAAGCCCGAAGCTTAGTGAGTTTTCCCAAAATACCAATGCCATACAAACATAACCATATCGTATAACCACTACAAAACAACATACATAATGAGTCATCAGCCTGACTGGACCGCCTCACAGGCCTTCAATCTATCTGGACTGCTCTTCGAGCCTTCAGCACGTCTGGACCGCCACGCAGGGCCTACAGCCTATCCGTACCGCTCGCCGGGTATGTTGGCCTACAACACAAAGCAAGACCGCATCAACCCAACACTCAATCAAACAAACATGTGCACATAAATATCATACGCTAGCTCATTTCATATAGCAGTCAAACCAACCTAACAGATCACAATTCATAGCAACATCCCAATAATCAGGATTACAGACCTAACCGGTCAATAACATAACATCATCCTATAACCAGGAAAATCATGTGCACATAGACATCATATAACACTGGCATGTATATATATATATATATATATATATATATATATATATATATATATATATATATATATATAGCAGTCAAACCGATCTAACAGATCACAAAGCATAGCAACAATCCCATAACTAGGATATCGACGTACAGGTTACTAAAGCATAACATATCACCGTCCTAACTACCAGGATATAAATCAGTAAGCATAACATGCAATAATCCGAATACAATCCATAAAGGGCCAACCTTGGTGCCTTAGACCCTGTTGATATAGTGAGGAGAACTCACCTGGCACTAAACCATAGCATATCACCATCCTAACTACCAGGATATAAATCTGTAAGCATAACATGCAATAATCCGAATACAATCCATAAAGGGCTGGCCTTGGTGCCTTAGACCCTATTGATATAGTGAGGAGAACTCACCTGGCACTACTGAAGTCCCGCAGGTACGCTCCAGCTGCTGATTGACAGATTCCTGAACTTTCAACATCAAAGAATACCCAATTAGTAATTGGGTTCCAAGCTCAAAGTCTAACTCACACTACAAAAGCCCAAAGGTCAAGTAATGGGCCAAGGCCCAACATATGGCCCAATCTTCCATATTGGGCCCAAGTCCTCACATGGGCCTTATGCTCAATCCCATCTAATTACTTTGGTCCATTAACTTGTTCTTGGATGGTGCATCAATAGTCTAACCACCAAAACCCTATAGGAAGGCCTAACTCAAGGCCCAAGTGAAATTAGGGTTTCACATAAAATGACAACTAGGGTTAAGTGTTTCTCACTTAACCCATTAAGGACTTAATCCATTAAGTCCCTCACTTCACTAAATAAGTCATATGGTGTGATTGGGCTTAACACATAATTCCTTTCCAATCGCCCAAATGTGGGTCCCGATAAGTCCAAGCACATAATCCCAAAATTAGGGTTTTCATATGAAATGATGATTAGGGTTAAGTGTTTCTTAATTAAACCATTAAGGACTTAATCCAATATTGCCATAGATTAACTTTCCAATGATTATTATTTAATATCTCAAGTTATTAAATAATTCTCGTGTGTGTCCCGATCAATTTCCATCCCAATATTAGCCCATTAATCAAATGGTTGGGCTTTTAGGTTAATTTGGGCCTCATTGGGCCCATTAAGGTTTTATTAGGTCAATTAGGGTTTCTTTGGGCCCATTAGGGCTCGATTGGGCCCACTAGGGTTTCATGCATCCCAAACGAATCAACACAACAAGGCAAAGCACATTGCCACCCGACACGGCGGCCGGTGGCGACAGGAAGCGGCAGCCACCACCTCACGGTGGTGGTTATGGATTTTTCTATTATTATTTCAAGCACCAATTACAATAATACACACAATAACCAAAAATAAACTTCCCATAACTACACCCACCACCACCTTGTGGCAGCAAACGGTGGTAGAGAGTGGCAGCCACCACCTCACGGTGGTGGTGGTGGCCCTCTTGTAACTCCGGCCAAGGCAATCACACAAAGGACACATACACAAAACACACTATTCTGATCGCGAGATAAGCCCAGCCACCCACTTGGCGGCGGTGACACGAGAAGTCTGACAGCAGCTCCATTATCGGCGGCAACCACCGCTAGCAGCGGCCCGAACGGAACGGAGAGAGAGTTAGAGAGAATGTCATTCACGGTAGGGAGGTTTTTGTACCCATCACAGCAGTGGCCACAACATCCTTCAATGGTCATCGACTTGGCGGCTATCGATCTTGTCGTCGACAGCTTCGTTATCGGCAACCATGGCGGCAACAATGGCGCTACAAGTGGCGGCGGTTCGGCATAGCGGAGGCAACCACCTGCTAGAAGGGAGTCGTCGATAGGGGCCGCTAGAAAAGCACTGATGACATCACAAGCAGCTACGGGCAGCATTGGTTGGCTTTGTTGGTCGGAAACACAAGAGCAATAGGTGGTGGTGCAGCACCGGAGTTGGAGAAGGAGGAAGAAGAGGGTAATGGCGGCTGGGGGGAAACAAGGGTGGAGAGGGTGGTGAGGGCTGCATCATATCAGATCTAGGGTTAGGGTTTGAGAGGGTAGCAGGTTTTATACCCTGACTCCCTTATAACATTTTCCCATAACGACAGAACCAGCCCCTCCATCTTGTTTTTCCTTCAAATTTGATCCAATTGTTACCAAATGGCCCTTCCTATGCAAATCCCTTTTCAAGTTTGGTCCAAAACTTACCATTTAGTCCCCGCTTACATAAATATTTACAAATTAATTCCCAAAATTATACTTTAGCCCCTGGAGATTCAAATCCTGTCATTTGGCTTCCCGAAAACGACTCCCATATAATTATTATCAGATTTTGGACTATAATATCATATGATAATAATAAAAATCGCTTCTCGGGGTTCCGGGTTTATTATTAAATTATTATATTTAAATGGGATGTTACAACTCTCCCCTACTTAAATTTGATTTCGTCCTCGAAATCGTTTCTTCTCATTCCTTACACTCCAAACAACTTGAACCACAACCCCGGGTATAACCCTAGCCTTTCCAAGGAAATAGTAACAAACCCTTGCAGGGTTCCAAAACCTGAAAATAAACGAATACCTTGCAATATGATTACATTTACTTAATTCGTAAACTGAAGTCTCGAGATGGTCTGGCTCCTTAACAGACTGCCCACACTAGATGATTGTCGAATACACTAGACTTAACTCCCAACTAGCTACTCATCTTCATATAATCTGAGGTTCCCACAAAAAAAAACAGAATCACGAATCCCACATTGCTAACTGTGATCCTTTAGTTCCCGAACCACATACATATAATAACCGGCGCATAAGCACAAATACTCATACCTGGCCCAATCAGCCTCGGGTTGGAATACTAGGCATGCCTACGACGAGTCTAGTCATCCCTAGGATGGAATACCCTTGTATCACGTACATGTTTGGTCCAATCAACCCTCGGGTTGGAATACCAAACACACCATATCCAATCAATCATAGGGTTCGGTCATCCTAACGATGGAATACCCTAGATTGGAATACCACTATATACATAACTCGGGTCTAACCAATAACTCAAAATCCAAGGACCTATCCTTGCATCCCATCTAAAATCCTCTGATTCGTCACAACCGATATGACAACCATCAAAATTCGAGTCGGTTCTAGATTTGACTAGACATAGTTGCACATATAGGCACAACACATATTAGACTTAGTAATTAGAAGCTAAGTTATAACCTAGTAGAAACTTGGAAACAGATAGAAACAATGGATGGTGTACTTAGATTTCACATTGATATGTGAATTCTACAATTACTTAACTGTAGTGACTATCCATATTCGGGTCGCTCTTTGAATCGAACACCTTTTTATGAATCATATACACACATCATGCACTTGACCTAGAAGTAGAAGTGAGTTCAAAGTCTCATAGAAACTTAAGTCAAAGTTGAAGACTAGGACTAGTATACTTGATTTCCTCAATCTCGCTTGAATCTTGGAATCACTACATAGAATGCCAATAAACCGATTAAAATAAATTACAAACATTATTTATATATAAAAGAGTTATAATACCATAAGATAATTTGAAGTCTCAAATATTCAATTTATTTTGATATTCGAAGTTTATTAAACTTCAAAACCCTAAAAGCCCTAAAACCTAAATTTTATAAAATTTGACATCAAGTATTCTATAAAAATAGTTATGAAACTTATAATATTCTCTTAAAACAGTTAAATTCAGGGAAATATAATCAAGGAAAATAAAATTTTAAGCCATTAACATTCATCCTTAATTTATAAGTCAAAAATCAAGGTTTCATGAATAAAAACTTGATTTTAGTGCATATTTTATATAAAATTTAGATATTTTATAAAATGACTTAAATTTTATAAAACAAAATGAATGAGAAAGGGTTATTATACTCAAAATTTCGGACCCCTCTCTTCCCATATATCTCTCTTTCACTCTGACTCTCCAACACACACACACACACACATCTCTCTTCTTTGTCTCTCTAGAAAACTCTCTCTACCTTCTCTCTAATTTCTTTTCTCCAAACACCACAACCACAGCCTCTTAACCACGAAATTATGGAGATTCATAAGGGTTTTTCAAGCCACAAATAAATTTAAGGTAAAGAACATACATCTCTTGAAGATCCACAACAATGATTTAAGCTATGCATGTGCATTTTACTTCAAAAACCGACTTCTACTTCATCATCTTCTTCAAACTTGTTTTATTTTTGTTAAAATGGTTTTTAGAACATCATGGATGTGTTCTAACACCATGCATGTATGATAAACAAGGTTGCACGTTCATGATCTTAGTGCAAAAATCAATTTTAAGGACTAAAACATCAAACTCAAGTTAAGAGTTTTTGAGAAACAAAATTTTGTTCATAAATGCATGTATACATTTTGATAAGTTTTAATCTTTTGATCTCTGGAAACATGACTAAAATATGAGTGTATCATGATATATTTAAAACACTTGAATAGATTTACTCAAGGAAATGATGAAAACCCACTTTTCTAACCAATCATCATGCATGCAATCTGCCAGATTTCTTTACCTTACTTTAAACTATTATATGTCACTCATTTCTTAACCCACATTCGTGATTCTTTTTCTGAAATATAATACTTTGAGTTAACTTTCAAACCCAACTGGTCTCACTATAAAATATTAAATATCCGATTTTTGGCAATTTTTACAAAATGATTGTGCAAACAGCTCTTTTTCTGTGATCACCATTTTTGCCTTGTATGATCAATGGCCTTAAACCCAACCATAAATCTGGGGAAAAATACTTTAGAAACTTAACATATCCAGTGAATTATGGCCGAAATTTCGTGGCTTAAAACCCCACCGAATGGGCTATACAAATTCATGAACTTCAGCCACATTTACATCTCATGCACCATTGCATGCAACATTTCTTAACTTGTTTGGGTACAATACCCCTATTTCCCTTCTGAATAAATTTTGAACATTTTTCCTTTTGAAATCCCTCACATGCATGTGATAATCTGTAAAATACCAAAAGCTTTTATTATTTCTTTGATTTATTAAAATTATTACTAGAAACCAAGGGCATAAATCACATAAAACACTTCCAGAGGTCAATAAATCCGGAATAAATTCATGGATGAACCTTATGGTGAATAATGACCCCTCACTAAATTTCATCAATTTCTGTTGCAGTTTGGTATGATTTCCGATTTTCTTTTCGTTTGGGTATAATAAATCACAAAACCACTTTAGGAAGTGTGAAAATTGTATCTAACAATTTTCGCAGCTCTTACCTGTGGTGGGAAACTCAGAAAAATAAATTCAGAATTTTTCATCATGTCTTCCTATTTTTCTCAATTTTTTGTAATTATAATGGCCTAAAAATAGGAAAAATAGTTCTGATTATCCAAAATTCATGAACTTTTACCAGAACATCATGTTGTACAGTAGGAGTTACATAAAAATTTGATGATTTTTCTCTACTGTATACTATTTTTCTCCTATTTTCTAAGGTTAAATACACTTAAATACACTTAAATACACATAAATACCCAAACCGGATTATACAATATGAAAACCACATTTGGTATTTTTTCCAGATTACTTACACTGTAAATGATGTTATAAATTTTTTTGGTAATTTATTTTAACTGTTTATTATTTATTCTTCAATTAATGATTACTTAAGGGGATAAAGCAAGGAAAAATAGAAATACCTACTAAAAAATATCTTTTATATTTTTTCCAGACTATTTATGTATAATAAAAGTTAAATAAAAAGTATGGGTAATTTTGGAAACTATTTTCTATTTATTTCAATTTTTATTGGAATAAATGTTCAAAAATCATAAAATATAATTAATCAGCTTGGAAATCCATTTTTATATTTTTCCCAGCTTAGCAATGTTTAATAACAATAATATAAAATTTTGGGGAATTTTCTTAACTCGTTACTATTTTTCATGAATTTATGGTTATTCGAGAAACTAAAGTGGTGAAAAATATTTAGACAAATCAAAATTTCAAGAAAATTTATCTTAAGGTGTTTGACTTCAATTAAAACTGAAATGCAAGGTTTGGGATATTTTAGAACTAAAATGATTTACTTTTTGAATATTTAATCATTGGAACGCCTCTTAAAATGTTAAATATTAACATTTCAATAGTGAGAAATTACACTTAAATTGTTATATAACAATTGATTCATTGGAATTTAATTTTAACAGAAAAATGTTTATAACTTATCAATATTAAATTTTGACACACTATTGGCATAATTCTGTTGTAGTAGTAAGTATACTAGTGTTAGATTTCGATTAGAGACTCACTAGCGAATACCATTATTGTAGGAATCGATAGTGGTACGAGTGGAGCATAGTCAAGGCACCATTTGCATCATCTCAATGCATATTGTGAGTATTCACGCACTCCCCTATTTTCAGTTTTTAAATGTTTTGGGGTGGAAAAGCATGTCCTAAACTATTTTTATGTTTGTTGTATTTATTTTGACTTGTATGAAACTTGGTTGCTATATTTCGTATGTATGTGTATGTTACTTTAATTCATGAGGACGGTATTGCGGTTAAGTCCCTGGAATCTCTAGACACAAATCATTAACTCTTTTGAGCCTATGGTTATTATGGATAGCGCTATCAGGAGGTAGATAACTCCTCACTCCCACGATTCGCTGGAGTGCATTTTACCATTTTCTACACTATGTTTGCGATACACATAGTAGTCAATATGGCATGATTCGGTCATTAGGCTTGGGTTGTGAACTCATGAATGGAAACTTGATGCACATACGAATCTTTATGCACATACGAAACTTGTATTCTCATGATTAGCAACGACACTTGTATACATATTTTTAGCAATGAAACTTGTATACTTATTTTAGCAATGAAACTTGTATACTTATTTTAGCAACGAAACTTTTACGCTTATTATAGCAACGAACTTTGTTTCTCATTATACCAACGAACTTTTATTACTGAAAACTTATATACTTGTTTTAGCAATGAAATTGTTTGCTCCTTGTAGCAACGAAATTGACAGCTCATTTTAGCAATGAAACTTGTTTACTCGTTTGAGTAACGAACTTTATCTTCCATGAGAATATGAATGTTGCATCTTATTCGGGCAATATACTTTATCTCTCATGATGACAAAAGAACTTTGCTTTTACAAACTTATTTACTCATTTTAACAATATACTTGTATTATTGGAAACTTTTATCAAAACTTTGATTTCAACCCATGGAACCAAGATTATTCTGTTTATTTGTGAGTACTCACCAACTATTTTTATAGTTGACGCTCGTTTTACATGCTTTTTTAGGAATTATCGAGTAAGTGGCACTTAGGGACACTTCACTTTTAGGAGCATTCGCATGTGTTGTATTTCTATTTTCATTGTAATTTCTTGTAAAAATTGTTCAAACCCATTGTAAATTTGTAATGATTTTTAATACTATGGTTGGTGTTGTCTTTTAACTTTTGCTATGAAACCCTTTATACTGCCACGCCTCGTGTTTCCGCTTCAGCGGGGTGTGACAATCGAGTACCACTCATCTGAAATACCGAGTACCATAAAATAGTTTAGACATCAGAGTATTCCCAGAATCAATCATGAAAATATGAGGAGGTGCACGATCACGCCTTCGGCTTCCCACAATCATCCGAAGTGCCTGAAACAAAATCAACAACTATAAGCCCGAAGCTTAGTGAGTTTCCTCAAAATACCAATGCCATACAAACATAACCATATCGTATAACCACTACAGAACAAGATGCATAATGAGTCATCAGCCTAACTGGACTGCCTCACAGGCCTTCAGTCTATCTGGACTGCTCTTCGAGCCTTCGGCACGTCTGGACCGCCACGCAGGGCCTACAACCTATTCGTACCGCTCGTCGGGTATGTTGGCCTACAGCACAAAGCAGGACCGCCTCAACCCAACCGTCAATCAAACAAACATGTGCACATAAATATCATACGCTAACTCATTTCATATAACAATCAAACCGATCTAACAGATCACAATTCACAGCAACATCCCAATAACCGGGATTACAGACCTAACCGGTCACTAACATAGCATCATCATATAACCAGGAGAAACATGTGCACATAGACATCATATAACATTGTCATGTATATATATATATATATATATATATATATATATATATATATATATATATATATATAACAGTCAAACCGATCCAACAAATTACAAAGCATAACAACAATCCCATAACTAGGATATCGACCTACAGGTTACTAAAGCATAGCATATCACCATCCTAACTACCAGGATATAAATCAGTAAGCATAACATGTAATAATCCGTATACAATCCATAAAGGGCCGACCTTGGTGCCTTAGACCCTGTTGATATAGTGAGGAGAACTCAAAAAGGACTGGCCTTGGTGCCTTAAACCCTGTTGATATAGTGAGGAGAACTCACCTGGCACTGCTGAAGTCCCGCAGGTACGCTCCAGCTGCTGATTGACAGATTCCCGAACTGTCACCATCAAACAATACCCAATTAATAATTGGGTTCCAAGCTCAAAGTCCAACTCACACTACAAAAGCCCAAAGGTCAAGTAATGGGCCATGGCCCAACATATGGCCCAATCTTCCAAATTGGGCCCAATTCCTCACATGGGCCTTATCCTAAAGCCCATCTAATTACTTTGGTCCATTAACTTATTCTTGGATGGTCCATCAATAGTCTACCGCTTGCAGTGGCCTGAACGGAACGAAGAGAGAGAGAGAGAGAGAGAGAGAGAGAATGTGATTAACAGTAGGGAGGTTGTCATGCCCGTCACAGCAGTGGCCACGACGTCCTTCGTTGGTCCTCGACTTGGTGGCTATCGATCTTGTTGTCGACAACTCCGTTATCGGCAGCCATGGCAGCAACAATCGCGCTACGACTGGTGGTGGTTCGGCGTAGCGGAGGCAACCACCTGCTGGAAGGGAGTCGTCGATAGGGGACGCTAGAACAACATTGATGACATCACAAGTGGCTACGGGCGACATTGGTTGGCTTTGTTGGTCGGAAACACAAGAGCAACAGGTGGTGGTGCAGCGCCGGAGTCGGAGAAGGAGGAAGAAGAGGGTAATGGCGGCTGGGGGGAAACAAGGGTGGAGAGGGTGGTGACGGCTGCATCATATCCGATCTAGGGTTAGGGTTTGAGAGGGTAACAGGTTTTATACCCTGACTCCCTTATAACATTTTCCCATAACGACAGAACAAGCCCCTCCATCTTGTTTTTCCTTCAAATTTGATCCAATTGTTACCAAATGGCCGTTCCTATGCAAAATCCCTTTTCAAGTTTGGTCCAAAACTTACCATTTAGTCCATGTTTCCATAAATCTTTACAAATTAAATCCCAAAATTATACTTTAGCCCCTGGAGATTCAAATCCTATCATTTGGCTTCCCGAAAACGACTCCCAGATAATTATTATCAGATTTTGGACTATAATAACATATGATAATAATAGAAATCGCTTCTCGGGGTTCCGGGATTATTCTTAAATTATTATATTTAAATGGGATGTTACACTCTAGGAACCCTCTAAGGTAGCCAAAAGTCTCCTCATTCGTAATGAGCAAGAAGTTATATACTTTCTGATTTTTCCGCACTCATGTCGTGATATCTCTCACGACATGAATAGTAGATATCCGTGTTGGCTAAGGACTCCTCTTCGCGTTGTTAATCTTCTGGAAGATTCATGCTCATGTCGTGAATTTATAATCCTCACGATGTGAATATTAGCTGATTACGTAAGTTTCCTTCTCATTTACTCTCCAAGCCTCCAAACTTCCATGCTTTGTCAATTTTAGTCCTTTTCACCGACCATGCTTCTCTTTGGCTGCAAAGAACAATTAAAGCTTATAAGTACCATTATTCAATGCAAATAATATAGTGGTGTTGATTATGATGGCATGTGTGGAATAAGAAAAGATCTAGTGAATCATCATGCAAACTCAAGAACACAAGGAGTAAATAATTCTTTATAAGCTCATATTAGATCTAGAAAGGATATACAAATGAGTTTGTACATAATTTCTCTCTCTAGTCTAACACTCCAAATGGTTCCTTACATAAAGCGAGTCACTTACTTCCTATTTATAGGAAAGACTCAACCCATTTACACATACAAGAAGGCAAGCCATAAAACTACATCCAAGAGTGACTTTGCACCCTAACAAATAACCAAAATATCAATAAAAATATAAATAATATTTCCTAAAAACATGTATAAATATGACAATATCACTTCCCTAAACACCCATTATAGATCACTTTCGTGAATGAGGTCTACTAATGGTAAGACTGACATTTTCTTATACATATATAATATATTAGACTTTTAATTTTATATAATATAAGAGTGTATTTTAAACTTTTTTAAATACATTGTGGTTTAATCTTTTTATAAATTAGACTTTTAATTTAATTAAATTTAAACGTTATTATTAAGAATTTATTAATTCTCTCTTTTTATTAAACACTTAATTAATTTAATAAAATCCATGAGAGTGTATTTTTAAACTATTCAAAAATACCAAGGTTCTAAATTTAAGATTTCAAAATTAAAGCTATTTAATTAAATTTTAAAATATAAAACCAAAGGGTGCACTTTTGAAACTTTTCAAAATACTAGGGTTTAACCATTTAAAGTTCCAAAAATTAAAACTCTTAATTTCAAATTTAAACTATAAAACCACGAGGGTGTAATTTAATTTTTTTTCAAAATTACTAGGTTAAATCCTTGAATCAAAATAATCTTATATTATCCATAATTAACCAAATTCTTTGATTTTGATGAAGATAACCATTTATAAAAATCGATTTTAGGCAATAAAACCTAGTTATGGTAGTTATCCAAGTCAAAAACTTATCTGAAATTCGAAAAATTTGGCACCAGACGAGTTAACTCGTCGGGTTAGGCAAAGAAGTCGTCGAGTTCCTGCATCAGACAGCAGAAAAACGATTTTTAGTTACTTTGGACAGTACACTCTAGCATCAGTTCAATTGAAAAACATCTTAGGCTCTGGGTTTTGAACATTACAATATTCATACGGTGCACATGCAACCCTAATTGCTTTGGATCTAATTTTTTTTTCTCTATTGAACATACAAATATGAACACTAAAGCAATAATCCTATATACTAGCATACAATTTCCAAATTCACATAAGAAACAAGATTAGATGATTACCTTACTTGTTATATTGTAATAACAAGAACAATCATTTCTTGATCTTGACTCTTGAAAGCCTAGTCAACAATTATAATCATTCTACGTCCAGTTAGTAAGTGATGTAACATTGACTTAGAATTAGAGCTAGTGAAGGTGAAACCTTTTGTGGGTTAAAGTGTTGTATTGAATCACACAAGGAATACATACATCATGTAATTGTTGCCCCTCGCTAGCTATTTCCTAAACAAAAAATATATTCTTGTTAAAAAAACTAAAATCTTATTAGATTCCTTTAAGAGTCATTTTTCGTGCTATACAGACATGTAGATAAGAGCATAATCAACAATTTCCTTAGACGTTGCATTATTATTCATTTTCAAATTAACTAAGAAACCTTTTCTTAGCAAAAGAAGAAGTTGTAGTCTCCAAGTAGTAGATGAAATCCTTTGGTCTTGAAACTAACATGTATAAAAGCATTTGTGATCAGATGCCACCCAATTTAATAGACATACAACCTTCAATCTTCAAATAGTAGCGAATCCATGAACAAAGTAAAGGTAAAGGGGTATCCTGACAAAAAAAAAATCGCATAGTACACAATAAGAAAAAAAATCCGAAAAAATGACACTACTAAATTTTTTAAGGGGTATCCTGTGCTACCCCGCGATATATACTAGATCCGTCAATGCTTCAAAGTAGTAGATGTGCAAACAGCTATACAATTTCAGTCAAGTAATTAGCAAATATAAAACACAGTGGCGGACGTACTAGAGGGGTTGGGGGTTGTTAGGTGTTCTGCCCCCCCCCCCCCCCCCCCCCCCCCCCCCCCCCCCCCCCCCAATCTATTTTCAATTGTAGCTATTTTCTTGATAAAAAAAATCTCCAACAATAAAATATTAGCCACTTCGGTTAAGTGATTTGGTTTGAGCCCCTTCTTTCATTATTTGAAAAAATTATTTTATATTATATATACAAATAAGTAGAATTATGAGGATTGAGGCCCATGTCTATTTTTAACTACTGTCGCCATCATATATATTTTATTTAAGTGGTAATCAAATATTAATCAATAACAATAGCAAAATACCCCCATTTGTTTATAAAAAAAGGGTTATTAATCGATGCTTTATCAAGGGTTCAAGACAAGGTGTGGCTACTGTTATTCATCGAAGAGGATAAGAGGTTAAATTTTAAGTAACAAATTGTTTTCCGGAAACACGTTACATCAAGCGATTTCAATTATTTAATTAAGAAGGTAACTTTTAATACTTATTGCATATTTTATTTTTTGTTATTTGTAATTAGTAATTTAATTATGGTTTTATAATTTGGTTTATTATAATTATAAATTTATAGGGTAAATTATCAGCAAGAAAAGAACCATCAATTCTTTTTTCAAACGAACGGAGGATGTGTGTGACCGACAATTGCATCCGGTTAGTGATAATATTAAAGAAGATGTTCGTAATACACACCCACAACCTGATAGGAATTGAAACAACCCAAAAATACGACCCAAAAATTTCATTTTTATTTTAACAAAAAACATGAAACTGAGTATCACATAATAAAGCCATACATTACGTGTTTGAAAACCATAATAAAATACTGTGAGAAAAACTGTATCAAAACATATCAAGAAACTGAATCAACTCCCAAGACAAAAACTGATGATGTGGTGTGTGCGATGTCATCATCCCGAGCTCTTCCCTTTGCTTGCGGAAGTACCTGAAACCAAAACTGAAACTGTAAGCACGAAGCTTAGTGAGCTCCCCCGAACTACCACATACCACACAATAACAAATAAAGCACATACTGGGCCTTGCCCACTGCATCGGACCGAAGTCCGGAACTAGCTGCATCGGACCGAAGTCCGGAATTGACTGGGACCTTGTCCCCTGCATCGGACCGAAGTCCGGAACTGACTGATCATAACATAGCATAACACATATCAACTAATATAGGCACATATACTGCATACTGCATCGGACTGAAGTCCGGAACATATAACACATAAACATGCTTGAATCACATAGACATCAAGCATACTGAACTACTGCATCGGACTGAAGTCCGGAACTACTGCTAACTAAACGGGTCGGCATTGTGGCCGTAGACCCGTTCCTACCGGAAGGAAACTCACCTCGTGAACTGGCTGCCGTGTGTATGGCTCTGGAAGCTATCTGCTGCTGCTCCGGTATCTCCCCGGCTACAAATCCATAAACACACTCAATCATATGCTAATCACTGCATTGGGTAAAATGACTCTTTTACCCCTGGTCAAAGTCAACTCTCCCGGTCAAAGTCAACCTACAGTTGACCTGACTCGCCGAGTTGGGCCGCCAACTCGCCAAGTCTCTAGTCTCACTTCTCAACCCTACTCGCGGCTACTCGTCGAGTATGGCATCGACTAGACGGGTACCCTCTTGATTCAAAAACTCAGGCAATCTGCATCCGACTCGTCGAGTCATATGAACAACTCGACGAGTTGTTCTTCGAGCTAAGAAGATTGTCTTGGACTCGCCGAGTTGTATGAACAACTCGTCGAGTCCCTCCATTACTGAGTCTAACCTCCGGCTCACTGAGTCCATCCTACTGCTCACTGGTCCCCACTCGGAATCACTCAAAGGGAAAGATCGGGGACTCGCGACCTGACTCGCCGAGTCTGAAGAACGACTCGCCGAGTCACATGCATGCAGTTACTAAAAACTCGCTTCTGCTCAAAACCACCGCATACAATTTATAGATCTGAGTTTCTAAGGCTTGTTTACCATGTAAAGTTTCCAACTTTACGTGTACATACGCATGAAAAGGGATACAAAAGCTAAAAAGGCACTTAGAAGAGTAGATCTAGGGCTATCATGCAAAATGTCTCTATAAAGGTGATAGATCTACGATTTTGGAACTGAAACATGGCTAGATCTGAAGGCTTAATCAATCTAATGTGATCTCTCTACTAAGAACAAGCTAAGAAATGGCTAAAAGAGGCTAAATATGCTTGTGAAAGAGAAATCAATCATAGAAACAGAAGGAATTCGGTTGATACCTCAATAAACTCTGAAATGGGTGCAAGACCTTGGATCTTCTTCTTCTCCTTTGGATCTAGCCTCCTTCTTCTCTTCAAAACTTCAAGATTCACACAAGAAATGCTCAATTACTCAAGGAAATGATTAGGGTTTGCTAAATGATGCTCTGAGGGTGAAGGGGACGAGTTTGGGGCTCATAAGGTGGTTTAAATAGGGTGCAAACCCGAGGATTTGGGGTTTCTACCTGGTAGGCGGACTCGCTGAGTCCCGAATATGGACTCGCCGAGTCGCCGACTAACACGTGCTCGAAATCTCGACCCTACTCGACAAGTCAGGCCATAGACTCGCCGAGTCCCTCTAGAAAACTTCTAAATAAATGCCACAGAAACAACATACCAGAGATGGGGCGTTACAATTCTCTCCCACTTGTCTCAGACTTCGTCCTCGAAGTCTGCTACGGCTGAATCTGCAAATAACTCCGGGTAGTGCTGTCTCATTTCCTCCTCAGCCTCCCACATCCACTCAGACCCCTTCCGGTGCTGCCACTGCAACTTCACTAACTGAATTGCCTTGTTCCTCAAGGTCTTTGTCTTCTGGTCCAAAATCGCGACCGGCCTCTCAATATAATTCAGGCTGCTATAAACCTGAATATCCTCTAAGGGAACAACTGCTGACTCATCCACCAAACACTTCCTCAACTGCGACACATGGAAAGTGTTGTGGATCTGGCTAAGCTCTACTGGAAGATCCAACCGATAAGCAACCCGACCCACTCGAGCCAAAACCCTGAAAGGACCAATGAACCTAGGGACCAGCTTGCCCCTCTTCCGAAACCTGATGACACCCTTCCAGGGTGAGACCTTTAGAAGGACCATATCGCCCATCCGGAACTCCAAGTCTGAACGCCTCCTGTCGGCGTAGCTCTTCTGCCGACTTTGCGCAGTCTGCAGTCTACTACGGACCTGCTGAATCAACTCGGTCGTCTTGAGGACCACCTCTGTGCTCCCAACGACCCGCTGACCGACCTCGCCCCAACAAATCAGGGTCCTACACTTCCTCCCATAAAGCATCTCAAAGGGAGGTCGATCAATGCTCGCATGATAACTATTGTTATACGAAAATTCCTCTAACGGAAGATACGTATCCCAACTGCCACCGAAGTCTAGAACACATGCCCTGAGCATGTCCTCGAGAGTCTGAATCGTCCTCTCGCTATGTCCGTCCGTATGAGGGTGGAAAGCGGTGCTGAAATGGAGACGAGTACCCATCTCATCGTGAATCCGCTTCCAGAATCTGGATGTAAAACGGACGTCTCGGTCTGACACCACCGATACCGGCACTCCATGACATGCCACTACCTCACGCACATAGATATCGGCTAACTTTTCTGCCGATATGCTCTCCTGGATCGGGATAAAATGAGCACTCTTCGTCAACTGATCCACTACTACCCATATCGAATCTACCCCTCGTGCGGTCCTGGGAAGCTTGGTGATAAAATCCATGGTATCCATTCAATCCTAGTGGTCCTAGAGGATCTATGTGCAGTTTTCAACAAGCTTGGTTCAAGAATTTTTGGTGGTTGGAATATTCTGAGAAAAAAGATGTTGCATTTTGTTTCCCTTACTTCCTTTTCAATAAAAAAAACCTATTGGCAAAGTAGGTTCAGATACATTTGCCATATCAGGGTTTAATAAATGGAAAAAGGTAAATTGTGGTAAAGACAGTGCTTTCATCGTACATGAAGGTAAGACTCCAGCCTCGGGACATCATTTTTCTGTTAGATGCTATGAAGATCTAAAAAACTAGTTATGACACATAGAGAATGTGATAGAGAAGCAAATTACTAATCAAGTTATAGAGAATAGACTACACCTTAAAGTTTCTATTGAAGCCATTAAATGGCTCACGTTTCAGGGATGTTCTTTGAGATGTCATGATGAATGACCTAACTCAAGAAATCAAGGGAATTTTCTTGAATTAATAAAGTTCCTTGCTTCTTATAACAAGACTGTTGCTGATGTTGTGTTAGAAAATGCTCCTCAAAATGCAAAGTGCACATCACCAGATATCCAAAAAGAAATATTACATGTTTTAACTACAAATGTACAAAAAGCAATTCATGATGTAATCGGGATGTCAAAATTTTGTTTAATAGTTGATGAGTCTCAAGATAAATCTAAGAAAGAGCAAATGACTATTGTTTTAAGATTTGTCGACCAAGATGGGCATGTGAAAGAAAGATTTTTGGACTTAATTCATGTTAAAGGTACAACTTCATTGACCTTGAAAAATGAGATATTATGTTCTTTATCTTATCATAAACTTAGTGTTCAAGATATTCGGGGTCAAAGATATGATGGGGCTAGTAACATGCGTAGAGAATGGAATGGGTTGCAACCTTTATTATTAAAGGAATGTCCATAGACTTATTATATACATTTTTTTGCCCATCAACTACAATTGGCTCTAGTTGTAGCGTCTAAAGATGTGACTGAGGTACATATCTTCTTTAAGACCTTAAACTTTGTAGTTAATGTCATATCTTCTTCTTCCAAACGTAATGATCAACTTCAAGATGCTCAAATTGCTGAAATTTCTCATTTAACTGAGGCCGGAGAAATTGAGAGTGGAAAAGGCATCAATGAAATACAAACACAGCAGAGGCCTGGAGATACTAGGTGGAGTTCTCATTTCAAATCAATATGCAGTTTGATGAGATTGTTTGGTCCATCTTGTGTAGTATTGAATGACATTGCTATAAAAGGTTCTACATCTTCTCAAAGAGGTGATGCGGCATATGCACGTACACATGCATTTTCATTTGATTTTGTCATTGTTATGCACATGATGAAAGAAATAATGGGGATAAGTGACAAGCTTTGCCAAACTTTACACCAAAAATCTATTGATATTGTTAATGCTCTATCCTTGGTTTCTACAACAAAAATATTGATTCAAAAGTTGAGAGATGAAGGTTGGCAATCGCTTTTGGACCAAGTCGTTTGTTTTTGTGAGAAAAATAACATTCTTGTCCCTAACATGAATGAAACTTATAGATATGTAATTGCCAACGTCATGACAAAGACAATACAACCACAGAGCATCACTGCCGAGTTGAACTATTCATTGCTGCTATTGCTAGTCAATTGCAAGAGTTGAACTCTAGATTTAATGAGTCTGCAACAGAGCTTCTCCGTCTCAGTGTTATGTTAGATCCAAGAAAATCCTTAAATTTTGAGGATATATGTAAATTGGCAATATCATATTATCCTATGGACTTTTTACAGAGCATGAAATGAATTTGTTGAAACTTGAGTTACAACATTATGAACTAGATGTCCAAAATCACCCACAACTGAAAAATTATTCTACAGTTTCTGAGTTGTGTAGAGGCCTACATGAAATAAGAAAGTCAGGTACTTATCCTTTGCTTGATAGATTGATTCGTCTTATATTGACTCTCCCTGTTTCTATCGCGACATCTGAAAGAACATTTTCAGCAATGAAAATTGTGAAAACACGTCTCCGAAATACCATGAATGTTGATTTTCTTAAAAGTTGTTTGCTTGTTAACATCGAGAGAGAGAGATTGCTGATACATTTCCTACGGATGATATTATAGATGATTTCTATTCCATTAAACAAAGACGAGTACAACTTAAAGTGCATAAGGTACTATTCTTATGTTTATATATATATATATATATATATATATATATATATATATATATATATATATATATATATATATATATATATATATATATTATGAACCATATGAATCTATGTTATAATTACTTATTTTAATACTTGCATGTTAATGGATAAATATGAGTCGATGCTTTTAGTTAGTTGAAAACATTTGAAGATTGAGGTTAATGGAGACAAATTTTTAATTCTTTGTGGTTTTTTCTTTTAAAATTTTAGACCTATTACTTTATTCGGGTATAACATTATATTTTAAATATATTATTACGTTGTGAGCCCCTTAATATTAAATCCTAGCTCCGCCCTTGATAAAACATTCCGTTTTCAAACTAGGAAACATAGATACAACCAAACCTCCATCCTTCTACATTAAAAACCTCCATCTTTCTACATTAAGATCACCTTAAACAATTAATTATAGCCAAAACGAAAAAGTTAATCAAATATAAGAGGTTTCTTTTAAATAAAAAAAAGTTCGTTTAACTTTTTTTATTATTATTACAGTTGCAATAGATCCATAAACATGCTAAAATGATTGGAGCCAAAAATTGAAAAAGTATAAAGGTTATTGAAACAAGATAAAATTGTATTATAATATTAACCCCACTATATATCACTACCTTCTATACATTAATTTAAGAAATTGTCACTACTTATAAAAAGTGCACGTGGCTATTTAACTATTTAAGCATTTTCCTAGAATCTACCCTGCCCTAATAAATATGTTTATTTTGAAAGATTTTTGCACTTTCTTGGAATTTACGTTTTCCTTATAAATATGTTTACTTAAAGAATAAAAAAGAAAAACTCACACCCCTGAAGCCTCTCGATCATAAACCAAAAGGAAAAGCCATCATCCTCGTTGACTCTCCTCTCTGGCGATCTCCCTTCACTGTTGACTCACCATTTCCCTGCCGACTTACCGCCATTCGGTCTGTAGCTTTCAGTCATCTTTCACAGCCTCGTCACTGTTGACTCATCCTCAATCCTCGCTGCTTCAGATCTCCTTGTGTTTCTGTAGGCAGCTGACTACGAAGCCACGTTGTTACAAGTAAGTTTTAGATATTGTTTGACTATTTCATTCGTATTACTCATAAATCAAAATCATAATCATTTGTTTATTTCGTGAACATGTGATTGAATTTCTTTTTCTATTTCAATTACTTTTGTTTTATTTTATATACCATTTAGAGTAAAGTCCACTTGTGCAGAATGACGAACAGAAATTCCTGCACAGTGGGAAATTCTTCAACCCTCCAAAATTACTTTCCTTAATTCCTTTATATCTTCAAGGAATTTTGGGGATCTGTATGCCAAGAAGCTTATTATTATTATTTTTTTCTGTTTGGATCTTCAAATTACTCTTTGTTGATATCTAGAGAAAGCATGAATAAAATGGTTCGATATTTTTTTGCACCCAAACTTATCTGGGAATATAGGTTAACCAATTCAATTAGTTATTAGCTGAGTAACTGACTTCTAAATAATTCCCGTGGCAATGTAATTGTTACTCTGTATCAATATATACTTAGCTATACCTTTTTCTGTTTGAAGTAAGAGCAGTCTCTCTTTGATTGATTCCCATACGTCCCTTGCACAAAAAAAAGAACCCAGGTTAGTACCAGTTAAAGCTATGAATCAACTTTGAGCACGAAAAGTAAATCAAGGGTTAAAACACACATATACACATTATGCAATATATAGCTCCAATATCAACTCTAAACTCAAAGTTAGTGTGTAATATTTCCATATTAATACAATTAGAGTTCATATAGTGAGATTTAAACATTTTCTAAGAATATTAGCTCACATGGCAATGTTTGGAGATGCATATGTATTGTATTTTAATTACTTAAAAGATTTAGTTTTGAGGAACTCAAAGATATTTTTAATATTATTATTGAGGTTTAAGTTGTTTGACTAGATTTAGGTTGCATATTGTTAATACTAATAATTTGAATTTTTGTACAGGCATTATATATATACTGGATCCTGACATTGAAGCACAAGTGACGAAAGCCGGTGAAACCAACTTACATTATCGATAACCTGTGGAGTAGTTTCAAAGCTTACTTACATACACCCTTAAGTTCAAATAAATACTCAAAATCGTGGGAAGGGTGAAGATTCATCAACACGTAACTCATAATGGTTCTTCTATCTGAACTTCCAGAAGGATCTTCATCTTCTTCATCAACTCATGGCCCTAGTTCATCAACTTGTGGTCCTAGTTCATCAACTCAGGATCATAGATATGATGTATTTTTAAGTTTTAGAGGTGTTGACACTCGTCTTAGTTTTACTAATTATCTGTATGAGGCCCTTCTAGATGCCAATATCAATACCTTCTTGGACGATGAAGAGATTGAAACAGGGGAAGATCTGAAACCAGAATTGGAGAGTGCAATTAAGGCATCTCGGGCTTCTATTATTGTGTTGTCTAAGAATTATGCTTCTTCAACATGGTGTCTGGATGAATTGGTGCTGATCCTTGAGCAGCGTATCACATCCAACCACATTGTCATCCCCATATTTTATCATGTGGAGCCCACCCATGTCAGAAAGCAACAAAGTAGCTTTGGAGATGCAATGGCTAAGCATAAACAGAAAATGGATGAAGAGACAGATGAAAATAAAAGAAGTCAATGGGCTCAAAAGATAGAGAAATGGAATAAAGCACTTATCGAAGTTGCTAATTTAAAAGGAAATGACGTAAATGGCAGGTAACCACATATTCACCCATATGAAAAATGTCAATATCATCTTCACCCTATGCATTTTGGTATTTTTTTTTAATATTATCAAACAGACATACATTTGACACAGTAGGATAACTAAGATGCATATTTTGTATAAATATAACATTGTTACATAAAATCGGGAAAAGGACGAAATGTCGTATATTTTATATAAATTTAACATTGTTGCATAAATTGGGAAAAAGGCGAAGTGTTGTTGCATAAATAAATAGTCGACCCTTTTATTAAGAAGCAAATTTTGAGTTGGTTTCTATACATCTACTATTAGTTATACCATACTACCTTCAAATCAGACTCTCTTTTATGATAAATAACTTCTGTTGTAAGTAGTAAAGGATAACCTACAGGCATTTTTTTAAGACTCACATCATTGATAGTTAAGTTTGATGTTCTTGTAAAAACACAGTGAAGTTACATGGCCCATTATGAAAACTTGTATTACATTGGTAGTTTTGGTCTTATTATACATAAATATTTACGGGCTTACACATTAGATAGTATATGGTTAGAATGAAAATACAATATGTTTTGATGCGAAGAACTTGATTAAAAGTTTTAAACTAATAGTTGCTACGAAGGAATAGATTTCTGGAATATTATCTTGTCATTGATAACCAAGTTAAACCCTCATTTATAAATCAACTAGTGTACCTAAAACATGAAAATACAAATAAAGTAACCTAAAAGCAAATAAATCCTATTCTACATATATCTAACACTAACACTTGTCATATAATATTGATTTGGATCTTTATATAAAAGAAATCTCCAAATCTG
The DNA here is from genome assembly GCF_002870075.4 of Lactuca sativa. NCBI lineage: Eukaryota > Viridiplantae > Streptophyta > Magnoliopsida > Asterales > Asteraceae > Lactuca > Lactuca sativa. Next base: position 127,352,463 of record NC_056623.2, on the reverse strand, counting down.
GTTTGTTAGTTTTGTGCATTGTATTTTGTAATTCTTATTACATTAAGTTTCAGGTTTGAGACAGAGTTTATTAAAGAAATTGTGAAGGACATCTACCGTAGATTACATGTACCATTATTACAGAGTTTTCAGCCACTACTTATTGGGATGAAGTCTTCCATTAACTTCATCACTTCATGGTTGAAAGATGGATCCTCACATACGGTAGACATACTCACCATTTCGGGTATAGGTGGGATGGGGAAGACATGTTTAGCCAAACATGTCTATGGGCTATATTGGCATGAATTCCACAAAAGCAGTTATATTGAAGATATTACTAGGAGATGTGATGGAAAATATACCGGGCTGCTTGATATACAAATACAACTGTGTGGTGACATTTCAAAAACAAGTTCAATTCAAATTTATGATGTTTCAAAATACACATCAATAATAGAGAATGCAATAGCTCGTAAAAGGGTGTTTCTTGTTCTCGATGATATCAATAGTATTGATCAGTTGGATGCATTACTTGGAAGCAAAGATTTTCATCCTGGAAGCAAAGTTATAATAACAACAAAGGACAGATGGTTGACAGAGAGTTGTGCACTATTCAAAAAAAACATTAAACCCAAACATACAAAACACTTTCTTCATGGCTTAAATGAGACTGAATCACGACAACTTTTGTGTTCCCATGCATTCATGTGCAAGCATCCCAAGGAAGGTTATGAAGAGGTGTCAAATAAGCTTTTGGAGTATTGTCAAGGACATCCATTGGCTCTTGAAGTTTTGGGCAAGGTTCTTCATAATCGAGGTGTGGCATATTGGGAAGGGTGCATAAAAGGGCTAAAGAAAGAAACAAATGATCATATAAATAATGTCTTGAGAATGAGCTTCAACTCTTTGCCATCCAAAAACGATAAGGAATTGTTTAAGCATATTGCTTGTTTTTTTGTTGGAACAGATAGATATGTTAGTGAAACAATATTAGAGGCATGTGATATAGACACGAGATCCGGAATCACGAATCTCATTGACAGATGTCTTCTTAGTATCGGATGGAATAATGAATTGAAGATGCATCAGTTGGTTCAAGAGATGGGAAGATTCGAAGTACATCAAGAATCACCTGATAAACCATGGAAGCGAAGTCGATTATGGTGTCATATGGATTCATTAAGAGTGTTGAAACGAAAAAAGGTAAGAAGCCATTATGCTTTTAGTATTATGCATGTCCAAAATACTTTGTATCGCCTAATTTGTTTATTTGCATTCTGTTTCTTCTTAGGGTAAGGGAAATCTTCTGGGCCTTGCCCTTGACATGCGCATGCTTGAGAAAGAGAAGTTGGGAGCATCGTATGAGCTGAAAACAGATGCATTAAGTAACATGGATAATTTGATGCTACTGCAACTCAATTATGTGTACATGAATGGGTCTTATGAGAACTTTCCAGAAGAAATAAAATGGTTGTGTATGAATGGGTTTCGTTTTAAGTCTATGCCTTTAGAGTTACCTATGCAGAATGTGGTTGCCCTTGATATGTCATATAGCAATATTGAATCATTTGTCAGTTGTTATAGCAATCCACAACGACTTGAGAACAGGAAAAAGGTAAAGTTATCTTCATTTACTAGTCATGCATGTGAGTTGATGAAATTCAATACGATACTAACTTATTTCTATTTTGTAGTTGGATGGATCGTGCTTAAAAGAGAAAAGGTTGTTTGGTTCACTGAAGATTCTTAATTTAAGTTTCTGCAAACAACTTCATAGTGTTGGTGACTTTGACCAATTCCCTGCACTTGAAAGATTGATGCTTAGAAATTGCATTGGTTTGGTTGATGTTTGTGAATCAATTGGGCAATGTGTTGGACTTATCCTCATCGATCTGAGCTACTGCATGAAACTTGAAAAACTTCCAAGAAATATAGGCATGTTAAACAAGGTTGAAACAATGTTGTTAGATGGTTGTAATCTTGGTGAATCTCGAATCAAGAATATAGATATGGATTCACTGGAAATGTGCACGGTTACCAACATTGGCATAAACAGAGCCTTTGTGGGTGGTATACCACGTGATTTGAAGTCCTCTGCAATGTCTTTACCGAGGTCTTTAGTAAGGTTGTCACTGGAAAATAATAAGCTATCCAATGAATCCTTTCCCATGGACTTCAGTTGTCTATCCATGTTAAAGGAATTATATTTAGATGAAAATCCTATCAATTCCATGCCTAGTTGTGTGAGAACCCTTCCTAGACTTGAGATACTTAGTATGGAGGACTGTAGAAATTTGAAGTCAGTCGAGTATCCTCCACGTACACTAAAAAAGTTGTTTCTTGATGTTACTAATTATTATCATACAGACAAAGTTGCATTTCTTCCAGAAATGTCCCCACTTCGTTTGTCAATAGACTGGGTAGACTGGATATATCGTACAATTGGGTTGAACGATTACGAAATTGAAGGTATCATCAAAATCCAAGAAATGATGACTGTTGAAGAAAAGGTATTGCATAGCTTGGGCTGGACTAATTTAGACTTCCTCAATGAAAGGCGTGTGGGAACTAATTCTTCAGAGTCTGAAATCCAGGTTTTGTCTAGTTAACTTAACTGCATGTGTTTATGTGAAGACATATAATGTAATTATTATGGTGGTTTGTATTTGGCAGATGATGATTTATGAATTTGGAATACTCAGCACGGTTTTTGAGGCGGAGGAGATGCCGAGTTGGGTTAGGCATAGAAGTGTGGGGCCGTCAATATCATTTACCATCCCGTCATCATCATCATCATCTCCAAACAACATTACAGGACTCAACTTCTGCTCTCTGCACACATTAAACCTTCCCGATGAGGGGTTGGATTTATCAGTTGATGATCTTCTCCCTCCGACGACAATGATGACAATTAGTAATATAACAAAAAACCATATGTGGATATACGAACGTTCCGTGGATAGATTTAGTAAAGATCCGAATTGTTGGGTGATATTAAGTCATTGGATGTTTGGGAAGAACGAGATGGAAGCTGGTGACCACATTACTATCACTGTTACACCAAAGAGGCATACTGTTGTTACACGGCTGAGGCATGACCATTTTATAGAAGTTGTAAAGGAGTGTGGGGTGAGTCTTGTGTATGAAGATGGAGAGAAGAATGATGAAGAAGATGCATTGGGTTATTACAAGTCATGGAATCACATAATTGGTGGAGATCTCTCTCCTTTTCAAATTACAACAGGGCAATACCTCCTAAACAACATCCGATTTTTTGATTTGGGGATTTATATGTCTCCATATCATCGTCAGTTCGTTCCAGATGCGCCCATATGGCAAGGTAGATGTCATTTAATAAAATATTTTATTGTCATGTCTTATGTGTAATGATCTGACCAATGACCCATTTATTTTTAGTAGATATATAAATGTTTCATATAACCTAAATCCACCACCCATTTATCATTGCTTTTATTGACCTAAACTATAAGAGTTTGTTCTTGTAAAATATGACAAATCAAATTCCTACGACAGATTTTTTCTTCCTGACAGTAGAGTGTTTCCCTATCTTTGTAAATTTGTTGCACACGGCCCTGAATGTCAAGGTGGATGTGATTTTTGATAAATATTCTTTAAATAGATGGATAATGACCCTTTTTTTAGGAGATAAATAAATGTTTCACGCCCAAATCCACCCATTTATCGTTGATGTTATTGACCTCCACTATAAGAGTTTGTTTTTATAAAATATGAATAATAAAATTTCTACTTCTGCCATTTAGATGAATCGAGCCAAGTTGTGATCTGTCTGAATGGGTCTATATTAACCGATTAAGTCTTGATATGTTGAATCACATAAATATATCAGGACCCAATACGAACTACTTTGTCCAAGTTGATGTTTGTGAATAATAATTAATACATTACTTTTTATCTGTGTTCAGAACAAAAGGAAGACAATTGGTTCAGAGCTTTATCCCCAAGGAAGGCTGACATACTTGGTCGTGCATGTGAGGTATACTTTTTGACACCCAAACCTTTCTCTCATTACATGAATAAAGGACATATAGATCCAAGTATGTTATATATATCATATCTTTGATTGGTTTAGGATGTAACAAGATAAAAGGAGTCATAATCTTTCAATCAATGCTTGGAAATGGCAATATCAAAATGTGGTTGGGCTGATATGATGGGAATCTGTCTATTTTTCTCTACCTATTTAATCTTAGAGTCAGGAATTATGGATCCCTATTTCATCCATTTAGGGCTCTAAATTCAGGGTTTTTAGTTGTTATCAAGGTCTTTTGGTTTTATTTATTTATGTTTGTTTTTATGTCAAATACATGATATCTTAAGCATTTATTGTCAAATAGATGATAACTTCTTTCCTCATCCCTTATTTCTGGTTATTATACAGCAAACGCACAGGGGTTCGGTTCATTGTGTGTATTTCCTCTGATAAACTTTATATAAACTTGAACTATTATTTGACTACCAGAGGTCATTAAATTCCCTCAATCATTGGCAATGTTCCACCACATTGTATTGGACTTTAACCAATAAGTTTTTAGTGTTATGCTACTTCTCCATGAACATCATGTATTCTTAAGAGATTACAAGTCTCACTATTTACATTTGACCTCCAAAAATAGACATAAATTTAATGTTTATCTTTTTTCACTCGAAGCCTTTTCAACTTGCTAACAAGCAAGGGTTTCTGTTACATGCCTCCGCAGCTGATGTATTAAAATTGATTTATTGTAGTCTTCTATTTTTATGGACATGTTCTGATCCTTTTGATGTTATTCTTTAACATGTCCCACATTTATTTAGCTGAGTCACATATATGTACAAACAAACATAAATAGATCTTGGTGTATTGTATTGCCATCTATCTGTTTTCATAGCATTTTGTATCAGATCTCTATATACTTATGTTTCGTTAAAGATATTCTTACGTTTCCTTTTTTTCGTAGGATAAAGGGGAATCTTCAGGGTCTCGTCCTTAACATGAAAATACTTGAGAAAGAGAGGCTGCAGTATATGGCTGTCTGAATTCAAAATAGATGCATTTAGTCAGATGGGTAACCTAATAGTAATACTAATGTAACTCAATGAGTTATATCCTAATCTTTTCCTGAATAATTAAGATGGTTTGGCTTTTGTCACCTCTGGTAACGATTTATCTTTTCAGTTTTTGTTTTTGATAGCTGTATATTTGATTGCCAAAAACAGAGGAAAACAATATTAATGGTTTTTTAGTTAATTAATACACGTGTAAAGTCATAATGTACTTTATATGTTTGTTATTTTGTTGGTTGTGATTGAAAGAAAAGACTGAAATGTGATTGCTGATTTGCTATGATTCTCACGGTTGAATGTTTTGCTGCTACTTGTTTATACAGACCTTTTTCGAATCTCTATCTTTTTCATTGGTTATTTTAAGAATAGCTTTTTAATTTTTCATGAGTTGTCTTTTTTGGAAGTAAAATTATTGCAGAGGTTGTCATTTTTTATGTTACTTAGCGGGATATGCCTTTATAGCAGCACGTTATTAACTGAACAAGCCCATGACTAGCCTATTGATCGATGTCCTCTCATGTAACCAGTTTCTGTAAAAATTTCATTATCGAACAGGATATAATATCCTTATCTAATAATTTGACATCACATTCAACTTTTCTTTTTCCTAAGACAACAAACCTGTTTCACTACTTCTGATTCTCTTCTCCTTTTATGATTTTCCATCTATTCACTTAGACATATTACTAGCCGATGATGAAGTGCCTAGAATTGATCAGAAGAAGCCTCATGTGGTACCTAGCATCCAACTTTTTGGTTTCCTTTGTTGACCTTTGTAAACCACATGACTTGAAACTTCACTAACGTGTATTATTAATTTATTATCTCTGATGCTTTCACGACTATCACCAAAATCCCGTTTGCTGCAGAGAAGCTTGGAGTCCACAACTCCACATCATGATTTACTAGGAGAAGGAACTGGATTTCGAAAACCAGATGGCGAATAACGCTAGCAGTTGCCAGAACTTACCAAGACAAAAGCAATTTATTGTTCAGATCTAGATTGTAGAGTCTCCGACATGAATTACATACCCAGATCTATAAGAGCCACCGGAGGATGTCAAGTTGATTTCTGGAGCTTAGTTTTCAGCCAGGGTTGTGATGTTACAATTATAAGGAGCGTGAAACGATGAGTATATAGTTTTGTGTTATTCACTTGACCTCCAGCGACATGTGAGGGAAAAGGTATTCTGATCCGTTTTCCAGCATAGACTTCATTGACTTACAAGAATTTTCTGATCAGCTTTGTTTAGGTTTTTCTCCGGCATGAGTAAAGTGACAAGTTCAATCCTAATTCCAACAAAGACCATGAACTGTGGTGGTTTACGAGAATGTAGTAAGACTCCGACGAGGGAGGCATGGCTTGGAGAGGAGAGATCATGTTTTTTTCCCGGTAAACCACATAATACGGTGGTCGATTAATTGCCGCCGCCGGAGCAGTGTACATGAACAAGAGGAGATCTTGTGGTGGAGCGACATTATAAATTAGGTAATGGGCTCAAATTTTCATTTTTCAAAAGATTAGAAAACATATTGAAAGATCTCTTATTGGGCTTAAGTTATTGGATTAAATAAAGTGGTTGTTAAACTAAATAATAGGTATATTGGGCTAACTACAATTGAATTTCAGGCTTTGGGCTTTTATAAGTTTATAAGATTTCCAAAATGTTTGAAGTGAAATCTATGTAGTTTAAAATAATTGCTAAATGTTAATTTTCTAAATATATCCATCCATTAGATTCTCTAAGTCGATACCATTATATATGTTCCATGTACAAATTATAAAGTGAATCTAATTTAAGTGATTTTTAATCATAATTGTGAGAATATATAAAACATATCATAAGAATATTCGTATGGGCTTATTAGCTTGATCATTTGTTTAGTTGACGAATAGTTTTAAATAGACGGTAACTGTTTAGTTTCATCTTATTTAGGTGGAGCAACTAATTAAACAGATATAAATATTATTGAGCCTAATAACTAAATTAAGGTGTAATAAAAATAGTACTTTTAATATGTATATGAATTTATGTGTTTGGTCTCATTGAAGAAATTGGTGAATGAGGAGATAATGTATACTTTTGACATTTCAAGACAAGACGATGTAACAAGAAAGTAGTATTGACTTTATAGTTGACTATCAGTTTAGTTTCTACCCATGCATATAGGTCCTTATATATGATTTTGCTTGTATTGAGAATTTTTTCCTTTCTATAAAACTTTGTGTGCTATTTGTTTATTATACGTACTTCTTTTTGCATTCATGAAAAGTGTTTTTTAAGAATTTTTGAGTTAAGCAGATACTAAAGTTGTGACAAAGAACTTTTCTACCATGAATATGTGTATTCATACCAGGTAGGTTATGAGAGTTTAAGGTCTAAAAATTGAGTTAAGAATACATTTTCTTTTGAACAATAGCCAAGAAGACTGAGATGTAACACCCAACAAATTAATACAAGGTACATCTAATCTTTTTAATTTTATAAAACAACTTGGTGTACACTTATACTAACTAGTTAAATACAATAAGTTATCAAAATGATCGTATACAACACTAGTAATACGAAGATCCGAGTCAAGCATTAGCATCCTTCTATAGTTCTGCCATCTCTTAGCTATTAGCTTTATAACCTACATGCTGAAGGGCAAACAATAATAAAAGTAATGTAACATCCAAAAAACACAGTCTGAAAAATTTCGTTTAATTTAATAATAAAAATCATAGTCAATAAACCTCATATATAAATCATGAGCAATGTATCTCAAAATATTATAACAACTGTCAAGTATATCAGAATATAAACACCCAGGCTGAACAAATGGTGCGTGCACTGCAATCTTCCCAAGCTCCTCTTTTGAAAACTGAGTACCTTAAACCAAAACGGAAACTGTAAGCACGAAGCTTAGTGAGCTCCCCCAAACTACCACATACCATACAATAACATATAAACACATATTGGGCCTTGCCCACTGCATCAGACCGAAGTCCGAAAACTGCATCGGACCGAAGTCCGGAACTGACCGGGACCCGTCCCCTGCATCAGACCGAAGTCCAGAACTAACTGCATCGGACCGAAGTCCGGAACTGACTGGGACCCGTCCCCTGCATCGGACCAAAGTTCGGAACTGACTGCATCGGACTGAAGTCCGGAACTGACTGGGACCCCGTCCCCTGCATCGGACCAAAGTCCGAAACTAACTACATCGGACGAAATTCCGGAACTAACTGCATCGGACCGAAGTCCGGATGAACATAGCATATCGTAAACATATCAACTATCATGAATACATATAGTGCATACTGCGTCGGAACAGAATCCGGAATACATAACACAAAACATGCTTGAATCACAAAGACATCACGCACTCTAACTACTGCATTGGGCCGAAGTCTGGAACTAATTGATCATAGCATATAATATGAACACATATACTACATACTGCATCAGACCATAGTCCGGAACACCTAACTCATACCATGCCTGTATCACAAAGACACCAAGCATACTGAACTACTGCATCAGACTGAGGTCCGGAACTACTGCTAACTAAACGGGACGGCATTGTGGCCATAGACTCATTCCTACTGGAAGGAAACTCACCTCACACTGCTGAAGTCCCGCTGACAGAACCATATCTACTCGATGACATATTCCCGATCTGTCCATATCAAAATAACACCCAATTAATAATTAGGTTCCACAACATAACTATAAATACATACTTTGGATAATTACTACATTACCCCTAGCTTGGCTTACCCAAGCCCAAGACCCAATCCATAGGCCCAAAGTTAACTAGGGATCAAAGCCTAACACATGGCCCAACTTTCCAAATTGGACGCAAATCTCTACATGGACTTCCCTTAAGGCCCAAATGTTCAATCCAGCCCAACATGTCTCATTCTAAGGCCCAGTATCATACAATCATCTAGGCCCAAATTATGGCCCATCTATGGCCCAATTTACCAAATTAGGCCCAATCCTTCATATGGGCCTTACCTTAAAGCCCAACTAAATAATTTAGTCCATTTGATTATTCTTGGATGGCCTATTAATAAACCAATTACTAAAGCCCAACTGAAAGGCCCAAGTGAAACTAGGGTTTCACATAAAATGACGATTAGGGTTAAGTGTTTTTTACTTAACCCATTAAGGACTTAATCCATTAAGTCCATCATTGCCTTGGTTAATTACGCATGATTATAATTTACTATATTAAGCTTATTAAATAATCCCCATGTGACGCGATCAATTCCCACCAATTAGGGTTTTATGCTCTTAGGGTTTTCCAAACCCTAATTAGGGTTTTCCAACCCAATACTAGCCCATTTGTCCATTAGTTGGGCTTTTAGGTCTCTTTGGGCCTTAATGGCCCATTAGGGTTCCATCGGGCCCACTAGGGCTTCTTTGGACCCATTAGGGTTTTTCCTTGATTCCACATTGTCCAACCACTCCCAAACGAGGTCTAAACGCAATCAAAGCACACCGCCACCTGACACGACGGCCGGTGGCGGCAGGAGGCAGCAACCACCACCTTACGGTGGTGGTTTGGAGTTTCTCTAATATTATTCCGGCACCGATTACAGTTACAACAACAAATCCAAACACACAACACACACACTAAGTTACACAAACATACTAATTAACACACACACACAAAAAGAATACACCCACGCATAATCTGCTTGAAGGCGGAACCCAGCCACCCACCTGGTGGCGTATGTCGGCGGTGGCAACTCGGAGTGGCGGCAACAACATTGAGCGCCGACGACCGTGGTGCATCAACAGAAAAAGGAAGAGAAGATGGAGGTTCTCGGTCTCCCACCAAGATAACGACAACGAAATCCGTGACCAGCCTTCTTGACAAAACCCACGACCGGAGAAGGCGACAACTCCAAGTCTTCGTCGATTGTGGCGCAGCAGTGGATCGCCATGCTGCCACAGACGGAGAAGAAACGACAAAAGGCGCTTCCACCGGAGAGAAGAACGGTGGTTCCACCACAGGTTCGTTGTGCCGACAGCAATAAATTGTAGGAGTGAGAGAGAAGGTTGCTACAACGAGGAATGAAGGGTGCGCCTCTAGCGGAGCATGACGACGACGATAGTGACACATTGAGTGGCGCGGGGAAGGGGGGGGGTTGCCGACTCCAATAGCAGTGGTTGACGACGGGAGCTTCGGCTTCAATAGGGAAGGAGGCGGCTGGAGAGGGCGATATGGTGAAGGTGGCGGCCAACTGAAGCATCTCGGGTTACGGTTTGACCGGATGTCATGCTTTATACCCGGCTCCACATAGATCTTTCCCATATTTATAGTTCTAGTCCCTCCCCTTAGAATCTTTTCAAATATAATCCAATAATTACCCTTTTGACCCCGGCTTCTAAAATTCTTTTCATAATAAGGCCCAAAATTACTAAACAACCGCTCCTCCATAATTTATTCTCAATTTAAATCCAACACTTACACTTTTAGCCCTTGACTCTATAAAATTTTTTCAATTTAAATATTTAATTTACCAATAAACCCTTAAGCCTTCACTTCTTTTCAATTTAAGTCCCGAATTTTCACTTTAAACCCCTGACTTTTAAAATTCTTCACAATTTAGTCCTGGACTTTCATGTGTTATTTTATTCAAATAAACGGGGTGTTACAAGTAAGCTATGAGAGCTTAGTGGGTAACTCCAACAAAATGTTGTGTAACAACTTCAAAATCAATTATATTGTTAAATTCAGTAACAACTTAATTAAATCTCATAATGCCTTTCACATAACTTAATATATACTCATAATAGGTTTTACCACATGGTTCCACCAATTAATGAGTTTATAACTACTCAAGTCGTTATCTCAACTAATAGTTTCCAACAATAGTTTCACATTTACTCAACCTAGCCCTTTAAATCATTAGGTATCAACAAAGGTTATTATTACAAAGACTCACCAAATATGTTATCAACTATCAATAATTAATAATACTTGGAATGTTGTTTGTATTACTTTATATATTTTTTTATTTTGCTGATTTGGTTCATTTGACTAAGAGAAATACTAAAATGCGATTGATGAGTTACCATGATTCTCACGGTTCATTGTTTTGCTGCTACTTAGTTCAATAAGGTGAAATTGTAAGTGATATAACTAGGAAAGTCAATTATGTAGCCATAAGTTTTCTGTTCCTTGATGCTCTTTTTGTTACAAAAACCCTTAAGTTCATAAATTTGTGTTGCTCGGTTACAACATTTTTTGTTGATTATGCATTTTATTTTTCTCATGTCATTCCAATCACCTTATCATCAAGAGATTGTCATTGGAACATCTAAAAATGTAAACCAAGTTTAGAATCCTGTATTATAAAACATAAAACATGTTTTTTTTTTTAATTGTAAAAAGTAATAGAAGATTATAAAAAAGTTGTAAGATTTTTTAAAAAAAGTTCATAAAAAGTTTAAAAATAGTCTTTAAACAGATTGGAAACAAAGTTGTAAAATGGTAACCATAAAAATATGAAAAAAAGAATTATGAGCGAATTTGTAACATAAAAATGTTTAGACTATATTCATAAAAAAAAAAAAAAAAAAAAAAAAAAAAAAATCAAAGTTTTAACGATTCCTAATTTTTTTTTAACTGGCAAATATAATATATAACTACTCCTAAAGATCTAAACTAACACCTAAATTCACCTATATCTACGATGAGACTTGAACCTTCAATCTCAAAGAGGGAAAATTTAAAACCTAAGCTAAAAGTATAAAATTGAGATGTGAGATGTGATAGTAGGTAGGAAAACAAAAATTCAAAAAACACATTTCGCTGCATTTTCATAACATTTTTTAGATTGACTTTCTATGGGGGACAAGCTGAAGACTTTTTCTCCAAAAACAATTTAAGCCCTTTAATATTAAACCTATTATAAAATTTGCACTGGCTTTTTCAACTGACTTCTTCTCCTAATATGTTTACTTGAAAGAATAAAAGGAAAAGCAACACCTTGTGTTTCAGTCATCTTCTTTTTCAGCTTCATCAATTTCGGTTCATCCTCTATATATCATGGCTGCTTCTGGTCTCCTTGTGTTTCTGTAGCCAGGTAACTATGAAGGCACATTCTTCAGATATTGTTTGATAATTTCATCTTATTAATCATAAATATTATTATAATCACAGTGAGAAATTCTTCAACCCACCAAAGTTGCTTCCTCAATTCCTCTATATTTTCTAACTTATAAACACGATTTTTTACATTGAATACTTTTAAAAGGATGTTCTCTGCTCCTTAATTGTAAGCTAAACCTTCATAACGAACAAACTTCAATATTCGATTTTTCAAAATGGGTGTTTTACTTTGAAGTTTCATCTAGTATAGAGTTTGAAATTGAACCCTTTGAAAGGGCATGCCTTGTTTGTTGGTTTAATTCTGTAAAAGAACCTCAGGGATATTTTCGGAGGTTTTTATTTAAATAGTTTTTTTTCCAGTTTTAGAGTTAGTTAGACTAGGATACCTTTTTCTTTGTTTATCCCCTGTTCTTCTGTTTCGTTTACCTTGATGCACAAGGTGCAAACTGAAAGCAGTCGCTGTGATTGTATTAGCAACTCTCTGATTACATTGTTAGTTTCATAAACATATCATATGGAAAAAAAACATATCATATTAGATCTAGTGATAGAAAAATTTACATTTAAAAAGGTTGTTGTTGCTCATTTTTGGGATCTGAATTTTCATGGGAAGCAATAGTGGATCTTTAGTTGTATCCAAAATGGTATTTGGTGTTGATTTGTTTGTGGGTTAATTAAATCAAAATAGGGACATTGTAGGTTAAATAAATTAGTTGGTTCAAAATAAGAGCAGTCTCTCTCTCCTTGATTCCCATATGTCGCTTGCACACAAAGCTGAGTTTAGCACTAATTAAGCTATGAATGTCCTTTAAACACAAAAATTAAATCGAGGGTTAAAACACACATATAAACATTATGCAATATATAGCTCCAATATCAACTCTAAACTTCAAATTTGGGGATAAATATTTGCATATCAACACGATTAGAATTCATATAATGAGATTTAAAGATTTTCTAGGTGTATTGGTTCACATGGAAAACTTTGGAGATGCATATGTATTGTATTTTAATTACCAAAAAAATTTATTTTGCAGAATTCAAAGGTATAAATATTATTATTATTATTACTACTAAAATTATTGAGGTTTAAATTCTTTGATTAGAGTTACGTTGCATATTGTAAATACTAATAATTTGGATTTTTTGTAGAGGCAGTATGTACTGGATCCTGACATTGAAGCACAAGTGAGGAAAGCATATGAAACCAACTTTACATTATCGATAACATGTGGAGGAGTTTCAAAGCTTACTTAGACACACCCTTAAGTTCAAATAAATACTCAAAATCGTGAGAAGGGTGAAGAGTCGTCAACACATAACTCATAATGGTTCTTCTATCTAAACTTCCAGAAAAATCTTCGTCTTCTTCGTCAACTCATGGCCATAGCTCACTAACTCATGTTCATAATTCATCAACTCAAGATCATAGATATGATGTATTTTTAAGTTTTAGAGGTGTTGACACTCGTCTTAGTTTTACTAATTATCTTTATGAGGCTCTTATAGATGCCAATATCACTACCTTCTTGGATGATGAAGAGATTGAAACAGGGGAAGATCTGAAACCGGAATTGGAGAGTGCAATTAAGGCATCTCAGGCTTCTATTATTGTGTTGTCAAAAAATTACGCTTCTTCAACATGGTGCCTTGATGAATTAGTATTGATCCTTGAGCAGCGTATGAAATCCAACCATAATGTCATCCCAATATTTTATCAAGTGGAGCCCACCCATGTCACGAAGCAACAAAGTAGCTTTGGAGATGCAATGTCTAAGCATAAACAGAAAATGGATGAAGAGACAGAAGAAAATAAAAGAAGTCAATGGGCTCAAAAGATAGACCGATGGAATAAAGCACTTATCGAAGTTGCTAATTTAAAAGGGAATGACGTAAATGGCACGTAAGTAGGTAACCACATTCACCCATATGAAAAATGTCAATATCATCTTCACCCTATGCATTTCGGTAAGTTTGTTAATATCATAGAATAGACATATAATTCATAAAGTAGGATAACCAAGATGCACAAAGTTGAATCCATGTTATCTGATCTGATAAATCAATTTATATAGATATATTAACTATTCTGATATTTTTTACACATTTTTCATGTATTTATTTATTTTTAATAGCTCCTAATCTAATCCTAAACTACACCAGTGTCTCAAGCAAGACTTGTAACATCAACCTGTTGGAGGAAGATACCTTTTCCAACTCCTGATACCGCTAGGCGATAAGCCCTTTGGTTTCTACATATAGTATTTAAAATAGTAAGACACAACAATAAGAAAGGAAGAGATCATGCCACATCATATACATAAAGGTTTTAGGTTAGCTAGTTGCATTATTTGGTCCTAATTTAAAATATTGTTGTATATTATATATGTAACACCCAAAGTTTTGAAAGCCAAGAAAGTAAAGGAAACCCTAAAATTAAGGGGGACTCGGCGAGTCCGAGCGGGATCCGAGTCGATGAGTAAGTGACCGACTCGGCGAGTCGGCCAAGGTGACTCGGCGAGTCTGGTGTGTGCGAGGAAAGCCCTAATTCCGGGAGTTGTATCATATTTAAAGGGTGTTATGTCCCTCCCTCAGCCCCCATATCAACCCAGAGGACCTATAAACACTTTAATTCGTGAAAGCTTCCATCATTGGGAGAAATAGCTTTGGAGGAAGGAAACTTTGGAAAGGAACTTGAAGATCAAGAAGGTTGCTGCAAAGGAAAGGTGTATACCCGAGATCTACTTCAGTTTGTGTTCATCCTGGAGGTATTAAGCTGCCATTTTCCCCTTCTTTGCATCTAGATCTATTTTGTCTTGAGATTTGGGGGTTTATGGTTGATTGAGACCCAAATCGGATTAGGGGCTTAGATATGTTGTTGCCACTTCAGATCTATTGTTGGGTTGGTCCAATATGTCATAAAGCATCAGGAGATGAGTAGTTGGTAAAGCCCTTTTGTCCTTAAACCAAACCCTAGTATGTTTTGAGCCTAGATCTCTTTAGTTATACGTAAAGTTTGTAACTTTACGTAGGGATTGAGCTTTGGAAGTATGGATCTATGGTTTGGAGTCCCTGCATGACTCAAAAGTCCTCTGCATGTGTGTTTAACCGATTGGACTCGGCGAGTCCTTCGAGTGGACTCGGTGAGTAGCTTGAAGATGAGGAGGAACTCGACGAGTGGGATGAACAGCTCGTCGAGTTGGATGAAGATGGGCATGAACTCAGCGAGTTGGATGAACAACTCGGCGAGTTGGTTGAAGATTGCCTTGTACTCGGCGAGTCTGTTCTTAGACTCGACGAGTCAGGTCGCGTGGTCCCAAACCCTTCGAGTTAAGGCTCGAGTCAGCGAGTCGAGCCAGGACTCAGTGAGTTGGACAGGACAGGAATCGGGAATCAGCAGACTCGGCGAGTCAGGGGCTGACTCGGCGAGTCAAGTCGCGATTGCAAGGACTTTGAGCCTAAGAACTCGGCGAGTCAGTATGTGGACTCGGCGAGTAGGGTTGACCTGGAAGGTTGACTTCTACCAAGACTTTGACTTAGACTAGAGTTGAATTGGTTGACTGCCGGGGGTCAGTTAGACTAAGTGTTTCATTGATATTGATAGCTCGGGAAGCAAGTAGAGCATGAGTTCAGTGAGTGGTCGGGCAGCAACCAGTGGGATCATCAGCAAGATCAGCCAGTGCAGGTGAGTTTCCCTTTTGTGTGAATGGGTCTACGGCCAAAATGCCGGCCCATGTAGTTGTGAGTAGAAGTCCCGGGGGTTAGCCCTAGGCACAGTATGCTAGCATGATATTCGGACGAGGTCCAATGATAGAGGGCGGGTGCCCAAGGAATGGTTTATGTGATAGTTTATACTTGTTGTCTGTGTGATACTTGTATGTGCCTGGTAGGGAGCTGAGTGTGGGCGAGGTCCCGTATCTTACCAATAGCAGAGTGTGGATGGTGTTCCACATCTCAGTAGCAGCTGATCAGGGGCGAGGCCCATGTTACGAAAGGGTGAGTGTGGGCTAGGCCCGTATCTCACTATCAGTAGGAGTATGGACGGGGTTCCATGACTCATCAGTAGTAGGACACGGGCAGGGCCCAGAGATAGGCGAGGCCTTAGAGCAATAGCTGTTTGTATATGTTTAGCTTATGTGTTGTTATGTGATATGTGTATGTGCTATTATATGTTAGTGCGCGGGGCCCTGAGACAAGCGGGGCCTAAGTAAAACAGATCTGTATCCGAGCGGGGCTCAAAGCCAGGCGGGGCCTGGAGCGGCGGGGCCGTTATAGCGGGCAAGGCCCGTGGTAAGGGGCGAGGCCTAGAATAGCGGGCGTGGCCCAGTATTTGCAGTTTGTTTTAGTTGCAGCTAGATAGAGGGCGTGGCCCAGTATGTGCAGTGTACAGTTATGTGCATGGTATGTCGTAGGGTGGGGAACTCACTAAGCTTCGTGCTTACGGTTTTCAGTTTTGTTTTCAAGTACTTCTGGTAGCTGATGATGGAGCTCGGGGTGATCGCATGGCACACACCATAGGATTGTCAACCTGGGAATGTTTTATTCTAATAATGAACATGTGTTTGAAAACTATTAATGTTAATTATGCTTTGAATCAATGATTTTACTTTAAGTAATATTTTATTAAAAGAAATTTTTAGTCTTGAATTTTGGGTTGTTACAAGTTGGTATCAGAGCCTTGGTTTGAGGGATTCAGACATGCTCTCGGGTGTGTCTGAACTCAAACTGGGGAATTGGTATAAAAGTTTTTAAAACAGAAAGACATTTTTGTAAAAGAGGGTTTTGAGAAAGAAAATGGTTTTAGAAAAACACAGAGAATTGAGAAAGAAAAGAACTTTGAAAAGAGAAAATGGGTGTGGTGCATGCAATCAGCCGAGCTCAAGTAAGTACCCCAAAATACCCATACAAGTTTATGATTTTATTATCAGTTAGTAGAACTGCATGCTAGAATAGGGCTAAGGATCTAGGAAGGATGCCTTATATGCCTGATTATGTGTTTTGCGCTGCATGTTTATGCTGATTAGACAGTAGTGGGATAGCCTGTTTAGGTTATGCCTGACGTTATGAGTTGTGCTGCATGCTAGATCAGATTCTTGCTATGTGTATATGATTGCTTGCGTATGTTATGGTTAGCTTTTACCTTGTCCGAATGCTGCTTGCTTTGTGCATTATGGGATTTTGAGTGATGGGAGTTAGCTATTAGGTGGATATGCCACGTCACATGTAATCAGGGTTGTATAATCTCAGAGTGCTGGATTTGGCCCTATTTCGCAGCTCTCGTTTGAGTCTAACCGTTGTAGGGACGAGTCTTTTACTCGAAGGATTATATGAGCCTCGTCACATGTGATGGTATCCAGGTAATGGCTAATTGGCATCGCGAGGAAGCCTTCAGCAGCTGAGGACTGGTTTGAGTTGAGTCAGAAGTTTCCCTAGGGTCAGCCTAGGATGAGGTAGTGCTGGGAGCAGAATTAGTAGCAAAGGGACCTAGTGGAGTCAAGGCAGTTCTTGAGGAAAGTACGGATAGATGTGGAAGGTAGTATGGGCCCGTACTACTGAAAGCAGAGGATCCGTACTCGATTCGGGAAAGGCCAAGACAAGACTGAGAACCTGTTGGTGCGTGTTTTTGGGTCTCGCAGCAGTGGTAAGCGTTCTGATAGTAATTGTGTTGTGAGTGCAGAATGGTGACGTTGCGAGAGAGACCAGTGGGCGGATCAGGCGCCGGAGAAGGATCAGGCTCGGGTTCAGGAATCGAGTAGCTCGAGGAGCGTATGAGGGAGTTGATATCAGCGGAAGTTACGCGCAGTATTCTAGATCAGACTCCTGTGATCTTTGGCACGGTCAAGGAGGGCATACTGGAGATTTTAGACGAGAGGCTGGGAGCCTTCCATACCGAGATGATGGCTTTGTTGGGAGCGCGTACTCTGACATTCCGAGAGTTCAGGGCCTGCGGGGCACCAGATTATCATGGGGCTAGGGATCCCATTACTAGCAGCAGATGGTTGGCTGATGTTGCCAATGCCTTTCGTACAAGCAAGTGTCCCGAGGGGGACAAGGTTAGACTCGCCTCCTGTCTTCTGAAGGACAGAGCGAGGGATTGGTGGGAAGAGATTGGTCATGCCCTGGGAGACGATGCCGCGTTGGACGCGATGACATGGAGTGATTTCTCGGCCATGTTTAGAGCGGAGTTCTCACCGACTATTGAGGTGCAGCAGCTGGCACGAGAGTTTCAGGATTTGAGGCAGACTACTGAGATTGTGGCGGAGATCACCGCCAAGTTCAGGGAGAGGGCTCTTCTCGTGCCGCAATATGTCGCGGATGAGGAGATGAAGAAGGCCCGATACCATGAGATGTTGAGGGCTGACATCAGGGAGTTTGTGAGCAGGTCCGGCTGCAAAACTTTGGAAGATATGATTTCTCGGGCCAGGGAAAGGGAAATTGATTTGGAGCAGATTCGGAAAAGGAAGCCGGATGAGGTTCAGGTAGCTACGGGTTCGGGCAAAAGGCCCAAGGGATCGGATTCGAGATCGAGGGATTATCAAGACCGCAGTTGGTGCGGAAAGTGTGGCAGGACGCACGGGGGCGCGTGCAGGAGTGGTAGCGGTGGTGAGTCTGGCTGCTTCAAGTGCGGTCGGACTAGTCATTTTAGCAGAGATTGTACTGTTACCACCGCACAGGGATCTGATTTGATATGTTTTCATCGCAACCAACGGGGCCACAAGAAGGCCCAGTGTCCCAGTTTGCTTTCGGCAGGACGGGTGGTGGCACCCGCCCCTGCAACCATGAGGCTCACGGATGGCCGTCAGGGCCGGGTAGTGGCACCTGCAGCAGGGAGCAGGGCTTTTCAGATGACGACCTCGGAGGCACGGGCAGCGCCGGACATGGCAGGTATGCGACTTCTGTTTTCAGTTCTTTTATTTGTGTATGATTATATTGTTATGGTTCTGCATCAGTATCGGTATAAGTATTTTATTTTGGGTAGTTGATTGTGATCGAGTTGTATGCCATCTGCATACCTTGGATATTTGTATGATAGTTAGGGGATGTGCCCTATTGAAGAAGGTCTCGAAGGATGCAGTAACTGTAGCATGCTTGGGAGGAATTTGGTACGTCTCGCTAGTTCGGGACGACCTAGTGTTAGGGATGGATTGGTTAGATCCCTAGCTATGGCGGGCTTGGGTTCCTTAGCAGAATGATATTGGAATGGCAGCAAACGATCGGGATCTCTTTTGAGTAATCAAGCAGCGAGGGGTAAGCAGGATCGAAGTGGGGGAGAATCCTCCGAGTGTGCCCAGGCAGGAGCATGCAGCCGCAGAGTGAGTAGAGGACCTCCGAGGGGGAAAAGCAGTAGTTCAGCGTTGATGGACTGAAGGTTCAGGATTGGGAGTTTTAGAAACGCTTCGGCAGCTAGCGCGTGCGATGGTGATGGTTAGTGCGTGGATAGGAATTCAGGTTGTGGATTGCCCGAAGGACTCGCGGGAGTCGGAATAAGGATCTTGAGAGCTAGTGGCACATGAGTGCCTTCGTACTAGCAGTCAGCATTGGGTGGTGATGTAAGACTACGGGTAAGCCGTAGCATTCCTTAGTAGATTTGTTAGCGGAGTTGGGGCGAGGCCCTTACCTCCTAGTGATCAGATAGGGATCAGGAATGGGTAGTGGATGCGAATGATAGGGAGTTGCCTGTTTAGCCCTAGAAAGGGAGACCTTGGGAGAGGACACTCCAGAATATAGTGGGTGAGACCCGTGGGCGAGGCCCGTATGAGACTAGCAGTAAAGGTGAGACCTGAGAGCAGGGTTGCTCAGTAGTATGGTTGGGTGAGACCCATGGGCGAGGCCCGAGCGAGAGTGGTTAAATTAGTGGGACTAGGAGGTTAGAGGCGGGTGGGACCCGTGGGCGAGGCCCGAGAGTTTTAGCATCACAGGTGGGACCTGGTAAGGACCTTAGGGTCGAGTTAGGGGATCGAGGATCCCAGGATTGTGGCGCCGGAATGGCGGTAGATTGAGCAGTGCTAGGAGGTTGGAGTTCTTCCGGAAGTCGCTGAGAGCGACTAAGGGATGTGTTGGGTCAGCAATCGGTGGGAGCCGGTAAACCAGATATTGATAGGCTTGGTAGGGACCAGGGTGGTCTCAGTTCATCCGGAAGTCGGAAGAAGAACAACAGTACCGCCAAGCAGTGGCAGTGCGAGTATGCAACGTTGGTTGAATTCAGTTGGTTGATCGAGAGGTGCTCGGCATCAAGTTTTGGCAAGGAGGAGCGTCAGTGGTTATTGGCGGTGATGACTCGTACTGGATTTAGCGGGAATAAGGGATCGGTGAAGATGGGATCTTCACAGTGACTGAGGAGACAGTTAAATTGGAGCGTCGCCTTGGGAAGGCGAGGGAATTGCGTGAGGAATGAAGGGGTGAACCCCTATAGGTTCAGTTGCGGTACTCGGAAGGTACCAGAAGGATTGTCAGTTGAGTAAGTTGTGGTTCCAGAATGTTCAGGGTTAGAGTTGACCCGAGATGATAATCCGTAAGGATCGATGCTAGTCAGAATGATCAGGAGGAACACCAGCGAAGATAGGCAGCTGATGTTGGATTAACTGGTGGGGTATTGGAGGCAGATCAGGCGGTGGGCCATGGCAAACTTCGAGGATGAAGTTTAGTTTAAGTGGGGGAGAGTTGTAACACCCAAAGTTTTGAAAGCCAAGAAAGTAAAGGAAACCCTAAAATTAAGGGGGACTCGGCGAGTCCAAGGAGGAACTCGGCGAGTCCGAGTGGGATCCGAGTCGATGAGTAAGTGACCGACTCGGCGAGTCGGCCAAGGTGACTCAGCGAGTCTGGTCTGTGCGAGGAAAGCCCTAATTCCGGGAGTTGTATCCTATTTAAACGGTGTTATGTCCCTCCCTCAACTCCCATATCAACCCAGAGGACCTGTAAACCCTTTAATTCGTGAAAGCTTCCATCATTGAGAGAAATAGCTTTGGAGGAAGGAAACTTTGGAAAGGAACTTGAAGATCAAGAAGGTTGCTGCAAAGGAAAGGTGTATACCCGAGATCTACTTCAGTTTGTGTTCATCTTGGAGGTATTAAGCTGCCATTTTCCCCTTCTTTGCATCTAGATCTATTTTGTCTTGAGATTTGGGGGTTTTATGGTTGATTGAGACCCAAATCGGGTTAGGGGCTTAGATATGTTGTTGCCACTTCAGATCTATTGTTGGGTTGGTCCAATATGTCATAAAGCATCAGGAGATGAGTAGTTGGTAAAGCCCTTTTGTCCTTAAACCAAACCCTAGTATGTTTTGAGCCTAGATCTCTTTAGTTATATGTAAAGTTTGCAACTTTACGTAGGGATTGAGCTTTGGAAGTATGGATCTATGGTTTGGAGTCCCTGCATGACTCAAAAGTCCTCTGCATGTGTGTTTAACCGATTGGACTCGGCGAGTCCTTCGAGTGGACTCGGCGAGTAGCTTGAAGATGAGGAGGAACTCGACGAGTGGGATGAACAGCTCATCGAGTAGGATGAAGATGGGCATGAACTCGGCGAGTTGGTTGAAGATTGCCTTGTACTCGGCGAGTCTGTTCTTAGACTCGACGAGTCAGGTCGCGTGGTCCCAAACCCTTCGAGTTAAGACTCGAGTCAGCGAGTCGAGCCAGGACTCAGTGAGTTGGATAGGACAGGAATCGGGAATCAGCAGACTCGGCGAGTCAGGGGCTAACTCGGCGAGTCAAGTCGCGATTGGAAGGACTTTGAGCCTAAGAACTCGGCGAGTCAGTATGTGGACTCGGCGAGTAGGGTTGACCTGGAAGGTTGACTTCGACCAGGACTTTGACTTAGACTAGAGTTGACTTGGTTGACTGCCGGGGATCAGTTAGACTAAGTGTTTCATTGATATTGATAGCTCGGGAAGCAAGTAGAGTAGGAGTTCAGTGAGTGGTCGGGCAGCAACCAGTGGGATCATCAGCAAGATCAGCCAGTGCAGGTGAGTTTCCCTTTTGTGTGAATGGGTCTACGGCCACAATGCATGCCCATGTAGTTGTGAGTAGAAGTCCCGGGGGTTAGCCTTAGGCACAGTATGCTAGCATGATATTCGGACGAGGTCCAATGATAGAGGGCGGGTGCCCAAGGAATGGTTTATGTGATAGTTTATACTTGTTGTCTGTGTGATACTTGTATGTGCCTGGTAGGGAGCTGAGTGTGGGCGAGGTCCCGTATCTTACCAATAGCAGAGTGTGGATGGTGTTCCACATCTCAGTAGCAGCTGATCAGGGGCGAGGCCCAAGTTACGAAAGGGTGAGTGTGGGCTAGGCCCGTATCTCACTATCAGTAGGAGTATGGACGGGGTTCCATGACTCATCAGTAGTAGGACACGGGCAGGGCCCAGAGATAGGCAAGGCCTTAGAGCAATAGCTGTTAGTATATGTTTAGCTTATGTGTTGTTATGTGATATGTGTATGTGCTATTATATGTTAGTGCGCGGGGCCCTGAGACAGGCGGGGCCTAAGTAAAACAGATCTGTATCCGAGCGGGGCTCGAAGCCAGGCGGGGCCTGGAGCTGCGGAGCCGTTGTAGCGGGCAAGGCCCGTGGTAAGGGGCGAGGCCTAGAATAGCGGGCGTGGCCCAGTATTTGCAGTTTGTGTTAGTTGCAGCTAGATAGAGGGCGTGGCCCAGTATGTGCAGTGTACAGTTATGTGCATGGTATGTGGTAGGGTGGGGAACTCACTAAGCTTCGTGCTTACGGTTTTCAGTTTTGTTTTTAGGTACTTCTGGTAGCTGATGATGGAGCTCGGGGTGATCGCATGGCACACACCATAGGATTGTCAACCTGGGAATGTTTTACTCTAATAATGAACATGTGTTTGAAAACTATTATGTTAATTATGCTTTGAATCAATGATTTTACTTTAAGTAATATTTTATTAAAATAAATTTTTAGTCTTGAATTTTGGGTTGTTACAATACATAACGTTGTTGCATACGCCGGGAAAAAGATGAAATGTTGTTGCATGAATAACTAATTAGCCCTTTTATTAAAACCAAATTTTGAATATGTTCCTATACAACAACTATTAATACTTATGTTGTAAATAGTAAAGGATAACCTGTAAATAGTAAAGGATAACCTCCTAGTTTTTTTTTCTAACTTACCACATTGATAGTTAAGTTTGATAGCCTTGTAGAAACATAGTGAAGTTACAAGCCCTATTAGTGAAAACTTGTATAACATTGGTAATTTTGGTCTTATTATACATATATATTTATGACCTTACACATTAGATAATTATATGGTTAAAATGAAAAGACTATATGGTTTGATGCAAAGAACTTAATTAAAAGTTTAAAACTAATAAAGAGATTTGTGGAATATTATTTTCTCATTGATAAAGAGATTAAACCCTCATTTATAAATCATCTAGTACCTAGGAAATATAAATAAAGTAACCTAGAAACAAATAAACCATATTCTACATATATCAAACACTAACACTTGTGATATAATTTTGCTTTGGATCTTTATATAAATTAGATCTCCAAATATGATTTGTTAGTTTTGTAGATTGTGTTTTGTAATTTTTATTAAATCAAGTTTCAGGTTTGAGATGGAGTTTATTGAAGAAATTGTGAAGGAAATCTACCGTAGATTACGTGTAACCTTAGGGACTCTTCGACCACTACTTATTGGGATGAATGATTCAATTAACTTTGTAACTTCATGGTTGAAAGATGGATCCTCACATACAGCAGACATACTCACTATTTCGGGTATAGGTGGAATCGGGAAGACATCTTTAGCCAAACATGTCTATGGGCTATGTTGGCGTGAATTCCACACAAGCAGCTATATTGAAGATATTGGTAGGAGATGTGCTGGAAAGTATAATGGGTTGCTTGATGTACAAAAGCAGCTGTGTGCTGACATTTCAAAAACATGTCCAATTCAAGTTTTTAATGTGTCAAAATACACATCAATGATAGAGAATGCAGCAGCTCGAAAAAGGGTGTTTCTTGTTCTTGATGATATCAATAGTATTGATCAGTTGGATGCATTACTTGGAAGAAAAGGTTTTCATTCTGGAAGCAAAGTTATAATAACAACAAAGGACAGATGGATGATAGAGAGTTGTGCACTATTCAAAACAAACAGTAAAGCCAAGCATGTAGAACACTTCCTTGAAGGCTTATCTAGGATTGAATCACAACAACTTTTGTGTTCCCATGCATTCATGTGTAACCATCCCAAGGCTGGTTAAGAAGAGGTGTTAGATAAGCTTGTGAAGTATTGTCAAGGACATCCGTTGGCTCTTGAAGTTTTGGGCAAGTCTCTACATAATCGGGATGTGGCATATTGGGAAGGGTGCATGGAAGGGCTAAAGAAAGAAATTAATTCCCCTGTAAAGAGAAAATTTTGTTTGGTTCACTGAAGATTCTTAATTTAAGTTTCTGTAAACAACTTCATAGTGTTGGCGACTTTGACCAACTCCCTGCGCTTGAGAGGTTAATACTTAGAAATTGTATTGGTTTGGGTGATGTTTGTGAATCAATTGGGCATTGTGTTGAACTTATCCTCATCGATCTCAGCTACTGCACGAAGCTTGAACAACTTCCAAGAAATATAGGAATGTTAGAGAATGTTAAAACAATGTTGCTAGATGGTTGTAATCTTGGTGAATCTCGAATCAAGAATATGGATATGGATTCAGTGGAAATGTGCACGGTTACCAACATTGGCATAAACAGAGCTTTTGTTGGTTCTATACCACGTGATTTGAAGTCCTCGGCAATGTCTTTACCAAGGTCTTTGGTAACGTTGTCACTTACAAAGAACAAGTTGTCCAATGAATCCTTTCCCTTGGACTTCAGTTGTTTATCCATGTTAAAGAAATTATATTTAGATGGCAATCTTTTCAATTCCATGCCTAGTTGTTTGAGAACCCTTCCTAGACTTGAGATACTTAGTATGAAGGAGTGTAAATATTTGAAGTTAGTCGCGTATCCTCCACGTACACTAAAAAAGTTGTTTTTGAATGTTGTTGTTGATTATCATACAGACAAAGTTGTTTTTGTTCCAGAAATGTCCCCACTCCACTTACCAACATACTGGTCAGACTGGATGTCTTCTTCACTTGGGGTGAACAATTACGAAATTGAAGGTATGATCAAAATCCAAGAAATGATGACCGTTGAAGAAAAGGTGTTACGTAGCTTGGGCTGGACTAATTTAGACTTCCTCAACGAAAGGCGCGTGGCAACAAATTCTTCAAAATCTGAAATCCAGGTTTTGTCTAGTTACTTTATGTGAATACGTATAATATAATTGTTATGGTGATTAATTAAGGTGGTTGTGTTTGGTAGAGGATGTATTATGAATTTGGAATATTCAGCACAAGGTATGAGGCGGAGGAGATGCTGAGTTGATTTAGGCATAGAAGCACGGGGCCATCAATATCATTTACCATCCCATCATCATCATCATCTCCAAGCAACCTCCTTACAGGGCTCAACTTCTGCTCTCTGCACACATTAAACCTTCCTGATGAGGGGTTGGATTTATCAGATGATGATCTTTTACCTTGGGTTCCAATGATAACAATTAGTAATATAACAAAAAACCATACGTGGATATACGAACGTTCCATGGTTAGTAAAGCTCTGAATTGTTGGGTAATATTAAGTCATTGGATATTTGGGATGAATGAGATGGACGCTGGTGACCGCATTACTATCACTGTTACACCGCGGAGGCGTAAACTTGATCCATATTATGAACTTGTAAAGGAGTGTGGGGTGAGTCTTGTGTATGCTGATGAAGAAGAAGAAGATGCGTTGGGTTATTACAAGTCATGGAATCACATAATTGGTGGAGATCTCTCTCCTTTTCAAACTACCACAGGACAATACATCCTAAACCGCATGCGATTTTTTTTGTCTGCCATTCTTTTGTTTTAATATCATCATAAATTCGTTCCAGACGGCCCCGACTATCAAGGTAGATGCCACTTATTAAAATATTTTATTGTCATGTCTTATGCGTAATGATCTGACCCATGACCCAACTTCTTTAGAAAGATGGATAATGACCCATTTATTTTTAGTAGATAAATAAATGTTTCATATAACCCAAATCCACCCACCCATTTATCATTGATTCTTATTGACCTCTACTCTAAGAGTTTGTTCTTGTAAAATATGACAAATCAAATTTCTATGACAGATTTTTTCTTCCTGCCATTAGAGTGTTTCCCTATCTGTGTAATTCGTTGCACACGGCCCTGACTGTCAAGGTAGATGTGATTTTTGATAAATATTCTTTAAATAGATGGATAATGACCTATTTTTTTAGGAGATAAATAAATGTTTCATGCCCAAATCCACCCATTTATCGTCGATGTTATTGACCTCCACCATAAGAGTTTGTTCTTACAAAATATGAATAATAAAATTTCTACTTCTGCCTTTTAAATGAATCAACCCAAGTAGTGCTCCGTCTGAATTTGTCTATGTTAACCGATTAAGTCTTGATATGTTGGATCATATAAATATATCAGGACCCAGTACAAACTACTTTGTCCATGTTGATGTTTGTGAATAATAATGAACACAGAACAAAAGGAAAAGTGTTGGTTCAGAGCTTTATCCCCAGGGAAGGCTGGCATACTTGGTCGTGCATGCGAGGTATACTTTTTGACACCCAAACCTTTCTCTCATCACATGAATAAAGGGCATACACATCCAAGTATGTTATATACTATATCTTTGATTTGTTTAGGATGTAACAAGATAAAAGGAGTCATAGTCTTGCAATCAATGCTTGGAAATGGCAATATCAAAATGTGTTTGGACTGATATGATGGGAATTTGTCTGATTTTCTTTACCTATTTAATATTAGAGTCAGGACTTATGGATCCCTATTTCCTCCATTTAGGGCACTAAATTCAGGGTTTTTAGTTGTTATCAAGGTCTTTTGGTTTTATTTATTTATGTTTGTTTTTATGTCAAATACGTGGCGGCAGCAGTGGTGGTGATGAAAAAAAGTATCACCTTATGATTATAACTTAGAAAACGTCTTCCAAAATAAGAAATTAGTGTTTTTGTTTTCTGGAAAAAGAGGTCAAAAAGATCTCTTTGTTTGTTTGTTGGTAAAAAGACCTTTTTTTCTTCTGAAAAACAAAGTCTTTTCCTGAATTTTTTTTTTTTTTTTTTTGCCATAAGTGGTCAAAAAGACTTTTTGCCAACAAACAAACACCACCTTAGTCTTTGCCTTAACTCATTTAACTACATTTCTTTTGAATTTGATCGACATGTTTAGAGGCAACATTTGCAGGATGGTTTTTAAGTTCATTAATAGAAATATTAAAATTGGAAAATTCAAATAATTGATCCTTTGATGAGTTTGTTTATATCGGATTAGCGACCTAAGGAAGAATTTGGCTTGTTTATCAGAGTCCTCATCAGATGATGACCAGATCTCCACTTCAGTTGATATTTCTCCACCACATTTTTCCCATGTGCACTTTCTCATTCATCTCAGCTTCTTGATATTTCTAGAAATTATATGATCCGTGTTTCATCACTTTTTTCTGCATTGCTATCATTGGAAAAATGTTTTTTCTCTGCCATATTTGTGAAAATTTACAACACCATCACTGCCCAGTTCAGCTTTTATAGGGGTTTAAACTTTCTTCATATTTGTAATCTTTTCTAAAAGATGATTTCCTCTGTTTGGATTCTTCATGAATTTGTGGAACTTCTTTGTAAGAAAATCTAAAATTTCATCACATTTTTTGGAACCCAACTTTCCTCAGCCCTTATTTCTGGTTAATATACAGCAAATGCACAGGGGTTCGGTTCATAGTTTGTATTTCCTCCAATAAACTTTATATAACCTTTGAACTATTATTTGACTACCAAAGGTCATTAAATTCCCTTTAAACAATGGCAATGGTCCACCACATTGTATTGGACTTTAACCAATAAGTTTTTAGTGTTGTGCTACTTCTCCATGAACATTATGTAATCCTAAGATCTTTAGATGTTTAGATTACAATTCTCGCTGTTTACATTTGACCTCCAAGAATAGATATAAATTTTAATATTTATCTTTTTTCACTTGAAGTCTTTTCAACTTGCTAATAAGCAAGGGTTTCTGTTACATGCCTCCACGGCTGATGCTTTAAAAATGTTTTATTGTAGTCTTGTATTTTTATGGACATGTTCTGATCCTTTCGATATTATTCTTTAACATACCCCACATTTATTTAGCTGAGTCACAGATACGTACAAACAAACTCAAAGAGTTCTTGGTGTATTGTATTGCCATCTATTTGTTTTCATAGCATTTTGTATCAGATCTCTATGTACTTATGTTACTTTAAAGATATTCTTACGTTTCCTTTTATCTGTAGGATAAGGGGGAATCTTCAGGGTCTCGTCCTTAACATGAAAATACTTGAGAAAGAGAGGCAGCAGATGGGTAACCTAATACTACAGTAACTCAATGAGTTATATCCTAATCTTTTCCAGAATAATAAGATGATTTGGTTTTTGTCACCTCTGGTAATGATTTATCTTTTTGGTTTTTGTTTTTGATAGCTGTATATTTGATTGCCAAAAACAGAGGAAAACTATATAAATGGTTTTTTAGTTGATTAATACAGGTGTAAAGTCCTAATGTTGTTTTTATTACTTTATATGTTTGTTATTTTGTTGATTGTGATTGAAAGAAAAGACTAAAATGTGGTTGCTGAGTTGCTATGATTCTCATTGTTCAATGTTTTGCTGCTAGTTGTTCATACAGACCTTATTGGAATCTCTATCTTTTTCGTTGGTTATTTTAAGAATAGCTTTTTAATTGTTCATTCTTGAGAACCAAAATAAAAAAAGATATAGATAATCTTCATGAGTTGTCTTTTCTGGAAGTAAAATTATTGCAGAGGTTATCATTTTTTATGTTACTTTGTGGGATATGCCTTTACAGCATCACCTTAACTGAACACACCCATGACTTGCTTTTTGATCGATGTCCTCTCATGTAGTCGGTTTTTGTAAAAAATTCATTGTAAAACAAAATATAATATCCTTATCTAAACATTTGGCATGACATTCAACCTTTCTTTTTCCTAAGACAACAAACCTGCTACACTAGTTCTGATTCTCTTCTCCCTTTATGATTTTCATCTATTGATTTAGACATGTAATATTAACCAATGGACAAAGTGCCACATTAAGTGTATGCTCATGTCCACATGGGCCTACAGATAACCTTTATCAACACTCAATGTAACTACAACCTCAAACCATGGAAACAAGTGGGCATGTACCTAGCATCCAACTTTTTGACTTCCTTTCTTGACCTTTGTAAACCACATGACTTTCACCAAAATCCTGTTTGTTGCTTAGAAGCTCAGAGTCCACACCATGATTTGTTAGACACATGATGCTCGTGGGGTTATTCCAGGAAAAAGTTCTAATGGAGAAACGACCTGTCCCACTTAAAGGTTAGACATATATATATATATACTTCTAGTCTTATATACAAAATTATTATGCTTTGACACTGTTAAGTAATCCACCTTGTAGCATTTTACAGATGAAAGTTATGTAACAAGAATCCAATAGCCCAAAAAAACCAAAATCTTCTCATAAAGACTCATTAAATATTCGTAATGGTGAAAAAACAGACGAAAATAACATTCGAGTGAGAAAAAATAGTGACGAAGAAGAACAAGGATGAAGATGAGGGGAGGGAGAGTAGGGAAGGGGTTTATTTGCTTTTTTTTTTTTTATCTAAAGTTAGTTAAAAAAAACAGGTGAATGAAATTAAGAAGGGTATAAATGTAATTTTACATGAGTCAAGGATCAAAGAGACAAGAAATTGAAACCACAAGGACCATTCGCATCAAGAAAAAAGCTACGGACTAAGTTTGTGATTTCTGTGGACAGGAACCATTTCTGCATTTTTTTTCTTCTGTTTAGTACAACATTGTAATTCAATTTTTTTTCTTATTAAGGTATTAGGCATTGTACTTCGAAAAATCTGCCTTATTATAACATTGTACTTTCAGTTTTTCTTTTCTTATTAGGATGATATGCTTTAAAAATATCACCAATATAACAACATTGAAAATGGCTTTGCATTTGGATGACAAAACTTTATAACCGAAGAAAATTTTCAAAGTACAATGTTGCAATTGGAAGAAACTGAAAGTATAATTCCATAATAAACAAATAAATAGCCCTAAAAACTTTGTAACAAACATGACCCGAGGCAATACAACCGGAAGCATATGACGACTACTCCAATTTCTCAAGGTAGTATTGTGAAGTGGTTTAGCATATATGACACAGACCATTAACAATCTCAAACTCATAACAATCAACAAATAGCCATTTGAAGTTTCTAAAAGGTTGGATATATAATCAGCTGGGAGTTTTTTTACACATATAATGAAAGAACCATGAGAAAAATACATAATCTAAAAAGACATGATGGGTGTTGGTAAAAGAAGACAATAGTTCTTGTGTATACATTTATATAGGACACCTCCGCATGTTTATCCTAGCAGTTAAGAAGGTCATAATCAATAAGTTATCTCAACGTCATAATCCTCCGCATTACATTCCTTGCTTCAGGGACTTTGTGATTTACTTTCCCAGGTTGGTTGTGGGACCCACGGGTGGTGATACCACACCTATGAATACTCACACAAAAACCAACCAAAATCCATGATACAAAAAGTATCCATAGACCAAACCAAAGACCTTGAAACGATATGAATTTGCACTCAACAACCAATTTGGATTGTGGTATTCAGTTTCTCAAGCAAACATACAAATAGCAAACGATTTTTTTTTTTCCTTTCTAATCACAATTGCCCCAAAAGTTGAGGATGTTTTTTTAACATCGAGCTGATTTGCTACATATCCAGATCTATAAGCGGAGAATGTCAAGTTGATTTCTAAAGCTTAGTTTTCGGCCATTGTGGTGTTACAAGGAGCATGAAACGATGAGTATATAGAGTTGTGTGTTATTCACCTGACCTACAACGACACGCACTACAACAAACGGGACCTATAGCGACGAGAATCGTCGTCTCTATAGGTTCCGAAAGTCGTCCCTATATGTGCCTGGGGCGATATGTCGCCCCTATAGCTCTCGTCTCCATAGTCTCGTCGCAATAGATCTGTGTTGTTATCGCTAATAAACTCGTCGTGATTGGTAGCCTTTGGTGACAATATGTCGTCCTATACTGACTCGTCGCTATAAGTTTCTGGCCTCCTTTGATAAAGCTATAGAGACGACAAGTCGTCTCTATGGATTAATCTATAAAAGCAACTTGTTGTCTCCACAAGTATAATTATAGAAACGACAGGTCGTCCCTATAGATTAATCTATAATCGCAACTTGTCGTCTGCACAAGTACATCTACAGAGACAATGTGTCTAGGAGCCTCCATACATACACCTATGGCGACAACATGTCATCTCCATAGATGTAGCGATAGACACAATAAGTCGTCCCCATAGATGGATACATAGTGGGCAGGCGTCACCATATAGCAGCGGCATTACGTCGTGGTTGATGCATTTGTAGACACGACATGTCGTCTCTATAGATACCCCTATAAAAACAAACATATCGTCTCTATAGCTATGCCCATATAGCTCCTTTTAATCTCTATAATTTTCCAAATTGTTAAAATAGTACTAAATTTACAAAATAGCTAAATCGGTAAATTTAAATGCAAAACATTAAAATACAATACAATCTCAAAACATTAAAATACAATACAATCTCAAAACATTAAAATATAAAACAATCGCAAAACATTTAAAGACTTAAAACATTACCATCACATTCATTTGAAATGTATAAAAGTTTCATAGAATTACACATACTACCTAATTTAATCGGATCCACTAGAAGTTTGCCAATCATTACTTTGATCATTAACACTTTGACCATCATCATTATATATCACATGTCTTTTCAGAAGTTGTACCTGTGAGAGATCAATATTGAACTGAACCGGAGGTGGAAGTTGGGTGTTTGGATTTTGAGACATGGACATTTGTTGCATTTGTTGATTAAATTGTTGACTCAATTTTTGAGTTAACTAAAGAGCAAATGCATTAAGGTCTACATTATTTTTTGAAGGAGCCGAGATATTATAAGGTGCTACATTTTTCACTTTTCGACCCCTCTCCTTTCTCCAAGTACACGAGCCAAGCATTCTAGCTGTTTGACTTTTGATTCATCACCACCAACCTTGTCCAATATTTTCTTATACTCATTTTCAATTTTAAACTACAACAAAAAAACAATAAGCATACATTAGTTTTTTTTTTTAACTAAAAATCGGAAGCATGACGACTATAAAGAAGACAACCAACCTGTCCCACTATAATTAATAAGAACAATAAGTCTAAAATTTCAACATACCTATAATAGCAATCTACTATCAATATATTTAATCTACTTTAAATAGAAATATAAGCAATATTGGTAATCCACTTTTAATACCATAATAATATAGAAACTTTTTAGTTACCCAATCTTGTTGTGCTCACATGTTGCACCATCCACGACCTTCTTTATAGTGACTCTTTTTCCAACCCTCAATGTAATTCACCTTTCCTATTGCTTTTCATTATATAGAGTTAGAAAAAAAAAACTATTAATAAGATTTCATATAACTGTTAATAAATCCTTAAATAATACGAAAAAAAAACTTACTTCCTTAAACCGTTTTTGGGAATAGGGTTCACTCCCATGTGAACTTGGATAAAGTTGTTTTCCTCTGTTCTCACTATTTTGTACAGACTTTCCCTTCCATTTTTCATTTGTGTAAAGCTTGCCGATAACTTTTCCCCACTCTTTTTCAGATTGTGCCCGTAGGGGATTTCTCTTTACGATGTCTACATCCTTATAGCCTCCCATTTTATCAAAATGTTACTTCAACTTCCCTTTCTGACGCCTGTAACATGATGCAAAATCACTATCGATTCCTTGAATCATTTGATTCCAGAAAGGTGCGTCTCAGAAAGCTTCAACATCAAAATAGTTCTACAAAAGAAAGGATTATTACACATCAAAAAATTATAAGATTTAAATAAAAATAAAACATCATATTGTATACTTACATGCACTTCGAGATAAACTTTGTTTTTGAATTTTGTAGGGACATCGTTTCAACTTGGATAGTGAAAAGGGACAAATTTTGGAACACTATTTGAGACACAACGTATGTAAACTTGGTAATTGTCTCCACAAAACTTAAATTGTTTTCCCATAAGTTCAATTTCAAGTGGTAGTGGCCCTTTGTTATCATCAAACATTCGATTCAAATTTATGTGTCGTCCATTCATACGAGTTTTCTTTGGCTTTGCTACATTGACACATGTAATTGAAAACTTAATATGTTAAAAATATATTCAACATGAAGACATATTTTCTCATAAGAAGTTGCTTACATGACTCACAATATGTTGGGATCTTCTGTGGACGTCGGGGAGGTTCATTCCCACCATCTCCACCATGGCCCCGTGCAACATGTGCCGACATTTCTTTGATTGAAATAAATAATAAAAATAAATTAAACAAATATTATAAGCAACAATTAGTAACTTGAGTTTATATTTAATAATTCAAAAGATTATTTATGAATGTTGAAATGGTTCATCTTTAGTTGTTTAGTTGTTTATATCTGATCTGATTCAACATACTTTGTGTGCTTAATTCATGTTAAGTTGCATATCACACTTTGATCAAACTACCAATTATAGCACGAAATAGCATTGTAATTTTATTGATTTGATTACTATATCATCATACTTTAATTATTGTTCCCTATTGAATCATCACATGTTAAGGTTATTGCATGAAAATTATTAACATGATGACATTACACCTTGTGATTATGTAGATTGCAGAAATGGATTTACCTCCAAAAAGAAATTACTATACATGACCTAAAATGGCATGATTGAAATAAAGAACTCTTACCTCTTTAAGCTTGAATTTTCTAAAACGTTAACTTTGATCAGTAAATGTTACTACTCGAGCTCCATGATTTCTTACTCCAAATTTTGCAACAAATTAATAATTAGTATCTAAGATACAACTTTACATTATAATCAATAGAGGTCTATGGGTTTACCTCATTTATGTGGTTGTGAAACACATCAAACACATCACATGCTCAGGTTAGAAAATATTGAAAAAAATAAAAATTCAAGAGGTTAAAACGCATTCATTATAAAATATTCTGATTAAAATGATTAAATTTACCCAAAAAGCCCTTGAACAAATCCATACTCTCCACTTTCCTCATAGTCTTAAAATGAAACAACATGGTTACATTTGTTTCTGTTCTTTTTATTTTTTTCAATTTAATGTGTTTTATTTAACATGTCTACGTTTAAAAAGGAAAATGTAATTATAATGAATTAAACAAAATGCTACTTAAATAAAAACATAATTAATGGACCTTATAAAACAAAATAGTACTTGATAAATAAAAAATAATAATCACAATGAACCTTACAAAACTAGGGTTGATTACTTTTAGTTGTTAGGCCAACTGACGGTGCTTCATATAGAATGATAGCATTTTATTAAAATAAATAAAATATTTCATTTATCTAATATGATAAGGCAAATATAATATTCTTAAATAAAAAATACGCAATCCATTTTAGATTAACAGTAGTAGATTGGCAACTTAACGAGATTTTGTGAACATGTTAAAAAAAATTTAGTACAAGATGACTTAACAAATTCAATCTAATTGTGCCAAGAAAAAAGATTGTAACTTGAGTTCAGAATCCAATGCTAATAACAAATTCAATCTAATTTATAGAAATATTAGGCTAAGGAAACTTGAAATTTTTGTTAGAGCTACCATTTATAACGGTTTTAAAAGCAATCAAAGTTCAGAATCCATGCTAATAACAGGCAATATCTAATAGATTTCTTTATTTTACTCCTCTATATTTCTGTATGTTCTTGAATTTTCAACTTTTGGAATTAAGCTTTTTCAATCAATGGACTTTCATGATCAATTTGCGAGTAGACAATATCAAGTTTTGTAGCAACAATATAACATATATTTCCATATTTAGCAATATTGATTTTAATCGGGTCTCGTTTTCTCTAATCAAAATAGACATAGAATAGGAGTCTGAATGGAATGCAACAAAGAGTATATTTATCAAAAATTGAAAATGATGTAAATGAATCTTTGAAGAAAGATAATCAGCGACCAAATGAATCTTTACTCTTCATAATTTAGTTTCTATATATCTTTAAATTTGGATTTTTCTTTAAGTTTAATGATTGGAATCTTACCCCATTCTGGTGACTTGTTATCTGTAAACTTTGTCCTAGCAATCAACCATGTTCCAAGAATCTACAAAAACATAAACAACCAACAAAAATAACCCAATTAAATCCTTTTGGTGCTTGGTTTGTTGGATTCCATGGGATTTGGAGTTCCATTCCATTGTTTAGTTGTAAAAGACTATGAAATTGAATTCAGCTGGAATTCACAAAACCCTTTTTGATTCCAACATTTCATTCTAAGTCCCAAGGAATTCTAATCCAATCATCTCCTTGATAAGAATATGTTGAAGGTGATCACTAGCCCAATAGAATCAATGTTATTGTCTAGAAGAAGTTAGCATGTTCTAGAATTATTTGGAATATTCTAGAACATTATGGAATACTATGGACAAGTCTAGAAGATGCCAGAAGAGTCTAGAATACTCTAGAATGATATAGAAGACCCTAGAAGGTTATGGAACATTCTAGAACACTATGGAAGACACGAGAACATCATAGACTAATCTAGAACATTATAGAACATTTTAGAAACATATAGAAGTTTGTAATATATATATATATATATATATATATATATATATATAGAATACGATGGAAAGTTCTAGAATAGTCATGAGTGTATGTAGATCTAGAACCTTCCTATTTGGAGGTGCAAACACCTATAAATAAGTGTGGAGCTCATTTGCTCCAAACTAATCCCAACATCCAAGCCTCAAAGAAAGCAAAAGTGTGTAGTAGTCTCACAAAGTGTAAAGTTCATCTCAAGTGTCTTAATAAAAGTATTTTTGTTTCCCATATAAAGAGTAGTGTCCAACATAATACATATTTTTTTCAAAGAGTAATTATCATTTTTATAAAATTTAAAACATGAATTCCATTTTGTGTCTTAATAAAAGTTTTGCCATTTATCATTTATATTCATTTAATAATAGAAATATACAAAGGAATGGAACTAAATTCCATTCCATTTCTGTCAACAAACACATGCGACAAAATATCGATTCTTTCATATTTCAACCAAACTTGTGATAAAATCATTTGTGATCTACAAAAGAGAATATTGAAGTTGTGGTGGTATTATGAACAAAGAGCTGATAAATAGCATACAATTAAGTCTTAAATAGCTGGAAATATAGAAAATTTGATGTGGATTATATAACATTGACATGAATAAATAAATAACTTTCATGTTGCAGTAATTTCGTCTCAGTTGTTTCAAATTTCAACCATTCATTAGATTATCAAGTAAAGTACATTTTTGTCCATGTCCTATAGTGATATTTTGGATCTGGTTCAACAATGAATATTTTTTTCCATTTTGGTCCCAAGACTATAACGATATTTTTAGATCTAGTCCAAAAAGGAACCTTTCTTATTTTCCTTTGGTCCGTGTTTTAACCACCCTGCTTCAACCAAATTATCCCTGAAAAAGGAAAAAATAATCCTCTTTGGACCAAATATGAAAATATTGCTATAGCACAGGGACTAAAGATGTAACTGTAAGTTGATTTCAATTGTATACATGTCTACCTTCACTTAATGGGAATGCTTTTTATGTGGCTTTTAGGTGGGTTCTGCAGAACATCACATACATTAATGACTTGAGAAAAATAAACCAACTCTTGCATACTTTTAGTGGGCATCGAAAAGTTGTTTCATATGTCAATGGGTGGAAACTCAATAGAAAAGAAAGAAAGAAAATTGTGGAGTAGAATCGAAGGTTTAGTTGCCTCAACCTCAGCATCAACCCTATATCTAAATTTGTGACTGTAGTAGCTGCTGATTCTGGTGGTGGAAATGGAACTGATTTAGATGGAGGCCCTCCTATTTGCAAAGGTTTAGCTGGTTGTTGTTTTTTCTGAATTCCAAGAAGGGGGCATTTATGGAGTATGCAAGTGTGCTAGGTTGAGTGTATTCACTTCTTAAAGGACTATTGTTCTTATTATCATAAAGATTCTATTCGATCTTAACATACAAAAGAATCTCAAATATCAGGATAGTAAGGGGGAGGCTAGCAAGAAGAGTACATTGGCTTCATGATTAGCAACTGACTCAGTAGAGTCTGCCTGATCTAGTGGAAAACATAATGGAAATCCATAATGTAACATGTGACACCAGGCAACAAGTACACGTGTTTCAACTGAAAACAAATTATCAGAGTAGCAAGGGTAGTAGATTATAGATTTTGTTGAAAGCAAAATACCTTTTAATCGCAGAAAGCTATGGTGGGGAACATGAAATTGTAATGGAAATTTGCTAATCGATGTGAGAAAATTTCCTATTGAGAGAGCAATTGTGCAACCATATAAAAATCACAAGTTAGGGATGGAGAAGAAGGAACAAAAAAATAGAAAATGGAGATGCGCCTGAGCTTGATCGAACCTGAAATAGAGATTTGCTTGAGTTCTAAGAGCCTTGAACGAACGATAAATGGAGATGGAGGCGTTAATCAACTGGTGTTAAAGGGTTAGGTTAAACACCAATGGTGAAAGGGGGAGGACGAATCCTGAGAAAAGCTAATCGATAGAGAAGATCCGAGATCGAAGACGACCAACCGGAAAAGGATCCTAAGATCATAACCCTATGGGGTCGATCTATCATCCCTATACCCACAAACAATCGACATCATTTTAAATTTTCCAACTAAATAGATGAAATATATATATATATATATATATATATATATATATATATATATATGTTTTAAATTTTCCAACTAAATATATTAAAAAAATATATTTTTTGGGCATAGAAAGCTTTAGGGATGACAAGTCGTCCTTATATTTATCCCAAAAGGCTTTGTTTTCGTTAAAACGATTAAAAAAATATGTTATTTTCAATTTTTGTTATTTATGAGAGTGATATGTCGTCTCTATAGATGTTTAAAGAACGTACCAATCCCTTGTTTTTCCCGCTTAACATGTTGAGACAACAAGTCGTCCCTGTATCTTAAAAAGTCAATAAAAACGGTCAACTCTATAGCAACGATATGTCCTCCCTATAAGCAGCCTATAGTGACAACTAATGTTGTCCCTATAGAACTCGTACCTATAGTTGTTTATTTTTGTAGTGACGAGTGGGAATGAATGTTTTGAGGAGTTTTGATAACGGGAATAGCTATACTGATCCGTTTTCCGACATGGACTTTGTTGACTTATAAGAATTTTCTGAAGAGATTTGTTTACGTCTTACCCTGGCCAACTATATGAGTTAAAGTGACAGAGTTTGATCCTAGTTCCAGCGAAGACCACAAAATGTGGTGGTTTATGAGAATGTGATAAGACTCCGACGAGAGGCATTGTTTGGAAGAGTGATCATGTCTTTTTTCGTTAAACCACACAATAACGGTGGTCGATTTATTGCCGCCGCCGGAGCAGTGTATCTAAACAAGGAGGAGGGGTGTGGTAAATGAGGTAATGTGCTCACATTTTCATTTTTCAAAGATTGGAAAACATATTGAAAGATCTCTTATTGGGCTTAATATATTGGATTAAATTTAGATGTTAATAAAACTAGAAAATAGCTTTATTGGGCCAACAATAACTACTGAAGCTTTTGGGTATTTATAAGTTTATAAGATTTTCTACATGTTTGAATTGGAATCTATTTAGTTTTAAATAACTGCTAAATGTTATTTTTTCTAAATAATTCCATGCATAATTGATGTCTAAGTCGATTCCATTATATATGTTCCATGTACAAATTATAAAAAGGATTTAGTTTAATTGATTTTTAATCACGATAGTGAGAATATATAAAACAGATCATAAGAATAGTCACATGGCCATATTAACTTTAGGGCCTATCAAATGGGTGTTTAAGTGCCTATGAACACGTAAATTTAGGGACTGAAATTAATTAAGATCGTATATTAGACAATGTTACTTTTTTGGCCCAAATAGGTTGAAGAGCATATGATGTATCATGTGAGAAAGAAAAGTTGGTATTCAACATGTGTCCAATAGGTGTTCAACATACGCCTATAACATGGAAATCTAGGGCCCAAAATTAATTAAGATATTATATTAGACAATGTTATTTTTTTGGTCCAAATAGGTTAAAGCACATATGATGTATCATGTATTAGGTGAGAAAAGGAAACAACAAATAATGGAATATACAATTTGATATGAATGTAATACTCCAAGATTTATTCATTGCTATTTTGCACTAAATATTAATACAAGGTAAGCAAGGATCGATCCTACTAGACACAAAAAATAATTTATACCAATACCTCTTTTCCTAAGGTACTTATGGTACATAAACAGAGGGGGTTTGATTATTATAAAATGACATAAAAATAATAACAAAGATTAAGATAAAAAGATATTAGAAAAATAATCAATATTGGGATATTATCTCAATTCGGACTAGTTAGTTTATCATTATGGTTTATGGTGCAATGTTTATAATTCATTCCAATTTGACTATAGTAACTAGGGAAGCCAAACTTACATTGATTCTTCATACTTTTTAGTAAAGTTAGAAAAGTTCATAACAATTCCCCTTAATCATGGTCATGGATCAATATATGCAATTGATACACAAATATTGATTAGCATTATATTTTAAAGAATCATTAAATCCAAGAGGTAATCTACTGCTTTCATTGCCATGATGAAGAACACAATTTCATAATTTAAAATGAAATGAAAACAAACATAAAAAAACATTTGTTACTTGTTGTTTTGAATATCTATTACGTAATAAAGAAAATGACTAACTAAACCATTCATGTATTTAAGCTCATGATCAAAAACATGAGAACAATTAGAAATTATATTCATGGAAATAGATAAGAAACTCATAAACATTCAAAACAAGACTAGTTGTTCATAAGTTTTACCCAATATTGAAAATGCAAACTGTGACATCCCCAAAATCACGGCCAGAAAAGACTGATTTTCATTTATACTTTTAAAATAATTTCATAGTAAATCCTTTTGATTTGAAAGAGTTGCG
The DNA here is from genome assembly GCF_002870075.4 of Lactuca sativa. NCBI lineage: Eukaryota > Viridiplantae > Streptophyta > Magnoliopsida > Asterales > Asteraceae > Lactuca > Lactuca sativa. The sequence goes on along the minus strand of NC_056623.2, from coordinate 127,311,997 downwards.
AAATTTGTTCCCAAAAACAAAAGGTGATAAAACGATGTTTACCAAAGCATTTCACAAAAGAAATGTATTTTCATTATATAATCAAAACTTGGGATGTCATGTTCCGATACAGACCATAAAGCATAAACGATAACAATTACAAGTCATTCAACAAATATATACATATACAGACTTGTAAACAAAACAACTCGATGATTCGTCCATCTTAAGCTCTTGCGCCACTTCCTGTAATACAAATAAAACTGAGTGGGTCAAGCTTGGGAGCCTGGTGAGCATATAGGGTTTTCCACCCACAATAAATAAATATATTTAATTCACCAACCAACAATAACCCGATTACCCATTCCCGTTATCCTCACTTTATGTCCCTAAAACAACATCTATTATAAGGGACCTAATCTAGGATTTTCATCGGGACATATATTGCTGCTAAGGGGCTTCCTCAACAATAGATATCCTAAAGGCAACCATGAGGGGGATAGAGTACACCGGTGAACACATCGTTCACAACACCTACAGGTTATGAGCCTGCTAGCGTTCCACAGGACTGTCTAGAAAGAGTCCGTGGTCGTTATCCATACTCCGCTGAATAACTAGATCAACAACAACAACAACGAGGCCTCTCATCTGTTTATCACACATCAACTATCTACCCATATTCTACCCAACATATTAGTAGATAAAAATATATATTTGAATGCATAGTTTAAAACCTGTATAGCATTTTCATTCAATACATATACCATATAACAGATGAGGCACACCCACATAACACGTATTTCATAGGAAATAAATCAGATCTATGAGATAGAAGAGAATGAATATACATTCACACATATAACAACAAAATTATACACATAACACGTATTTCGTATAAAATACTTCGTATCTATGCGTTAGAGGAAAGTAACTACACACTCACACATATAAACATCAATATACTTAATACACTTAAACCATACTTGTATTATTATCGTGTTTATGAAAGGTAGTATACACTCACTTGATCAGAAGATGATCAGACAACACTACGACTTGCAGAAGTAGTATATCTCCGCATATCTGGAAGATCTTCACAAAAATCGAACTTCTCACGGGCAGAGCTTCGGCTCGGGAATCAGGCTCTTCGGGATTCTCGGGGCTTCGGATCTTGCTTCGGGACTCGGGAATATTACCGGGGCTTTAGGGTACTTTTGGCACGCAAATCGAGGTAAAACGGGAGAGAGAAGAGAGAAAAATAGCAAAAGAGTCGGCTGGCCTCGCATCCTATTTATAGGAGGCTGGAGCCTCGGAGTACGCGGGACGTATTGCTCCGAAATCGTCACTGCTTACGTATCCGAAGTGCTAGAGTGCGAGTGTCGACATCCTCGGTGTACGCGGGGCGTACACGAGTACGCTGGGCGTACTCCGGATGAGTCCGATGACTCCTCTTCGGATAATACCAACAATTTATAATTAAATTTAAATATAAAGTATTTAATAAACTTTGAAAATTCATATCTCCTTCATACGAACTCCGTTTTCGACATTCTTTATATCCACGCGTAGGTGAGACTACGCTCTACAACTTTCGTTTAGACTCCGTCGTCTAATTTTGAGTTTATTTTTATTATTTATTTTTAATAGGCCGAGACAGAAAATTTCGTTATAAATTCATAACTTCTTCGTTTGACGTCCGTTCTTGCCTAACTTTTCACCATTTCGCTACTAACAACGAGATCTTCGATCCTCGTTTAGATTGCTTTGGCTAAAAACCGCTCGATCTCAAATCGAGTATCCGGGCTGCATACTGCCACGCCGAAACTTCCGAAAATCACAACTTCCTCATACGAAGTCAGATTTGGGCGTTCTATATATATTCGGAAACCTTGTTTCAACTACTACAACATTATCCAAAGATATCAAGTTTATTTTAAACTTAAATTTTGACTCTTATTTTTATTCTTAATTAATCAAACCACATAATTAAGCAATTAAGCACAAAACACATAATACTCAAATAATACATTATTATTATTTCAAAACGGGTTACAAGGGTTAACCTAGACTATTACATTGCTAAAAATGGCAAGCCCAGAAACACAGGCGTTACAATTCTCCCCACCTTAGAATGATTCCTTCCCCGGAATCACTCATCAACAAAAAAATGCGGGTAGCGACTCATCATGTCACTCTCCGTCTCCCAGGTGAGATTCGGCCCATTCGTGTGTTTCCATCGGACAAGCACCAACTCGACCATCTTACGTTGCAATTTCTTAGTCTTTCGGTCAACGATTGCCTCCGGTTCCTTAATCAACCTTTTGTTCTCATCGATTCTCAACTCCAAAAGTGGAATCATATCGGGAACTTCTCCCGTGAACTTCCTCAAATAACACACATGAAAAGTGTTATGAATTCCATTCAGTTCTTCTGGTAGTTCGAGCTTGTAAGCTTGGTTCCCAATTCATTGAAGAACTTTAAACGGTCCAATAAACCTTGGACTTAATTTTCCCCTTTTTCCAAATCTTATAAGTCCCTTCCACGGCGAGACTTTAAGCAAAACCGAATCCCCAACTTCAAAAGTCATCGGTCTTCGCTTCTTGTCAGCATAGCTCTTTTGACGACCCTGAGCTGCTAACATTCTTTCTCTAATTATTTTCAACTTTTCAGCAGTTTGATGGACTATCTCCGGTCCCATAAACTGCTTTTCTCCAGCCTCAAGCCAACAAGACGGCGTACGACACTTCTGTCCATACAAAGCTTGGTAAGGTGCCATCTTTATGCTTGAGTGGAAACTATTATTATAGGAAATTTCTACCAAGGGTAAGTGTTCATCCCAATTACCTTGGAATTCTAGGGTACATGCTCTAAGCATATCTTCAAGCATTTGTATTGTTCGTTCGCTCTGACCATCAGTCTGTGGATGGTAAGCTGTACTTAAACACAACTTGGTACCCAATTCCTCTTGTAGACTTTTCCAAAATCGTGAGGTGAAACGGCTATCACGATATGATACAATTGTTAACGGAACACCGTGAAGCCTCACAATTTCCTTCACGTAAGAATTCGCAAGCTTCTCCATAGACCATTTCTCGTTGGCTGCTATGAAATGCGCACTCTTAGTGAATCGATCAACGACCACCCAAATCATGTCGTGACCACTTTTTGTTCTGGGCAGTTTAGTGACAAAATCCATAGCAATGTCTTCCCACTTACCCATAGGCACAGGTAAAGGTTCTAAACTCCCGTACGGTTTCTGATGTTGTGTCTTTACTCTCGCACAAGTTACACACTCAGCCACATACTTCGCAACATCGAGCTTCATCGTCGGCCACCAGTAATAGGGCTTCAGGTCCCTATACATTTTAGTGCTACCGGGATGAATCGAGTACATGGTTTTGTGAGCTTCTTCCATCAGAAGATCTCTGACTCCTCCTGTCTTAGGTATCCAAATCCGATCTTGGAACACCTTCAGTCCATGACTGTTTACACCGAACACCAACGTTTTACCCAAACGTTCCTCCTTTCGGTCATTCGTTTCAGAAGCTTCCTCTTGAGCTTTCTTTATACTTTCCACAATGGTCAAGACAACTTCAATTCTCAACGCTCTTGGCCTTTTCCTTTCAAGATTGACTTTCCGACTGAGAGCATCAGCAACAACATTAGCTTTACCGGGGTGGTAAAGTATCTCACAGTCGTAGTCCTTGAGTAATTCTAGCCAGCGTCGTTGTCTCATATTCAATTCTTTCTGACTAAAGAGATATTGGTGACTCTTATGATCAGTGAAAAGTTTGCACTTCGTGCCATAGAGGTAATGCCTATATATTTTCAGAGCAAAAACCACCGCTGCCAACTCCAAATCATGAGTCGGGTAGTTTTTTTCGTGCTCTTTCAGCTGTCGAGACGCATATGCGATCACCTTATCTCTTTGGGTCAAAACACAACCCAATCCAACCCCATACGCATCGCTATAAACAACAAAGTCTTCAACTCCATCGGCTAGAGATAGTATCGGTGCCTCACATAGCCTCTCCTTTAGCTTCTTGAATGCTTCTTTATGCTTATCACTCCAAGCATAAGTAGCTCCCTTGTGGGTCAAAGCTGTTAATGGACTAGCGATCGAAGAAAAGCCTTGGATAAACCTTCGGTAATATCCATCTAATCCTAAAAAGCTTCGGATCTCCGTGGGACTTTTCGGTTGCTCCCACTTTGTCACAGCTTCAATCTTTGCCGGATCAACCATTATCCCTTCTTGGTTGACCACGTGACCCATGAATTGGACTTCTCGAATCCAAAAATCACATTTGGAGAACTTAGCATACAACTTCTCTTTTTCAAGACTTCCAACACTTCTCGCAAGTGTCTGCCATGCTCTTCTTGGCTTTTTGAATAAATCAGAATGTCGTCAATGAACACTATCACAGATTTATCAAGGAACGGATTACAAACCCTGTTCATCAAATCCATGAATGTTGCTGGAGCATTAGTCAGTCCAAACGACATAACCAAAAACTCGTAGTGTCCATATCGCGTTCTGAATGAAGTCTTCTCTATATCCTGCTCTTTCACCTTCAGCTGATGATATCCTGACCTTAGATCGATCTTTGAAAAATAACTTGAACCTTGTAGTTGATCGAATAGGTCATCAATCCTCGGCAACGGATATCTATTATTTATTGTTGCCTTATTCAGCTCTCTATAATCGATGCACATTCTCATGCTTCCATCTTTCTTCTTCACGAATAACACCAGAGCTCCCCAGGGTGATGAACTAGGTCTAATGAAACCTTTGTCCAACAACTCCTGAAGTTGCATCATCAGCTCCTTCATCTCCGTCGGTGCGATAAGGTGCTTTTGCTATTGGCGTGGTTCCTGGTAACAAGTCAATACGAAATTCTACTTGTCGATCAGGCGGTAATCCAGGAAAATCTTCAGGAAATACTTCCAGATAAACACACACAACTGGAATATTTTGCATCACCTTCTTTTCCTTCTTAGCATCGATCACGAATGCTAAGTACGATGTACATCCCTTGGTCAAACATTTTCTGGCTTTCATTTGGGAAATGATTCCAGAATTTACTCTACGTTTATCTCCATACACCATAAACGATTTCTTTCCAGGCGGGTTCACTTTAACTATCTTTTTCTTGCACAGTATTTCAGCGTCATTGGCGCTAAGCCAATCCATTCCCAACATGATGTCGAAACCATTAAGTTCGATAGGCAATAATTCCTCGTGAAACTTATTCCCATTTAGATCAATTAAGATGTTTTTCATGCGGTAGCTAACAGGTACAAACTTGCCACTAGCAATTTCGACTAATAAAGCATTACCTAGTCTAACAACAAGCAAAGCTAGTTTTCTACCAAATTCATGCGATATAAAGGAGTAGTTGGCTCCAGAATCAAATAAAATTTGGGCAAGCAATTCGTTAACGAGAAAGGTACCTGAAGCGACATCAGCTTCATCTTTAGCTGCTTCCAGTGTCATCTGGAATGCTCTTGCTTTTGGCTTTGGCGGAATATTGGGTCTTGCTGCTTCCTTCTTCTTAGGGCAGTCCCTCGACATGTGACCCTCCTCACCACAACCATAGCAAACTTTCTTGGTAAGTGTGCATTCGTTGGCATAATGTCCTGGCTTTCCACACTTGTAGCATGTGGCCACCACTTCACACTTCCCATGATGCTTCTTCTTACATTTTTCGCACCATTTCGCTTCACCTCCTCCACTTCCCCTCGAACCAGATTTCGAGAATTTTCCTTTCTTACTGGACCCTGAAGGTCCATCGAATTTCCTCTTTTCACCAACCTCTACCCTTTCCAGGCCCTTTTCCTTCTGCTGGGCCTCATCGGAAGAGTGAGCGCATAGTGGGTTAGGTTTCCTCCTTCGACTATGACAGCAGGGGATTATTGACATTACACCGCAGGGTATGGGTGCCATACCTCGGAGGCGTGCACCAGATTTTGATCAAGGAGGCGCACAAATCCTGATTCTCCATTCATCCCGGGGCGACGAAGATGTGTAGAGATCTTCGTCTGGACTATTGGTGGCCCTGCATGAAGCGATATGTGGCTTGGTTCGTCGAGCAGTGCTTGACCTACAGGAAGGTCAAGGCCGAGCATCAGAGACCACACGACAAGATGCATCCGTTGGAAATCCCGTTGTGGAAGTGGGAGGATATTACGATGAATTTTATCACGAAGCTTACCAGGACCGCACGAGGAGTTGATTCTATATGGGTCATCGTGGATCGATTGACTAAGAGCGCCCATTTTATCCCGATTCAGGAGAGCATCTCGTCCGAGAAGTTGGCCGACATCTATATCAGGGAGATAGTGGCGCGGCACGGGGTGCCAGTGTTAGTGATTTCAAACAGAGATGTGCGTTTTACTTCCAAGTTTTGGAAGAAGTTTCATGATGAGTTGGGCACTCGTCTGCATCTTAGCACTGCCTTCCACCCGCAGACGGATGGTCAGAGTGAGCAGACCATCCAGACTCTTGAGGATATGTTGCGGGCATGCGTGCTAGATTCCGGTGGCAGTTGGGATACGTATCTTCCGTTAGCGGAATTTTCGTATAACAACAGTTACCATGCAATTACTGACCGCACTCTTTTTGAGATTCTCTATGGGAGGAAGTGCAGGACCCCGATTTGTTGGGGCGAGGTTGGTCAATGTGTCATTGGGAGCACCGAAGTGGTGCTCAAGACGACAGAGTTGATCCAGCAGGTTCGTAGTAGACTGTAAACTGCGCAGAGTCGGCAGATGAGTTACACCGACAGAAGGCGTTCAGACTTGGAGTTTCAGGTGGGTGACATGGTGTAACACCGAAAATTTTAAAATTTATTTTTCACAATTTATAAAAACATTTCTCTTTTAATTTCATAAAACATCAAGTTTCAAATTCCAATATGTATCATACAAATCCCAAGATCACATAATTATATCGAATTCCTCTACGTGTGTACAGATCAAGCCGGCGCCTTCCCACGGTCATCGCTAGTACCTGAAACAACAACACTAACACTGTAAGCACAAAGCTTAGTGAGTTCCCCAAAATACCACACATAAAACACATATTAGCCACTCGAGGCCATAACTCTATGGGTCCGTGCACCCAAACTCTGTGAACCCTCAGGTTCTAACTTTGTGAACCTTCCGGTTCCAACTCTATAAACATGCACAGCATAAATCACATAGAAATAATGCAGTACAACACATAACATACACGTAACATACATGCACTAACACATAACTCTGATTACCGACTCAAGGTAAGGTATAGTGAGAAGACTCACCTCGCGTGTCTCGGTATCTCACGATCCCTGGAAATCCCTCGTGCTCGATCCTCCGAGCTCTAATCCTCCTATAACATCACAAGACTCTAATTAACACTTTTTATCTCTAAGGTTGACTACCCCTAAGAAGTCAACACAGGTCAACGGTCAACGGTCAACTTTGACCGGACTCGGCGAGTGCACACGGCAACTCGGCGAGTCTAGACGTTCTCACCAACTCTCTAGGATTCCCTTTCTACACGTCGAGTACTCCCCCTGACTCGACGAGTTCCACCTGGAAGAATCGCGGGACCACCCCGACTCAACTCGCCGAGTCTCAAGAACGACTCGGCGAGTCCCAGCTCGACTCAGACCACATGACAATCCTCTCTAACTCGCCCTGACTCACTGGGTCAACTCCTGACTCGTCTGGACCACTCACTGGCCGGTCCAAGGCAATCTTCAAGCTACTCGCCGAGTCTGCTCATCGGACTCGGCGAGTCCATTCCATGCAATCACCCAAACTCGCTTCTAAGGTCAGATCTACTCCAACAATTCATAGATCTGGCCCTCCTAGACTGATTCATCACGTAAAGTCCTAGTCTTGATGCATTAACAACCTCAATATGACCAATTATGAAGAATCTTCAACAAATCTCACTACACAAGGTCATGGCCTCCATTGTTCTCTATAAAGCTTGAAGAATGAGGCTCTCTGGACCTCTATGGATCCAGATCCGAAGTCTCATCACTAGCATGGGACTATTTGGCCATCAAATCAACTCAACAAGGCCACAAGAAACCCTAAAATCGGTTATACTTCACAAAACAGGAGATGAGACGAAATTATACCTTTAGATTGAAGGGTCAAGCTTCCAATCCACCAAATAGCAGTCCCCTTTGCCTCCTCTTGGCTAGAGCCTCCTTCTTCTTTGCTAAACAACACACAAATGTCAAGAAATGCCTCCTTTCACTCACAAATCGCTAAAGCACTTTTAGGGTTTCTCTCTATGGACTGATGGATGCAAATGACGGCCATAAGGCCATTTAAATAGGTCCCAAACCCGAGAAATTAGGGTTTCATTAAACAGCGTGGACTCGCCGAGTCCATATCCTGGACTCGCCGAGTCCGAACGAATCCCGCGTCCAGAATCGCGACCCTACTCGGCGAGTCTGAGCTCCAACTCGCCGAGTCCCTTCTCAAAACTCAAAATATTAAAACAATAAAATACCTGGAGATCCGGGCTGTTACAATTCTCCCCCACTAGGATTAGACTTCGCCCTCGAAGTCTTGCTCTAAAATAGCTCCGGATGCTGAGCCCGCATCTCGCGCTCCGGCTCCCAGGTCATCTCTGATCCCTTCCGGTGTTGCCACTGAACCAACACCAAAGGTACCTCCTTGTTCCTCAGAACCTTGATCTTCCGATCTCTGATGGCTACTGGTCTCTCGGCGTAATTCAGGCTCGCATCTACCTGAATATCCTCTAATGGAACTACTGCCGACTCATCGGCAATACATTTCCTCAATTGCGACACATGAAAAGTGTCGTGGATTTGCCCCAACTCTGCTGGCAATTCCAGACGATAGGCTACCCGGCCTACCCTCGCAATCACGCGAAATGGCCCAATATACCGGGGCCCCAACTTGCCCCTCTTCCTGAATCGAATCACCCCTTTCCAAGGAGAGACCTTCAGGAGAACGAAGTCACCGACCTGAAACTCAAGCTCGGACCGGCGTCTGTCTGCATAACTCTTCTGTCGACTCTGGGCGGTCAATAACCTCTGTCTGACCTGCTGAATCTGCTCTGTCGTTCGAAGCACGATCTCGGTACTGCCCATCACTCTCTGCCCAACTTCTCCCCAGCAAATGGGGGTCCGACACCTCCTACCATACAACAGCTCAAAGGGTGGCATACCAATGCTCGAATGATGGCTGTTGTTGTAGGAAAACTCTGCCAAGGGTAGATACGCATCCCAGCTACCCCCGAAATCCAACACACATGCTCGAAGCATGTCCTCAAGCGTCTGAATCGTCCGCTCACTCTGACCGTCTGTCTGGGGATGATATGCTGTACTAAAATGCAATCTAGTACCCAACTCCTCATGAAATTTCTTCCAGAATCTGGAAGTAAAGCGCACATCACGGTCTGAAACAATCGAGATCGGCACCCCATGCCGAGATACCACTTCTCTCACATATAACTCTGCCAACTTCTCTGCTGAAGAACTCTCACTGATGGCAAGGAAGTGAGCGCTCTTCGTCAGCCTATCCACAATCACCCAAATTGCATCAACTCCTCTGGCAGTTCTCGGCAATTTGGTGATGAAATCCATAGTGATCTGTTCCCATTTCCATTCGGGAACCTCCAATGGCTGCAACTTGCTATGCGGTCTCTGGTGCTCGGCCTTAACCCTACGGCAGGTCAAGCACCTCTCAACAAACCATGCGACGTCCCTCTTCATACAGGGCCACCAATACTCTCTCCTCAAATCCAAATACATCTTCGTAGCCCCCAGATGGATCGAAAATTTCGACCGATGTGCCTCCTCCATCAAGGAAGTGCGCGAACCACCCACAAACGGTACCCAAATCCGACCCTGAAAAGTCATAAGCCCTCGCCCATCCGTAACGAATTCCGAAACCAAACCAACGACCCGTTCCCTCTTCTGCATCTCCGGCTGCACAGCCTCGGCCTGTGCCCCACGGATGGCATCCAATACCGGAGCTATCAGGGTCAATCTCAAACATACATCTCGTAATGGAGTGCTCTCCGCCCTGCGGCTCAACGCATCGGCCACCACGTTGGCCTTGCCCGGGTGGTACAGGATCTCACAATCATAATCCTTGACCACATCTAACCACCTCCTCTGACGCATGTTTAGATTGGGCTGATCCATCAAGTACTTCAAGCTCTTATGGTCCGTGTATATCGTACATCGAACCCCATATAAGTAGTGGCGCCAAATCTTGAGGGCGAACACTACTGCCCCCAACTCTAGATCATGCGTGGGATATCTTGTCTCATGAGGCTTCAGCTGCCTCGATGCATATGCTATCACATGACCCCTCTGCATCAACACCGCACCCAACCCCAAAATCGATGCATCACAATATACTACAAAATCCTCCATCCCTTCCGGGAGAGCTAATACCGGGGCTTCGCACAACCTCTGGCGAAGTGTCTCAAAGGAGGTCTGCTGCTCGGGACCCCATGAGAATGCAACACCCTTCCGGGTCAACCTGGTGAGCGGCACAGCGATCTTGGAGAAATCCTTGATAAATCTCCGATAATACCCTGCTAATCCAAGGAAGCTCCTGATCTCAGAGGGTGACTTTGGCACCTCCCAACCCATCACCGCCTCAACCTTGGCCGGATCGACCAGAATCCCTTCCTGGTTAACGAGATGCCCTAGGAACTGGACCTCCCGTAACCAGAAATCACACTTGGAGAACTTTGCATAAAGCTTCTCCGATCTCAGTACCCCAAGGACCTCCCTCAAATGCTCCTCATGCTGCTCTCTAGATCTCGAATACACCAGAATATCATCGATAAATACAATCACCGACCGATCCAACATCGGCCTACATACCCTGTTCATGAGATCCATGAACACCGCCGGGGCATTAGTGAGCCCAAAAGGCATCACCACAAACTCATAATGCCCATAACGCGTCCTGAAAGCTGTCTTCTGGACGTCCTCATCTCGCACTCTCACCTGATGATATCCCGACCTCAAATCGATCTTGGAAAACCAAGATGCTCCCTGCAACTGATCAAATAAATCGTCGATCCTCGGCAACGGGTAACGGTTCTTGATCGTCAGCTTGTTCAACTCCCGGTAATCAATACACATCCGGTGTGAACCATCCTTCTTCTTGACGAACAGAATAGGTGCTCCCCACGGCGAGCTGCTCGGCCGAATAAATCCCTTTCCCAGCAACTCCTGAAGCTGCGAGGATAACTCTTGCATCTCTGGAGGTGCAAGACGATAAGGCACCTTAGCTATAGGCGCAACCCCCGGAACCAAATCAATACCAAACTCCACTTGCCTCACAGGAGGTACTCCCGGTAGCTCCTCGGGAAAGACATCTGGAAACTCACACACCACCGGTACCTCCCCGACTGGACTCGGTCTCTCGGAAGTCGCTCGCGTATCCATCACATACGCCACAAAACCCTTACAGCCCTGCTGTAGACACTGCCTCGCCCTAGCGGCCGAACAAAAGGCTGATCCCGAACGTGTACCCTCACCGTACACCGAAAGAACTCCCCCACTAGGGTCTCGTATAGTCACCAGCTGACGCTCACAGTCGATAATCGCGCCGAATCGGCTCAACCAGTCCATGCCCACAATGACACAAACATCACCCATCGCAATAGGAATCAGATCGATCGGAAACTCAATCCCGAAAATCTCTAACACACACCCCCGGAAAACCTCTGCGGCACAAATCACTCTATCATCAGCTATGGAGACTCTCAGAGGCCGACTCAGTGCCTCACGACTAGCACTGATATGCTGGCTAAAGGCCAAAGATACAAAAGACCGACTCGCACCCGAGTCAAATAACACTAAAGCAGGTACGGAATTCACAAGAAAAGTACCTACACATAACATAATATAAGCATAACATCATATGTCAAAATAAATACACGAAAGGAAACATACCAGCCACAACATCGGGCGCAGCGCGGACCTCCTCCGCAGTCAGCTGGAAGGCTCTCCCTCGAGCTCTCGGCGTCTCGGCCTTCACAGGCCGACTCTCTGTAACTCTGATGGCGGCAGGAGCAGACCCCTGAGATGCTCCGCGCAACTGCGGACACTCGGCCTTCCGGTGTCCGGTCTGGTTGCAGTGAAAGCACACTGCAAACCCCTTGGGGCAGTCCTTGGCCATGTGCCCCTCCTTACCACATTTGTAGCAAGACCCTGCTCGGCAGACTCCGTCATGACCCTTGCCGCACTTTCCGCAAGTGCGGCCCTTCTGGCTCCCTGGTCTGGGATCAGCAGGCTTGGCCCGCTTGGCGGCCGGCTGCGACAACGCCGGTCGCCGATCCTTCCCCTGAGACTCTGCCTCCTCCCTGGCCTGGGTCTCAAGCTCAATCTCCCTCTTCCGGGCATTTGCCTGAAGCTCGGCAAATGTCCGGTACGAGGAGTTCGCAGCGAACTCCCGAATATCCCTCCTCAAGATGCTCAAGTAGCGGCTCATACGTGCCTGCTCAGTGGACACGTGCTCAGGGCAGAACATCGCCCTCTCGTGGAACATCCTCGTGATCGCTGTAACAGACTCAGTACCCTGCTTGAGGGTCAGAAACTCCTGTGCTAAACGCTCCCTCTCCACCTGAGGAACGTACTCATCCCGAAACATAGTGGTGAACCTCTCCCAGGTCACCGCAGAAAGCTCAGCAGGCGAATAATGCGTTGTCACAAACTTCCACCAGTCCTTCGCTCCCAAGCGAAGCTGGTTCAGCGCGAACCGTACCTTCAAATGCTCAGGAGACGAGCAAGTGAAGAAACACCCCTCAATATCATATATCCACCTCATAGCTACCACCGGATCCTGAGTACCATCAAACTCTGGTGGTTTTGTGTTGCTGAACTCACGGAACAGCAACGCATCCCCACCCTGCGGCCTCGCAGCAGCAATCGCTGCGGTAGCCGCTGCAGCAGCAGCCTCAGAAAGAGCGGCATAACGCTCATCAAACGTCTCAATCAAGGTGGTCTTTATAGACCCAAACATCTCCGGTATCTCTGCCCTGATGGCCGCAGCCACCTCCTCCTGAATGATCCGGCGGATCTCCTCCTCACTGGTACCACTGCTCTCGGGCATCAAACGTGTCCTCACCATGATCTACCTCTGAAATACAACATACGATAAATTAGAATCCACACGAGTATGCTCACACTCGACAACTCTTTTCTCCTTGATTCTTGGCATTCCAAAGATTCTGACTTGGGCTGCACACCGCTCCGGTGCTTCCAGTAGTACGGGCCCAATACTACTGTCCGCACCGCACCAGAATATACTCCAAGTCCTTCTCTTTGGATCCCAGGTCTTAAGTACTTTATCATGCATAGACTACTCTCTAATAGATCTCTCATAAGTCCCTTGCTGCTACCTACTCACTCTCAAGCATCTCATAGCAGCTCACCTCTCCCTAGGCTAAGGCATCACACATCAGGCCACTCTAGTCCTAATAGCAATACCTAGCCTACTCTAGCATGCGGATACATCATATCAATATCAATATCACATAATATAAAAAGGTATTTTGGGAAATCACCGTTCGGGCGCTGACTGATCGTACACACATCTCTTGCTCTGCGTTTTTCGAAAATCTTTTACTCTCTCTTTTTTTTTTTTTGAAAAATACATCTCAAATCCTCAGTTTGAGTTCAAATACGCCCGAAGGTGTACTCGAATCCCTCAAACCAAGGCTCTGATACCAACTTGTAACACCGAAAATTTTAAAATTTATTTTTCACAATTTATAAAAACATTTCTCTTTTAATTTCATAAAACATCAAGTTTCAAATTCCAATATGTATCATACAAATCCCAAGATCACATAATTATATCGAATTCCTCTACGTGTGTACAGATCAAGCCGGCGCCTTCCCACGGTCATCGCTAGTACCTGAAACAACAACACTAACACTGTAAGCAAAAAGCTTAGTGAGTTCCCCAAAATACCACACATAAAACACATATTAGCCACTCGAGGCCATAACTCTATGGGTCCGTGCACCCAAACTCTGTGAACCCTCAGGTTCTAACTTTGTGAACCTTCCGGTTCCAACTCTATAAACATGCACAGCATAAATCACATAGAAATAATGCAGTACAACACATAACATACACGTAACATACATGCACTAACACATAACTCTGATTACCGACTCAAGGTAAGGTATAGTGAGAAGACTCACCTCGCGTGTCTCGGTATCTCACGATCCCTGGAAATCCCTCGTGCTCGATCCTCCGAGCTCTAATCCTCCTATAACATCACAAGACTCTAATTAACACTTTTTATCTCTAAGGTTGACTACCCCTAAGAAGTCAACACAGGTCAACGGTCAACGGTCAACTTTGACCGGACTCGGCGAGTGCACACGGCAACTCGGCGAGTCTAGACGTTCTCACCAACTCTCTAGGATTCCCTTTCTACACGTCGAGTACTCCCCCTGACTCGACGAGTTCCACCTGGAAGAATCGCGGGACCACCCCGACTCAACTCGCCGAGTCTCAAGAACGACTCGGCGAGTCCCAGCTCGACTCAGACCACATGACAATCCTCTCTAACTCGCCCTGACTCACTGGGTCAACTCCTGACTCGTCTGGACCACTCACTGGCCGGTCCAAGGCAATCTTCAAGCTACTCGCCGAGTCTGCTCATCGGACTCGGCGAGTCCATTCCATGCAATCACCCAAACTCGCTTCTAAGGTCAGATCTACTCCAACAATTCATAGATCTGGCCCTCCTAGACTGATTCATCACGTAAAGTCCTAGTCTTGATGCATTAACAACCTCAATATGACCAATTATGAAGAATCTTCAACAAATCTCACTACACAAGGTCATGGCCTCCATTTTTCTCTATAAAGCTTGAAGAATGAGGCTCTCTGGACCTCTATGGATCCAGATCCGAAGTCTCATCACTAGCATGGGACTATTTGGCCATCAAATCAACTCAACAAGGCCACAAGAAACCCTAAAATCGGTTATACTTCACAAAACAGGAGATGAGACGAAATTATACCTTTAGATTGAAGGGTCAAGCTTCCAATCCACCAAATAGCAGTCCCCTTTGCCTCCTCTTGGCTAGAGCCTCCTTCTTCTTTGCTAAACAACACACAAATGTCAAGAAATGCCTCCTTTCACTCACAAATCGCTAAAGCACTTTTAGGGTTTCTCTCTATGGACTGATGGATGCAAATGACGGCCATAAGGCCATTTAAATAGGTCCCAAACCCGAGAAATTAGGGTTTCATTAAACAGCGTGGACTCGCCGAGTCCATATCCTGGACTCGCCGAGTCCGAACGAATCCCGCGTCCAGAATCGCGACCCTACTCGGCGAGTCTGAGCTCCAACTCGCCGAGTCCCTTCTCAAAACTCAAAATATTAAAACAATAAAATACCTGGAGATCCGGGCTGTTACACATGGTCCTCCTGAAGGTATCACCCTGGAAGGGTGTCATTAGGTTACGGAAGAAGGGCAAGTTGGGCCCCAGGTTCATTGGTCCTTTTAGGGTTTTGGCCAGGGTGGGTCGGGCCGCCTATCGATTGGATCTTCCTGCAGAGCTTAGCCAGATCCACAACACTTTTCATGTTTCTCAGTTGAGAAAGTGTTCGGTGGACGAGTCAGCAGTTGTACCCTTGGAGGATATTCAAGTTGATAGCAACCTAAATTATATCGAGAGACCAGTTGAGATCTTAAATCGAAAGGCGAAGACCTTGAGGAACACGGTGGCTCAGTTGGTGAAGGTGCAGTGGCAGCACCAGAGGGGTTCAGAGTGGACATGGAAGACGGAGGAGGAGATGAGGGAACACTACCTAGAGTTGTTTCTGGAGACAGTAGACTTCGAGGACAAAGTCTAAGATAAGTGGAGGAGATTTGTAACACCTCGTTCCTGGTACATATTTATTTTGATTAAATGTTTGTTTTTGGAAGAGCTACTCGGCGAGTTGTAGCCCAAACTCGCCGAGTAGATGTCAATGTAACGACGTAAATTTTCAAAATAAATTTTCATTTTTAAAACATTCATTCATTCATAAAATTAATGTCAAACACATTGTATCAAATGTTTTTGTCACAAAACATCTCCCCAGAATCTCTACAAAAACTCCAATGCGTGTGTGTACGAATCATGCCGACGCCTTCCCGCGCTCATCACTAGTACCTGAAACACATAACACAACATCTGTAAGCATAAATGCTTAATGAGTTCCCCAAAATCCCACATACGCCACTCGAGGCTATAATACGACCCTCCGGTCGATATGTCTCAGTGGGACCCTCCAGTCCCGTAGCTCGTTGGACCCTCTGGTCCGGTCATCGCTCATTGGACCCTCCGGTCCGGTCTATATCATCATGCAACATATAATTATCACATAGCACATAATCTCATACATAACACATAAGACCCTCTCGTCATCGCATAGTACCACTCTAGGTAACGGATAGTGAGAAGACTCACCTCGATGTCTCGGTAAATATCTGACTCGGAAGAAGTTTGATCTAGCCTCCGCCTAATCACATAAAGTAATACTCTCATAAAAAACAACTGTACTCAACCCTAAAAGTCAACAAAGTCAACGGTCAAACTTTGACCCGACTCGTCGAGTGCACTAGGGCGACTCGGCGAGTCTACACGTGTCCACTGACTCTCTTATATCCTCTCTTGGCACGTCGAGTACTCCCTTGACTCGACGAGTTCCACCTGGCATGAATCGCGGGGCCACCCCGACTCAACTCGACGAGTCTCAAGAACAACTCGGCGATTTCCAACTTGAACTCAGACCCCGATTCTCCCTGACTCACCGAGTCATTTCCCCCAACTCGACTAGTCCACTCACTAAGTGATTAACGGGCAACCTTCATACTACTCGCCGAGTCTGTTCTTCGGACTCGGCAAGTTCATGCCATGCACAAACTCAAAACAACTTCTGAGGTCAGATATGTTCCATATAATCATAGATCTGGCCTCCCCAAGCATTATAATCACGTAATGTTTGGATCTTGACACCAATATAACATCTAAATGGTCCAAAATGGTGATTTAACCCCAAAAATGACATTCCAAGCTCAAGACTCCCAAAATGACTCATAAAGCTCCAAGGGTTAAGGTCTCTGGACCACTTTGGGTCCAGATCCAGAACACAAACTCGGGAAGGGACCAACTACTCCACTTAAACATCCTCTTAAAGGGTTAGAAACCCTAACACTAAGAATCAACACCAAAAACTGAAGAAGGTCCGAGAATAATACCTCAATACAGTCTTTAAGAGCTCAAAGACCACCAAAATCGCACCTCCTTCAGCCTCCTCTTGCCTTGAACACTTCCCTCTTGCAAAAACACCCACAAAAGTTCAAGATTGGCCTCTCCTTCCTCACAAACGCTCTAGATCTCTTTAGAGTTTCTCTCTGGGGGTTGGTGGCCGCAAATGATGGCCATAAGGCCCTTTAAATAGGTCTCAAACCCTAGAAATTTGGGTTTCATTAAACAACATGGACTCGTCGAGTCCACTCATGAACTCGCCGAGTCCAGCTGTGAACTTGCATACAAATCTGCGACCATACTCGCCAAGTCTCCCCTCAACACCCAAAAAGAACAAAAGATCATATATGGGAATCCGGGTGTTACTGTCGAGTTGGATGCGGGCATTAAGTGATCTACTCGGCAAGTCCACGTCTGGACTCGGCGAGTAGGCCAGTTAGGAGGAAACTCTAATCCTTAGAGTTTGCACCCTATTTAAACATCCTTATAGCCCCATCTCAGCCTCCATCACCCTCAGAGCATTCCTTATCGAAACCCTAGCCTCCATTGGTAAGCTTGAGTGATTGTTGCCTTGTGAAGGGACTTTTGGTGCACTTTGGAGCAAGTGGAAGAAGGGAGAGATTGAAGAGGCCAACGAAGGGGACTTAGATCCAGAACACATTCGTTTGTGGTCATCCATTCTGGTAATAAAGTTTCCATCTTGATTTTTGATCTATTAGATCTTGTTTGTCCCTAAATTGTTGCTTTTAAGCCATAAAACCCCAAATCCTTATAGAGAAAACTTATGGTTGGGTTATACTTCAGATCTGGACTCTCATTACCTTCTAGAAGTGTTAAGTTTTAGTCATATTGGTGATTAAGGTCCCTCTTGAGCTTAGAACCCCATTAAGAGCTTAGTTTGGACATTTGAAGCCCCTAAAGCTATGTATGCACGTAAAGTTTGCCTAAAGCTATGTATGCACGTAAAGTTTGCAACTTTACGTGATAAGCATGCCCTAGAAGCCTAGATCTGTGGTTTGGAGCCGCTGTATGGCTCAAATCAGGTCTGTATGGAAAAAGAACTGAATGAAATCGGCGAGTATAACGTTGGACTCGGCGAGTCCTATGAAGATAGCCGTGGACTCGGCGAGTTGGATGAGCAACTCGGCGAGTCCGATAAAGATTTCCTTAGACTCGGCGAGTCAGATGAACTTGGACTTAGTATGTGTGCATCGAAGAACAACGCGTCGAGTCTTCTCTAAGCTCAATGAGTAGAAACGGGTATAGAACTAGAACAGATGGAAGGGACTCGGCGAGTCCGGTGAACCAGAAAGTTGATTTTGACCAGGAAGTTGACTTTGACCAGGGGGTAAAATAGTTATTTTACCCTAAGATTAGTTATCAGTATTTGACTTAGTGTTTATGGAAATTGTAGCCGGGGAGTTCCGGTTTAGCAGTCAGGCGCTCAGCAAGCTGACCTTCAGCAGCTACTTCGAGGTGAGTTACCTTCTAGTAGCAGTGGGTCTAAGGCCACAATGCCGGCCCACTAGTAGGAATTGTATGATTAGATGATTGTCTATATGATATTCATCTAGGGTTGCCACTACCTGTGTTATGTTTATGTGTTTGTATGGTATGATGCTATGTGCTAGCGATAGTAGGGGAGATAGTCCCCAAGTTACCGGTCGATAGGGCCAAAGGGGCAGTCATGTCCAGCCATGCTAAATAGATTATGTGATACGTGTTATGTGGTAGTGGTAGGGGTGAAATAGTCCCCAACATTCGGTCGAAAGGACCGAAGGGGAGACCAACACCCAGATATGCTAGTCAGTATCCGGTCGAAAGGACCGAAGGGAGACCAACACCCAGATATGCTAGTCAGTATCCAGTCGAGAGGACCGAAGGGGAGTCCAGCACCCAGATATGTTAGTCAGTATCCAGTCAAGAGGACCGAAGTGGTAGGTCGGTGTCACACCCCCGAACCAGACGGCGGAAACATCCGGGGGCTGTTGTGACTTAATTGAATACCATCACAATGAATATACATGAAACATAACATCATTCATCACCCAGCATTTGAATATTAGAATTGATAATGTTTACATCCATTACATTGTTCCCTAATGTTACATGCCCAAAAATAAATTGTTCAATACCAATTAAACAACAGCAAAACATCCTAAAGTACAATTCTTCCTTCACTTTACCTCTTACCTGAGAATATAAGTCTTTTGAAAAAACGTCAACATATGAAATGTTGGTGAGTTCATAAGTAATGTTTGAAATCCAATGTTTTGTATTGTTTTGAAAATCACCAGAAAATCCGATATTTTCTAAAAATAGTGTAGTATAAAAGGTGTGAAGACCCATAAGTATGCTTGTTTGTTTCTATAAATGTAAGTGTACGAATTGTAAAACTCGGTATGTAGTTCGTAGGTGTAATAATTGAAAACCCTAGGAAAACCCGACGTTTTCCTATCACTTCGCTTTAATTAGTTTATGTGTTGTTATTTTGTTACGACAGGGGTATTCGTTGAGCTCCGGAGACGTTGGATTAATTGTGGATTGTGAATTGTTGTAACGTACATTAATGAAAACGACCAGTTGACAACCGTACAAATGATCCATTAGGCGTCGCTTGCACTTATTCACTTAACCCAACCCCCCGGACTCATGTAGCCCCACGACCGAGGGGAAAAAGAGGGTGTGAAGCCCCTGGTATTTCCTTACGTCGTTCAAGGCTATCGTGAATGCGAAGGGCCCTTAGCCCAACTCGCATTGGTGAATTCTCGACTTCACTAGCAGTACCAAAGGACCCTTGGGGACCAGCAGCACGTTTGCCATTGAAAGTCCTTTTACACGGAATTAAGTCGTATTAGACCCAACTACATGTAAGCAAATTTCCTTCGGGCCTAAAGATCATGTCATTGGGCTAGCTAGGCCCAACAAGCATGATTTGAAACTTTTGGGCCCAAGGACGGTGTATCGACGTCTGGTGTATTCCCGCCTGTCTATTGAGTTTCCGAGATTTCCATGTGTGTATTGAAGTATCGTCGCGTTAGTAGTTTCGGATTTGTTATTGATTCGAGAGCGAATCAATTCGTTTGATAACGATTTTTGGTGTTGTAGGTGTATTGTATTTCGCCGATAGTCGAGGTACTAGTATTTCATCGTGTTGGGTTCATTGCTTAAGACATTAGTCTTTTACATTTTTCAGACCCTTCTTTTTAGATGAATTTACACTTTTGGACCCTGATATAAAATAATTTATATTTTAGTCCTTAAGCCATTTTTCTTGACACTTTAGTATCAAAACTTGTAGAAAAGTATTTTTCAGCTCAAAGCATTTTGAAAAACAGTTTTTGTCCCTCAAAATGAAACTTTTTCGGCTGGAACCTTCATTTTCGCAAATTTTACACTTTTGGCCCAAAATAGAGAATTTTTTTCATTTTTGGTCCCTTTTAAATGTGAAAAGCATTTTTAACCTTTGAAATGGATTTGGGACACTAGTAGTCCCCTGTTTTACAGGAAAATGCATTTTCAGCCCCTCAACTTTGAAATTTTCGTATATTGGGCCTTATTGGGCCGAAAAGTTCTCTTTTAGCCCGTTAAGTTTAAAAATTTACATTTTAATCATTCTAAAGTGTAAATTTCTGGAAAATTCCTTTATGAAACTGTTGTGACACATATTAACCTCCAGAATTTGTATTTTGACATTTTGAGCCCTTAAATTTCATATTTTTAGCATTTTAAGTCCAAAAATGTGATTTTTAGCCCAAGATGTTCATCTAAGCCAACTTGGTTATTTTTTTCTAGTAATGACTTATGTATAATGATATGTTTTAGCACTTGATTCATGCATCATAATACAAATCTCGATTTTTAGATCCTTTTGACTAGTTTCAACACCATAAACACTCAAAAGTATGTAAATAAACATAGAAATCATACAAGGCATACACATAATAATAGATCTACACATTTGCTTGTATTCTCTCCCCACAAAACTTATAAAAACCGAAAATAAGGGGTTATGAAGCTCACCTTGGGTGTGGTTTCGGTTTTGGAGAGGATTGGAAGAAGTTTGAGGTGATTTTCGGCCCTAGCACACTATGATGAAGATCTCGGCCTTGAGGTGGTTCTAGGATACAAGATCATGATTTTTGCATGGATTAGGAAGAGATTTTTGATAAAAATAAAGAATCTAGATCATAGATCCAAGCATAATCTTACCTTAGATGAAGAATTTATGGAAATATCCCCTTGAAAACCTTCTAAGTTTCGAGATCTTGATGAAGAGTGGAGGGAGTTTTCTTGAGAGAGAGTTGTGAGAGAATTGTGTGTGTGTGTGTAATCGGCCAAGAGCGAGAGAGGGAGAGAAGAAGAGAGTGGTTTGCATGGAGAAATCAGACTTGCATGGATGTTTGAGGTGTAAAGACTTGGATATCCCCCATACAAAAGTGAGGTGGCATGAAGAAGTCAAACCCCCCCCCCCCCCTTTCTTCTTGGATTTGGGCCTTAGGCCGAGAATTTGGAAGGAAAAAGGGTTTTTGGGCTTTATTGCCCCTAGGCCCATATAGAAGTTAAGTTGGATGATTTTTTACCACAAAAAAATATAATATGATTT
Organism: Lactuca sativa; assembly: GCF_002870075.4. Classification (NCBI taxonomy): domain Eukaryota; kingdom Viridiplantae; phylum Streptophyta; class Magnoliopsida; order Asterales; family Asteraceae; genus Lactuca; species Lactuca sativa. The sequence continues at coordinate 127,290,131 of NC_056623.2, read as the reverse complement.
TTACACTTTGTTGGGCTAGTTTAGGTTACTCATGGTTCATAATTTTTAATTTATTTCATTCAAGGCCCAATATGGCCCAAAATGTTGAAATAAATGGATGTGGGTCCAATTAGAGCCTATTTAAAGGTTCTAATCCCATGATAGTCAAATTGGAGGCTTATTGGCCCAATGAGTCCAATAAGGAAGTCCTAGTCCCAAAATGGACCTAACAAGAACTTCTAGGCTTTCCAATTGCTTGTTGACTATTTGTAGCACTTGTATGGTGTACTTGTTTGAAAATTAGATGTCATAGAGTAATCATCATACATGCTCTTTGAGTTTTTGATTCTTCATTATACTTGAGTGTAGAGATTACATGACACAAAATTTCTAGTTGTGACATCATCTCCCCGTTAGAGGGAATTTCGTCCCGAAATTCTGTTTGAAAGGTAGATTTGAGAATGCTAGAATAGGTGAGGGTACTTTTGCTTCATTTGGTCTTCGTGCTCCCATGTGAATTCTGGCCCACGCTTCGCGTTCCACCGTACCTTCACGATCGGGATGCGGCTTTGCTTAGTACGCTTCACCTCCCTGTCCATGATTTCAACCGGTTCTTCCACGAACAAGAGATTCTCGATGATTTCGATTTCATCAAGGGGAATGACGAGTGTTTCATCCGATAGGCACTTCTTTAGATTAGAGAAATGGAACACGGGGTGAACACTGTTTAGCTTTGTGGGTAGCTGCAGCTTATACGCCACTGGACCTATTCGAGCGACGATCTCGAAAGGTCCAATGTATCGTGGGTTCAGTTTTCCCCGTTTTCCGAAACGTATAACCCCTTTCCAGGGTGAGACTTTCAACAGTACTCGATCACCGACCTGAAATTCTAAGGGCTTTCGCCGTTTATCGGCGTAGCTCTTTTGTCGGCCACGCGATGCTTGTAATCGAGCTATGATTTGGACGATCTTTTCCGTGGTTTCGCGAATGATATCCGGTCTCGTTAGTGCTTTGTCCGACGTATGTGTTTTTGCTAGTTGGGTATCACCCACCTCAGCCCAACATAACGGTGATCTACACTTACGCCCGTACAGTGCTTCGAAAGGAGTCACCTTGATGCTCGAATGATAACTATTGTTATACGAGAATTCGATTAAAGGTGAGTGGGTATCCCAAGACTTCCCAAAGTCTATCACACATGCGCGGAGCATGTCTTCGAGCGTTTGAATGGTTCTTTTGCTCTGACGATCCGTTTGCGGATGATAAGCGGTGCTCATGTCGAGATGAGTTCCCAATGCCTTATGGAGTGATTGCCAAAAACGTGAAGTGAACCTACTGTCCCTATCCGAGATAATAGATATTGGCACTCCGTGGAGTCTCACGATTTCTCGAACGTATAAACGCGTCAATCTCTCCATCTTGTAGGATTCTTTGATTGGCAGGAAATGGGCAGATTTTGTCAGTCGGTCGATTATTATCCATATGGTGTCTAGTCCATCCGAGGTTTTGGGTAGCTTGGTCATGAAATCCATAGAAATCCCCTCTCATTTCCACTCAGGAATTACCGGTTGCTGTAATAACCCTGAGGGCTTCTGGTATTCCACCTTTACCTTGGCACACGTAAGGCACTTACTAACATAGGTAGCAATTTCCGCCTTCATGTTAGGCCACCAATAGTGTTGTTTAATATCCAAATACATCTTGTCTGAGCCAGGATGAATGGAGTATCGCGTCTTGTGGGCTTCCTTCATAACTACCTCCCTAAATCCTCCGATTTTAGGGACCCAAATACGGTTCATGAAGTAGTATACTCCATTCTCCTTTGCCTCTAGGTTCTTTTCCATCCCGCGCAATGCTTCGCTTGCCCTATTTTCCGCTTTCATGGCCTCCGACTGGGCTACCGCAATTTGAGTGGCTAGGTGAGATTGGATGGTTATAGAGAGAGTTTTCGTACGACGATTTGAGTACTCCTTCCGACTTAATGCATCGGCTACCACGTTGGCCTTGCCCGGGTGGTACTTGATTTCACACTCGTAATCGTTTAACAATTCAACCCATCTTCGTTGCCTCATGTTCAACTCTTTCTGGTTCAAGATGTGCTGGAGACTTTTGTGGTCTGTGAAGATGGTGCACTTTGTAGCTTACAGGTAGTGCCTCCAAATTTTCAGGGCGAAGACCACGGCTCCCAATTCCAGGTCATGGGTCGTATAATTTACTTCTTGCGTCTTTAGTTGGCGAGATGCGTAAGCTATCACCCTTCCACACTGCATGAGAACGCAACCTAAGCCCTGATTTGACGCGTCATAGTAGACCACGAAATCTTCCGTTCCCTCCGGTAGTGATAGTACCGGGGCGCTACAGAGAGCTTGTTTCAGGGTTCGGAATGCGGCTTCTTGTTTGTCCGTCCATTTGAATGGTACGCCCTTTTGTGTAAGCAAGGTAAGTGGCTTGGCGATCTTAGAGATGTTTTGAATGAATCTCCTATAGTAGCCTGCTAGACCCAAGAACTGACGGATTTCCGTAGGTGTTGTCGGGATTGCCAACCTTCAACAGCTTTGACTTTAGAGGGATCCACATGGATTCCATCTTGGCTGACTACATGACCTAGGAAGTTCACACTCCAGAGCCAGAACTCACACTTGGAGAGTTTGGCGTATAGCTTTTCCGATCGCAGAGTTTCTAGGACTTGTCGAAGATGTTGGTCATGCTCTTATTTGCTTCGAGAATAGACGAGGATGTCATCGAAGAAAACAGTGACAAAGTTGTCGAGGAATGGTCGACAGATTCGATTCATTAGGTCCATAAATGCGGCAGGGGAATTTGTCAGACCGAAGGGCATTACGACAAATTCATAATGTCCGTAGCGAGTTCGGAAAGCGGTTTTTGGAAAATCCTCTTCCCGGACATTGAGTTGGTGATATCCAGACCGTAGATCTATCTTAGAAAAATAACTAGCTCCTTGGAGCTGGTCAAATAGATCATCGATTCGTGGGAGTGGGTAGCGATTTTTAACAGTGAGTTTATTTAACTCTCTGTAATCGATGCACATTCTAAAAGATCCATCCTTCTTTTTGACAAAGAGGACTGGAGCTCCCCATGGCGAGTAACTAGGGCGGATGAATCCCTTGTCCAAGAGTTCGCTGAGTTGGCTGGACAATTCCTGCATTTCAGCAGGAGCTAGCCGATAGGGTGATTTAGCGAGAGGAGTTGCTCCTGCAATGAGGTCGATTCGAAATTCCACTTGTCTCCCCGGGGGTACTCCTAGAAGATCTTCAGGAAACACGTCTGGAAACTCACATGCTATGGGAATGTCTTGAATGTTAACCTCTTCCTTGGCTTTATCCACTATGTGAGCCAGGTACGCCAAATTGTTGTTTCGTAGATGTTTTTGTGCCTTGATGCACGAGACGAGGTGGAGGTTCATGCTAGGTTTGTCTCTGTAAATTACTAGGGTTTCATGATTGGGAAGGTGAAGGTGAACGGCCTTCTCGTGACACATAATTTCAGCATGGTGGGGGCTTAACCAGTCCATGCCAATAATCACATCGAAACTCCTAATTGATACGGGCATCAAGTCTATTCGAAAGACATGTTGATTTAGGGTTAGGGTACATCCGATGTAGATTTCCCCGGTGGATTCGGTTTTCCCATTGGCCATTTCCACCGTAAAGGTGTCATTGAGCTTCTGGGGTGGTTGTTTTAATAAATGCTTAAACTTATTACTTACGATGCTTCGTTCCGCTCCGGTGTCAAACAGGATGCATGCATAGGTGTGGTTTAGGAGGAACGTACCGGTCACAACTGCGGGGTCCTGAACCGCCTCTCCTTGACCCATGGTCAGCATCCTTCCTGTTCCTCCGTTTCCAGGATTGTTGTTGTTAGGGCAGTCTCGGCGGAAATTGTCACACCCCCGAACCAGACGGCGGAAACGTCCGGCGGCTGTTGTGACTCAATCGAATACCATCATAATGAATATACATGAAACATAACATCATTCATTACCAAGCATTTGAATATTACAACTGATAGTGTTTACATCCATTACATTGTTCCAACATATTACATGCCCAAAAATAAATTGTTCGTTGTTAATTAAACAACCGCAAAACATCATAGAGTACAATTCTTCCTTCACTTTACCTGTTACCTGAGAATACAAGTATTTTGAAAAACGTCAACATATGAAATGTTGGTGAGTTCATAAGTAATGTTTGAATCCAACGGGTTATAATGTTTTGAAAACCACCAGAAAATCCGATATTTTCTGAAAATAGTATAGTGTAAAAAGTGTGAAGATCCGTAAGTATGCTTGTTTGTTTTCTATAGGTGTAAGCGTACGGTTTGTAAAACTCGGTATGTAGTTCGTAGGTGTAATAGTTGAAAACCCTAGGAAAACCCGACGTTTTCCTATCACTTTGCTTTAGTTAGTTTATGTCTTGTTATTTCGTTACGATAGAGGTATTAGTTGAGCTCCGGAGGCGTTGAATTATAGTAGTTGATGAATTGTTGTAACGTACATTAATGAAAACGCCCAGTTGACAACCGTACAAACGATCCCTTAGGCGTCGCTTGCACTTATTCACGTAATCCAACTCCCCGGACTCGTGTAGCCCCACGACCGAGGGGAAAAAGAAGGTGCGAAGCCCTCGGTATTTCCCTACGTCGTTCAAGGCCATAGTGAATGCGAAGGGCCCTTAGCCCAACTTGCAATAGAGAGTTCTCGACTTTGCTAGCAGTACCGAAGGACCATTGGGGACCAGCAGCATGTTTGCCATTGAAAGTCTTTTTACACGAAGTTAGGTCGTATTAGACCCGACTACATGTAAGTAAATTTCCTTTGGGCCTAAAGATCATGTCATTGGCCTAGCTAGGCCCAACAAGCATGATTTGAAACTTTTGGGCCCAAGGACGGAGCATCGACGTATAGCGTATTTCCACAAGTGTATAGAGTTTCCGAGAGTTCCATGTTTGTATTGAGAGTCGTAGTGTTAGTAGTTTCAGATTTGTCATTGATTCGAGACCGAATCAATTCGTTTGATAACGATTGTTGGTATTATTGTGTATTGTAATTCGTCGGTAGTCGCAGTGTCAGTATTTGATCACAACGAATGCATTGAATTAACATTGAAAATTTTCTGTTTACAACCCCTCTTTATTTTGTAAATTTACTTTTTCACCCCTTTAAGTAAATTAATTTCCGGTTTAGTCCTCAAACCATTTTTCTTGGCATTTTAACATCAAAACTTATTGAAATTCATATTTTTCAGCACATTTTTAATTGAAAACAGTTTTAGTCCCTCAAAATGCACTTTTCTCGGCTGTAACCTTTCTTTTTCGTAATTTTTACACTTTTGGCCCAAATTGGAAAATTTTTGCAACTTTGGTCCTTTTTAATTATGAAAAGCATTTTTGACCTTTGAAAAGGACTTAGGACACTAATAGTCCACTGTTTTACAGAGAAACACGGTTTCAGCCCCTCAAATTGGAAAAATTCGCATAATGGGCCCTATTGGGCCGAAAATGTCATTTTTAGCCCATTAAGCTTGAAATTTATGTTTTTAATCCTTCAAAAGAGTATATTTTCAGAAAATACATTATTGAAACTGTTTTGACTCATCTCACCCATCAGAATTCGTAATATGTCATTTTAGGCCCTTTAACTTTATATTTTTAACATTTTATGTCCAAAAATGAGTTTTTAGCCCAAAGAAGTTGTTATTAAACCACTTAGCTATTTTTCCTTGGAATGCTTTGTATGTAGAAATATAATTTATGCTAGTATCATTTAAAATAAGGTATATCTCGATTTTTAGGGGTTTATAACTAGATCCAACATCATAATCACACATAAACACACATATAAGCATAGAAATCATACAAGGCATACACATAATGATAGATCTACACATTTGCTTGTATTCTCCCCCCACAAAACTTATAAAAACCGAAAATAAGGGGGTACGAAGCTCACCTTAGGGTGTGGTTTTGGTTTTTGAAGAAAAGATGGAAGAAAGTTTGGTGATTTTCGGCCTTAGCAACCCTTTGATGATGATCTCGACTTTGAGATGATTCTAGGAGCATGATTACCACAAATGTTTAAGAGAAAGGATCTAATCATGAGAAAAGAGTTATAAAAATCCTTAGATATATGTAGCTTACCAAGAAGTGATGATATTTTCTTGAAATCCTCTTGATGCACAAGCAAAGTTTCGAGATTTTTGAATGGAGAGGAAGGATGATTTCTTGAGTAATCTAGAGAGAGTTTTTTGAGGTGTGTGTGTGTGTGTTACTCACGGCTAAAACAAGAAGAGAGAAGGAGAGAGAGAGTTGCATGGAGAAATGAGATTAGCATGGATGTTTGAGGAATATTAGCTTGGATAACCACCATATAATAATGAGGTGGCATGCATTAAGTCAACCCTTCCTCTTTTCTTCTTGGATTTGGGCCTTGGGCCGAGAATTTGGATGGAAAAGGAAAGATTTGGGCTTTAATGCCCTCAAGCCCATATAGAAGTTAAGTTGGATGAGTTTTGATCTAAAAGAAATATAATATGATCTTCACACTTTGTTGGGCTAGTTTAGGTTAATCATGGTTCAAAACTTTTAATTTATTTCATTCTAGGCCCAATATGGCCCAAAATGTTGAAATAAATTAATGTGGGTCCAATTAGAGCCCATTAAAGGTTCTAATCCCATGATAGTCAAATTGGAAGCTTATTGGTCCATTAAGTCCAATAAGGAAGTCCTGGTCCAAAATGGACCTAAACAAGAACTTCTAGGGTTTCCAATTGCTTGTTGACCATTTGTAGTACTTGTATGGTGTATTGGATTGAAATTTTGTTTCCATAGAGTAAGCATCATACATGCTCTTAAGTTTTTGATTCAACATTTATTTGAGTATAGTGATTACAAGACACAAAATTTCTAGTTGTGACAGAAATGCCCAGTCCTCCCACACCCGAAGCAGGTGTGGCTAGGCCCTGCATTATTGCCGCCGGTAGTGATGTTGTTGTAATTGCGATGGTTGTTGTTGTTGCTGTTTCCTTGTTGTTAGTTCTGGGGAGGGTAAGCCCTACAGTTCCTCGACGTGTGTCCTCTTCGATTACAACTGGTGCACTGTAACTCCTTGCATTCTCCATTGTGATGGAAACCGCACTTGTTGCATTTGGGAAGATTACCGGAATAAGGTCTGGAAGCATTTGAAGCCGCTGAGGCTGGAGCATGTGGTGTGGCTGGAACCGGTGTGGTGGCAGCATTAACTGCCACTGTCTGCTGCTTTTTAGAGGTCTCGGGGCCCTGACGCCCCTTCCTCTTGTTGTTCTTCCCTTTCTTGCCATCACCTTCCTTCTTGCCATCAATCTCCGCTGGCTTCTCACCCTTTTTGTTGTTATGGTCATACAACTTCTTTGCCAATCTTTTTGCACTGTCAAATGTTTCAGGGTTTGCAGCTATCATGTTTCCTTGGATTGGTCATGTTAGTCCCCAAACGAATCGCTCAATCTTCTTTCCTTCCGAGGTGATCATACCCGGGCACAACAGGGATAGTTCACTAAATCTCGATATGTAGGCGTCGATATTCGCATTCTGCACAGTGAGGTTCCACAGCTCCTGCTCCATTTTCTGAATCTCACCGCATGGACAGTATTCAACCATCAACATTTCCTTCATTTCTGACCACGGCATGGAGTTGGCTACAGGGAGATTTGTGGCTTCCACGTGTCCATTCCACCAAGTGAGCGCTTGGTCGACCAGAGTGCAAGCTGCGAACGTCACTTTCATCTCCTCAGGACAATCGCATATATCAAATACCGATTCCACCTTCTCGATCCATTGCTTTAGAGTGATCACTCCTCCAGTGCCGTTAAAAGTTCATGGTTTGGCGTTTGTGAAGTCCTTGTAGGTACATGTTTTGGTGGGTCCTTGATTCATCCCGTTGTTCGAACTCCCGGACCCTTGCCCGTTGCCTCCTCTGTTGTTCCCTCGATGAAGTTGTGCCATAGCTGCGGTGACCGCAACAGACACGGCCGCCTGGAATGCAGTGGAGTCAACTTCGGGTGGGATTGGTTCGGGGTTTCTGCGAGTAGCTCGGCGAGGCATCTTTCTGTCATGCAACGGAAAGACATTGAGTGTTTGGGGGTTTCTGGAAGGTTACGACCCTACTGACTAAGTGCATGATGCGAACTTAAACACTCTTATCATTTAGCATACAATCATAGATTCTCAACACATAGCAATTCGTAATATCATAGCAAAGCATATAAAAGTTTACTAATATTAACCGCATTTGATACATGAAAATTTGCTCGTAAGAGCATACATGAGTGACACTAGTTCGACAGCATAACGGCTCTATGAGTAGTGTAGTCACTTAAACATAGAGTTGAGGTACATAGAATAGTTCCTAAGGATCTACTAAGATAAGCCTAACCCTAGTCGCGATGAGATGCACCCGGAGGTGGTGCCGAGGAGGTGGATGCTCCCTAAAGACGAGCCACCAGTCGTTCAGCATCCTGGAGGCGAGACTCCCACCTTACCTGTCTCATGTGAAACTCCCGAAGGACGTCGCGTGTCTCCTATTCTGCGCGCTCGACCCTAGACCGCAGCTGGCGTACCTGATCAGCAATGTCCTGAGCAAGCTCGCCAGTGTTCCTCAATCGTCTCACCATGACCGGTAGGGCTCGGTCGGCCGGTCCTCCGTCCCTCAGGTCAAAGAACTCGCGTGACATGCCGAACGGGGGTCGCTGTCCCTGCTGTCTGCTCCATCTCCAAAAATCAATACCCCAGGGAGGGGTAGGACCAGTGGGGCTCACACGGTAGGAGGGCACCCTGATCGGGTAAGGGGGATTGATGACTTTGGACTCCGCGTCCGAATCACCCCCTTCACTGCCATCGGGTTCCTCCTCGAAGTTCCCTTCGTCTTCTTCTGGTTCGGCAGGCTCGCCCTCAACTCCCGCTTCCGGTTCTTCGTCAGATTCCTCTTCGGGGTCTTCCTCAGGCTCTTCCTCTAACCATCCGTTATTCCCCTGATTAGGGAAATAGGGATCTCCGGGGTGATGAAAGCCAGCCATGATGTCTGTGTGAGTAGGTAAACATGCTAACATTATTCTTAGGATGCTACAACTATTGTACAGAATAAGCAGGCGTTCTCTTTTTGGTGATAAGGGGTATAGTTTTAGGTTCCCTAGCTATCATGATCTCATCAGAACGTGTGTTAGTTATACTTTGGAGAGAATGTAGTTGATCAGGCTACATCCACTCCTTGGTACCACTAAGAACAGTCCTGATTTAACCGAGATACTAGCATTATCTTGTTTGGTTCAGTGTTATGTTCCTTGTTCCTAATGCAGGCAAAGGTGTTTTATTGTTGTATTTTACTTGTTTTGTTCAGAGTTATGTTAGTCCCTCTTCTGGTTTATAGTTGCATATCAATGGATGGTTAGATATGCTAGTTCACTATAAACAGAGCTCTGATACCAACCTGTCACACCCCCGAACCAGACGGCGGAAACGGCCGGGGGCTGTTGTGACTCAATTGAATACCATCACAATGAATATACATGAAACATAACATCATTCGTCACCAAGCATTTGAATATTACAACTGATAGTGTTTACATCCATTACATTGTTCCCTAATGTTACATGCCCAAAAACAAATTGTTCAATACCAATTAAACAACAACAAAACGTCCTAATGTACAATTCTTCCTTCACTTTACCTGTTATCTGAGAATACAAGTATTCTGAAAAAACGTCAACATATGAAATGTTGGTGAGTTCATAAGTAATGTTTGAAATCCAATGTTTTGTATTGTTTTGAAAATCACCAGAAAATCCGATATTTTCTGAAAATAGTATAGTCTAAAAGGTGTGAAGACCCATAAGTATGCTTGTTTGTTTCTATAAATGTAAGTGTACGAATTGTAAAACTCGGTATGTAGTTCGTAGGTGTAATAATTGAAAACCCTAGGAAAACCCGATGTTTTCCTATCACTTCGCTTTAATTATTTTATGTGTTGTTATTTTGTTACGATAGGTGTATTCGTTGAGCTCCGGAGACGTTGGATTAATTGTGGATTGTGAATTGTTGTAACGTACATTAATGAAAACGACTAGTTGACAACCGTACAAACGATCCATTAGGCGTCGCTTGCACTTATTCACTTAACCCAACCCCCCGGACTCATGTAGCCCCACGACCGAGGGGAAAAAGAGGGTGCGAAGCCCCCGGTATTTCCCTACGTCGTTCAAGGCTATCGTGAATGCGAAGGGCCCTTAGCCCAACTCGCATTGGTGAATTCTCAACTTCGCTAGTAGTACCGAAGGACCCTTGGGGACCAGCAGCACGTTTGCTATTGAAAGTCCTTTTACACGGAATTAAGTCGTATTAGACCCAACTACATGTAAGCAAATTTCCTTCGGGCCTAAAGATCATGTCATTGGGCTAGCTAGGCCCAACAAGCATGATTTGAAACTTTTGGGCCCAAGGACGGTGTATCGACGTCTGGTGTATTCCCGCCTGTCTATTGAGTTTCCGAGATTTCCATGTGTGTATTGAAGTATCGTCGCGTTAGTAGTTTCGGATTTGTTATTGATTCGAGAGCGAATCAATTCGTTTGATAACGATTTTTGGTGTTGTAGGTGTATTGTATTTCGCCGATAGTCGAGGTACTAGTATTTCATCGTGTTGGGTTCATTGCTTAAGACATTAGTCTTTTACATTTTTCAGACCCTTCTTTTTAGATGAATTTACACTTTTGGACCCTGATATAAAATAATTTATATTTTAGTCCTTAAGCCATTTTTCTTGACACTTTAGTATCAAAACTTGTAGAAAAGTATTTTTCAGCTCAAAGCATTTTGAAAAACAGTTTTTGTCCCTCAAAATGAAACTTTTTCGGCTGGAACCTTCATTTTCGCAAATTTTACACTTTTGGCCCAAAATAGAGAATTTTTTTCATTTTTGGTCCCTTTTAAATGTGAAAAGCATTTTTAACCTTTGAAATGGATTTGGGACACTAGTAGTCCCCTGTTTTACAGGAAAATGCATTTTCAGCCCCTCAACTTTGAAATTTTCGTATATTGGGCCTTATTGGGCCGAAAAGTTCTCTTTTAGCCCGTTAAGTTTAAAAATTTACATTTTAATCATTCTAAAGTGTAAATTTCTGGAAAATTCCTTTATGAAACTGTTGTGACACATATTAACCTCCAGAATTTGTATTTTGACATTTTGAGCCCTTAAATTTCATATTTTTAGCATTTTAAGTCCAAAAATGTGATTTTTAGCCCAAGATGTTCATCTAAGCCAACTTGGTTATTTTTTTCTAGTAATGACTTATGTATAATGATATGTTTTAGCACTTGATTCATGCATCATAATACAAATCTCGATTTTTAGATCCTTTTGACTAGTTTCAACACCATAAACACTCAAAAGTATGTAAATAAACATAGAAATCATACAAGGCATACACATAATAATAGATCTACACATTTGCTTGTATTCTCTCCCCACAAAACTTATAAAAACCGAAAATAAGGGGGTATGAAGCTCACCTTGGGTGTGGTTTCGGTTTTGGAGAGGATTGGAAGAAGTTTGAGGTGATTTTCGGCCCTAGCACACTATGATGAAGATCTCGGCCTTGAGGTGGTTCTAGGATACAAGATCATGATTTTTGCATGGATTAGGAAGAGATTTTTGATAAAATAAAGAATCTAGATCATAGATCCAAGCATAATGTTACCTTAGATGAAGAATTTATGGAAATATCCCCTTGAAAACCTTCTAAGTTTCGAGATCTTGATGAAGAGTGGAGGGAGTTTTCTTGCGAGAGAGTTGTGAGAGAATTGTGTGTGTGTGTAATCGGCCGAGAGTGAGAGAGGGAGAGAAGATGAGATTGGTTTTCATGGAGAAATGAGACGTGCATGGATGTTTGAGGTGAAAAGACTTGGATATCCCCCATACAAAAGTGAGGTGGCATGAAGAAGTCAACCCCCTCCCCCCCTTTCTTCTTGGATTTGGGCCTTGGGCCGAGAATTTGGAAGGAAAAAGGGGTTTTGGGCTTTATTGCCCCTAAGCCCATATAGAAGTTAAGTTGGATGATTTTTTACCACAAAAAAATATAATATGATTTTTACACTTTGTTGGGCTAGTTTAGGTTACTCATGGTTCATAATTTTTAATTTATTTCATTCTAGGCCCAATATGGCCCAAAATGTTGAAATAAATGGATGTGGGTCCAATTAGAGCCCATTTAAAGGTTCTAATCCCATGATAGTCAAATTGGAGGCTTATTGGCCCAATGAGTCCAATAAGGAAGTCATAGTCCCAAAATGGACCTAACAAGAACTTCTAGGGTTTCCAATTGCTTGTTGACTATTTGTAGCACTTGTATGGTGTACTTGTTTGAAAATTAGATGTCATAGAGTAAGCATCATACATGCTCTTTGAGTTTTTGATTCTTCATTATATTTGAGTGTAGAGATTACATGACACAAAATTTCTAGTTGTGACAGTCGGGCACCCAGATATGCCTGACAATATTGGTATGTTATGTGGTTATTTGGTATGCAGTACGATGTGGGAACTCACTAAGCTTCGTGCTTACGGTTTTTAGTTGTTGTTTCAGGTACCTCTTCAACCAAGGGGAAGGAGCTGGCGCGGTAGCGGCATATCACTCACACGCTCTTGTTTTTCCACACTATGAGATATTCTGGGATTTGTACTCTGATATTATTATGATTTACATTCTGGTTTACAAACGCGAGACATGTTTTATTAAATGATAAGGTCGAATGATATTTTGTTACAAATGTTTTGCAAATCACTTAATTAAAAATGAAATTTTTGGTCCATAATTTTTGGGATGTTACAAGCTAGAACATGTGCAAAGTACAAGGAGAATACAATATGACAATTTTAACAAAATGAAGATATGCTCCAAACAATACACCTATTTATAGCCTGAGTAGTTATATATTTGAACCACGCATATGTTTGAAAGATCACCTCATCTGCAATCTATACAGGAGATGCGCGAATTTGCTTAAGCACCATATTGTTCCTTGCAATCCAAATGAACCATAATAAAACATATATCACCGTATTGAGCCTTTCTTTTTTGCGGGACAGTTGCCCCAATTTGCCGCGATATTTAGTAACTCTGTCATGGTGTTAAAAGACATTGTGGGTATGCCGCACCATTTTAATATCCAATCCCTCGCCTCCTTCGCTATCTTGCATTTTATCAATAAATGCTCACCTGTTTCTTTTTCTTCTTTGCAAAGAGGGCACATAGATGATTGTAAGATGACACCTCTCGCTTCCAGATTCACGCAACTGGGATTCTGTCAGGGATTGCCCTCTATATAAAGCATCTGATCTTGAGTGGTACCGCTTTAGACCAGTTAATTTGTACGCTGTTGCTAGGGGCTACGATTTTTGAGTCCACCAGTTTCGTTAGAGTTTAAACTGTGTACCTGCCATCCTTATTTAGAGTGAAGTTTAGTCCATTTTATGCTGGTGTTATGTTGACATTTGCAATTAACGAACAAAGAGCCAAGAAATCAACAGACGTCTCAGCATTCATCTATTGTTTCTTCCAGTTCCATGTGTGGCCATTACTTTGAATCCTGTCCGAAATTAGGCACAACTTGAATTTTTCCAGATCATATAATCGTGGGAATCGCTCTTGTAAGGTTAAGTCCCCGCACCACCTGTCTTTCTAGAAAAGGAAACTATGTTTGGAAATTAGATTTACAGTGAACAACTCGTGATAATTTACATCAAAGGATGGTAGAGATTAATTGCTTTGGCTATGTTACACCAAACACCATTTGAGTTTTAGCAATCGTTATGACTGGTCTTTTGATGAGATTGTGGATAGAAACGATGCATTGTTTCCAGAGACAAAAATTACATCCCAAAAATACAGGCCAAAAATTTCATGTTTAAATACGTCATTATAAAACCAACAAAGTAATAAAACATCCGTAATATCATGTCATGTCAAAACCAAAGTAGAAATAATCAAACGTGTTATCATAAAATAATATCAAAGTGTAATCCCAAAGATCTCATGTGCGGAAAACCATAGTGTGATGCGCTGCGATCAAGCCGGCTCCTTTCCTTTAAACACAAAGTACCTGAAACCAAAACTGAAAACCTTAAGCACAAAGCTTAGTGAGTTCCCCCAACATACCACATACCATACAATCACATAACATACATATATTGTCAGGCATATCTGGGTGCCCGACCTACCCTTCGGTCCTCTCGACCGGATACAGACTAGTTTATCTGGGAGCTGGCCTCCCCTTCGGTCCTCTCGACCGGATACTGACTAGCATATCTGGGTGCTGGTCTCCCCTTCGGTCCTCTCGACCGGATACTGACTAGCATGTCTGGGAGTTGGCCTCCCTTCGGTCCTCTCGACTGGATACTGACTAGCATTTCTGGGAGCTGGCCTCCCCTTTGGTCCTCTCGACCGGATACTGGGGACTATTTCACCCCCTACTACTACCACATAACACATATATCACATAATTTATCTAGCATGGTTGGGCCTGACCGCCCCTTCGGCCCTATCGACCGGTATTCTGGGGGACTATCTCCCCATATTGTTACTAGCACATAGCATCATATCATACTAGCACAATAACATATCACAGTAGTAGCAACCCTAGATGAATATCACAGAGAAAAACATCTATCATATACTTCCTACTGGTGGGTCGACATTGTGGCCGTAGACCCACCGCTACTGGAAGGTAACTCACCTCACACTGCTGAAGTCCCGAAGACACAATCCCACACTTGCTGAAGTCCCGCAGACTCGACCCCAGCTGCTCGCTGACAGATTCCCGAACTGTCAACACCAAAATAACACCCAATTAATAATTGGGTCCCAATACATAACCATAAGGACATTCTTTGGGTAATTACTATATTACCCCTAGCTTGGCTTATTCAAGCCCAAGGCCCAATCCATAGGCCCAAAGTCGACTAGGAATCAAAGCCCAACACATGGCCTAATTTTCCAAATTAGGCCTAGACCTATACATGGTCTCATTCTAAGGCCCAACATCATACAATCATTAACACCCAACTATGGCCCATCTATAGCCTAATTTTCCAAATTGGGCCCAAGCCCCTTACATGGGCCTTACCCCAGGCCCATTAAATTATTCTAGTTCATTGGCTTGACTTTGGATGGCCCATTAATTACCCAACCCTCAAGGCCCAAAAGAAAGGCCCAACAATAAACCCAAGTAAAATTAGGGTTTCACATAAAATGATGATTAGGGTTAAATTTCGTACTTAACCCATTAATGACTTAATCCATTAAGGACTTAATCCATTAAGTCCAATATTTCTTAGATTAATTTCCGCCAATGATTATTATTTAATATTCCAAGTTATTAAATAATTCTTGTGTGTGACCCGATTAATTCTTAAAGTTAGGTTTTCATTGGCATTAGGGTTTTCCAATCCAAATATTAGCCCACTTATCAATTTGTTGGCCTTTTATGTCAATTAGGGCTTTATTGGGCCTATTAAGCCCACTAAAATATTATTAAGCCCATTAGGGTTTTATTGGGTCCATTAGAGTCCATTAAGCTTCATTGGGCCCATTAGGGTTTCAAGAATCCCCAATCGATTCGACTCACAAGACAAGCACACCGCCACCCGACACGGCGGCCGGTGGTGGCAGCCACCACGCTACAGTGGTGGTTTGAGATTTCTATTATTCCAATTATTACAATTTACAATGAACTCACGAAAAACACACACACACTATACTAAATAAACACATACCCACAACCACCCTTGTGGTGGTCGGTGGTGGTACACGGTGGCAGCCACCATGGCTGGCAGCCATGGTGGGCATTCTTTTCCATTTTCCGACCAAGATAAACCACACACAACACACACGCGACTGGGAGCACACACCCTCAAATTTTCTTCTAGCAAAACGAACCCAGCCACCCACCTAAGGTGAGTGGCGACGACATTGGCGTAACAGCGGCTCTATGGCGGTAGAGAAGCAGCAGCGGCAACGTTCGTCGTTGAAGGGCAACAGCATCAGCAATGTTCATCATGGCGGCGGTGCAAGGTGGCCATGAGGAAGGCAGGCGGCTCATCGTCTTCAACAACGCCCAACAGCGGGGCGGCGGCTAGGGTTGCGATAGTCGCAGCATCGACGGAGTGGCGGCTACTCGCGGTTCATCGCCTGCGACAGAAACAACGGCGCTCAACGATCATGCGACCCATAGAACCGGCATCACGAGCGGCCACGAGCACTATGATGGCGAAACAGCGGCGTTAGGGGGTGGCGATAAGTCTCGACAGGGCGGCGGGAGGTTCTAACATAACAGTTGGAATAAGAGAAGGAGAAGAAGGCGGTCGATCGGTGGTTCCAATCTCCACGGTGGTGAAGGTGCGATACCGGAAGTGAAGAAGCAGGTGGCGGCCGGTGGGAGGCATAAGGGAGAGGGGTAAGGGAGTGACGGCTGCATACCAGGTCCTTAGGGTTATGAGCATGGTGATGGGTTATAAGCCCTCGTCCCATTTCAAACTTAACCCCTTTTGTTCGCGTTCAGTCCCTCCTCCACAGAATTTTCTTCAAATTAAATCCAACATTCACCCTTTAGTCCCTAATACCATAATTTCCTTTCATTTTAGGTCCAAAACTTACCATATAGCCCTCCACTTGAGAATCTTTTACGAAGCAAATCCAGCAATTACCTTTTTAACCCTGCTTCCTGAAATCCTTTACATATTAAGTCTAATACTTACCAAAATATCCAACTTATACTTTAGCACCCAAAATATCCAACTTAATGCATTTCGTGTCCCAAAACCAACACCTTGGTATTTAATTATTAATTTTAGGGCCACTATTCATTCATTATATTACTTATTTATTTAACAATGAAACGGGTGTTACAAAAATCCCCTGCTTTCAATTTCCACCACCACTTGGTTAATAAGGCCAAGTTTTGTGCTTTTAGAGTACCAACTCCAAGACCTCCTTTTGATTTATCAATAGACTACATTGGCCCATACTATCCGGTGTATTTTGGATTTTGTATCATCACCACGCTACAAAAATCTTATACGGAGTTTCTCTAATTCAGCAATGATACCTTCAGGTGCTTTGAACAAAGAGAGGTAGTATGTTGGTAAGCTATTAAGGACTGACTTAATTAAAGTAG
This sequence comes from Lactuca sativa, assembly GCF_002870075.4. Taxonomy (NCBI): domain Eukaryota; kingdom Viridiplantae; phylum Streptophyta; class Magnoliopsida; order Asterales; family Asteraceae; genus Lactuca; species Lactuca sativa. Next base: position 127,272,935 of record NC_056623.2, on the reverse strand, counting down.
GTCGGCCACCGAATGATAGAGTTTTCGCCTTCTACTAGAGACTAGTCGGAGAGCTTTATCAACTTTTGAAGAGTCAATTTTATTCTACGGTGAAGAACTATACTTTTCACGAGAATACACCACAGGCCACTAACATTCCCGACGCATCCATCAATTCCATCTCGACAACCTTCATCATATTTTGGAACTACGTAAATCTATACTTACCTTGCTCTAACTATTATTATTATTATTATTATTATTATTATTATTAATTTGCAAGTTTGAGATTGTGAGTATAAAGTACTATTCATTTCGTTTATTAAATTATGGGCTAAAAATGGCTAAATTGATCACATTGTAACTGTTACAACATATAATACTGATGCGTTAAACAACTCTTTGGAATAGAAGTTTTGCCTTTAGTTGGACTTTCATATTTACACTTTTCTCTTCAAAGGGTTTGATTTAATAGTTTTCATCCTTCATAATTTTAATGTTAAGTTATTGGAATTTTTAAGTTACGATTCATTTATTATATTTAAAAGTAATGTTTTAGTTCCCATATATATATATATATATATATATATATATATATATATATATATATATATATATATATATATATATATATATGGAAAGGATCAAATGTAAACACCTAAAAGTTTGAGAACGCGAGAATAGTTCTGAACCAATCAATAGATAAGGGCATATAGGTAAACTTGTCTTTTAATTAAATGATATTTTCTTAAATTTTTGGGATTCTAATTGACTGTTACCAAAAAAATAATTTTTTTTTTCCATTTTCTTTATATTATTAATGAAAGAGAAAAAAAATTATCAATTTAAAATGATTTTATATTGCTTTATGTGATTATTGTCTATAAATGAATAAATATCAAACTAAGTTATTGAGTATACAATCGATTAATAATATATAACAATTAACTAATTTTGTAATTTAATTTAATCAAATAGTGTCATATTCATAACTAAAATGTCATGACTGAATTTGTCTTTTTTTTTTGTTCATGAATTGATATAAAAAAATATTTAAGAATTCACCATTTCGTTGCAAATAAATATGCGTTTTATTACAATCATAAATGAATACAACTCTAATCATACGTGAATACATTTACAAGAATACAAAAAATGTCTAAATTCCTATATTTTCAGTAGTTATATTCATATAAGAATATAATGTGAATCATAGATGAATTACTACAACATTGCTTTTTTTTTTCTTCATATTTTCTTGTTGCTATTATACATATAGAAACGAAGAGGGACACCCTTGATCCTGCTATCAATTTCCATTCTTTACGGTTATCCTTACTAGAAACATCAAGCTCTAAATTACACATGTTCAAAACATAAATCATTAAGGTATGAAATCATGCATTTATAATATACTTCTATTCATTGATTTTAACTACAAATGAGACATTTGACATTGTATTCATATAAGGTTACAACTGATTTTTTTATCTAAAAAACATAGTTCTAATCATTAACAATTAATCAATCCTTAATACCGACTCACAAAATACATCAATGAATAAGACAAAAATCACAAGGATGGTTTACCTACTATGATTTAATAGTTCTAATCATTAACAATTAATCAATCCTTAATACCGATTCATATACAATTGTAACAATCTACGTGACTTACCTTCGAAACCTTGACTTATGATTTACATTTTGACCATGCACTTGATTATCTGCAAAATTAAAAGATCTATCAACCAATTTAGCCTAATACCCAAGAATAAAATAAGAGTTTCAAACAAAAAACTTTTTTCATCCATTCCGTTTTTGTAATCAACAAGTATAGCAAAGCAGATTGGTCATCAGCTTCAGAATACAGGGCGCCCTTTCAAAATGGCTGTCAAAATCTTCCATTCTTCTTCACGAACAGACCTTCTTGGCCCCCATTGTATTTGGATAATAAAATTTCAAAGAGCATACCTGTGAATAATGCGTCCCTTTCCATCCACTAAATCCACTCGACTTCAGGTGAGAAAGAATCAACCTACGAATCAACTGTAACATACCTGTAAAATGACATGAACACCAGCATTGTGGTTTACTGCTTGTGGTCTGCTCGTTGGGCCACCCGGGTACCACCGCAATATGTCATTTTTTTGACATACTCTTGATCTTCGTGGGGAACAGATCTTCGATGGCAGCAACCTAACCGCTAAGAGCAGCAACAATCGTCGGTTCCATGGTGTGCGCCATTGCTGCTCAGTCTAAACAGGAGAAGGAAGAAGGACGGAAAAGAGGGGAATGAAGGGCGCCGATTCTCCGGCAACCCTTGTGGCTACAAAAATCGAAAGGGCAGATGACGGAGGCGGTGAACTGATTCAACCCTAGGGAGAGAGAGAGAGAGAGAGAGAGAGAGAGAGAGAGAGAGAGAGAGATGAAGAGGGATACGTAATTGGAAATAAGAGTGACAATGAGAAATTATAGGATTTACCTAAATTTCATTTACTGTTATACCCTTATGTCATTTTAAAAGTTACACTTTACTACAAATAGTTTTAGAATTAACATAAATTACTCGTTTGATAATAGCTTTAGATTTGAATATTTATATGGATCAGATGTGTTCTCGTGTTTTCAACCTTTTTGGTGTTCTCAATTGATCTTACTCGTATATATATATATATATATATATATATATATATATATATATATATATATATATATATATATTTGTTTTTATTAATATTTTTTATTATTATTATAATTTCTCAATTAATTTTCATTTGTGGTATTGTACCAAATATATATTTATACTTACAAATCTTATTTTTTTTATCTTTGTTGTCTACGTGTAATTATTTAGATCGAAATTTTATTTTTATAATTTTATAATCTACTTTACAAAGAAGTTTATCACCATAACGCACAAAATGACTAACCAGTAGTTATTAAAAATTTCCCCTATAATTAGTTGTACTTTTTCGTTAATAAATATGGTTATTTTCTTGGAGTTTGCGTTGTCCTAAATATATAATATATAATACTAAATTAAAGATAAAATAATATAAACAAGGAAGAAGAAAATACCATGAAGCCGCACGATCGTTGATTCTCCTCTCTACCCGTTTCCTTTCTTTCCTCATTGGCTCGCTGTTCCCCTGCCGACTTATCGCCTGTTAGCTTACTCGTCATCTTTCTCAGCCTCATCACTGTTGGGTCATCCTCTATCATCGCTGCTTCAGATCTCCTTGTCTTCGTGAAGGCAGGTAACTATGAAATTCTTACAAAGTTAGTTTAACATGTTAGATAATTTCATCTTATTAATCATAAATCACATCGTCATCATCTGTTTATTTCATTAACATGTGATTGAGTTTTTTTCATCTCAATTACTTTTGGCCTCCGTTTCTGTACTCAAATCCGGGCGGCGGTGTGAGGGGTGGTCCACCACCGCAACCCTGTCCTTCCTCGTGAATGGAGTTTAAAACCCTAACATTTTCAGCTGCTATTTCCATCATTTTCTCCATTGCTATGGTACTAAATGCAATGCCCAAAGTCACAGATGAAAAACGAACCAAATAATACAAGAGTAAATAAGATGATTAATGCATGGTTTTCTAATACTGATTTGTAACAATAAAGCTGTTCTTTTTCCAAACACATCAGCAGCAGCTAGCTAGCAGCTTTTGTTGTGTTTTTTTTTTCCAGTGTTTAGATGCCTAAGCTTGATTCGCATATGTCCCTTGCACACAAAACCACCGAGTTTAGAATGGCCTTTGAACAAAAAAATCAAAAGCAAGGGTTAAAAGACACATATACACATTATGCACTATATAGCATCAAAATCAACTCAAACCTCGAAGTTTCTGGGTAATATTGGTATATTAACACAATTAGAGTTCATATATTGAACATTAAACATTTTTGAGGTGTATTAATCCACATGGAAAAATTCAGAGGTGCATATGTATTGTATTTTAATCACTTAAAAAGTTTTTTTTTTTTTTTTTTAATATCTTGAAGTTATTCTTATTGAGGTTTCAACTGTTTGATGAGACTTAAGTTGCATATTGTAACTATCGATTATTTGCATTTCATGTAGAGACATTTCCTGATATCAAAGCACAAGTGAGGGAAGCCCGTAAAACCATCTTTGGATACGATTTTCAGGAATCTTGGGAAGGGCGCAGACTCATCAACACATAACTCATAATGGTTGTTCTATCTGCAGTTCCAGAAGGATCTTCATCTTCTTCATCAACTCATGGCTATAGTCCATCAACTCATGCTTATAGATATGATGTATTTCTAAGTTTTAGAGGTTTCGATACTCGTCATAGTTTCACTGATCACCTTCATAAGGCCCTCATTGATGCCAATATCACTGCCTTCATGGATGACGAAGAGATTGCAACAGGAGAACATCTGAAACTGGAATTAGAGAGTGCTATTAAGGCATCCCGGGCTTCTATTATTGTCATTTCCAAGAATTACGCTACATCAACATGGTGCCTTGATGAACTGGTATTGATCCTTGAGCAGCGTATGACATCCAACCATATTGTCATCCCCATCTTTTATCATGTGGATCCCAACCATGTTATGAAGCAACAAAGTAGCTTTGGAGATGCAATGTCTAAGCATAAACAGAAAATGGATGAAGAGACGGATGAAAATAAAAGAAGTCAATGGGCTCAAAAGATCGAACAATGGAATAAGGCGCTTGTAGAAGTTGCTAGTATAAAAGGAAATGACGTAAATGGAAGGTAACAACTTTCTTAACCATATTTTCGTACACCACATTGATAGTTAAATTTAATGGTCTTGTAGAAACACAGTGGACTTATGGTAGAGCCTGGTATTTGAATTTCTTGACTCAAAACAAACGTAAAAGTAAATGAATTTCAAAGAGAGAGATTTTTGTATTAACTGAAAGAAAATTGAAAGCAAATGACTCAAAACAACAATAATGGAAATTCAGTGTGTGAATTCCTCCTGCCAAAGCTTGAAGCCAATGAACAATAATTCTCAAAGGAAAATTCTAGACGGATCACGCCATGCAAAATCTTTTCACTAAATAATATTTTCCTTCTATTGACTATCCAAGGCTTAGGCTTATCCAAATTGGGCTCAGGTGTATGGTGTGTGTGGTACTGGGTGAGGATCATTTTCAAGTTAGATGGCCCATTAGTGAAGCTTGTATTACATTGGTAGCTTTGGTCTTATTATACATATATTTAGAAACTTACACGTTAGATACTTATATGGTTAAGTGCAAACACAATACGGTTTTGTTGTGAAGAACCTACTAAAATTAATAACTATGAAATAATTTTGATTTGGATCTTTATATAATTAAGACCTCCAAATCTGGTTTGTAATTTTTGTGGATTGTGTTTTGTAATTCTTATTAAATCAAGTTTCAGGGTTGAGACGGAGTTCATTGAAGAAATGGTGAAGGACATCTACCGTAGATTACATGTACGGAGTGTTCGGCCCCTACTAACCGGGATGGACTATTCCATTAACTTCATCACTTCATGGTTGAATGATGGATCCTCACATAAGGCAGACATACTCACTATTTCGGGTATAGGCGGGATTGGGAAGACAACTTTAGCCAAACATGTCTATGGGTTATATTGTCATGAATTCGATAAAAGCAGTTGTATCGAAGATATTAGTAGGATATGTGATGGAAAGTTTAATGCGTTGCTTGATTTACAAGAACAACTCTGCAATAGCATTTCAAAAACAAGTTCAGTTAATGCTCATGATGTTTCAATATACACCGCAAAGATAGAGAATGCACTAACACGTAAAAGGGTGTTTCTAGTTCTTGATGATATAAGTACTGTTACTCAATTGGATGCATTACTTGGAACCAAAGGTTTTCATCCCGGAAGCAAAGTTATAATAACAACAAAGGACAGATGGTTAACAGAGAGTTGTGCACTATTCAAAACGAATACTAAACCCAACCATGTAGAACACTTTGTTGAAGCCTTACATGAGACTAAATCACGACAACTTTTGTGTTCCCATGCATTCATGTCGAACCATCCCAAGGCAGGTTATGCGGAGGTGTCAGATAAGCTTGTGAAGTATTGTCAAGGGCACCCGTTAGCTCTTGAAGTTTTGGGCAAGTCTTTGTATAATCGGGACGTGTCGTACTGGGAAGGGTGCATAGAAGTGCTAAAGAAAGAAGTTGGTTCCCCAGTAAATAATATCTTGAGAATGAGCTACAACTCTTTGCCATCTAAAAATGATAAGGAATTGTTTAAGTATATTTCTTGTTTTTTCATTGGAATAGATAGAGATGTTAGCGAAACAATATTAGAGGCATGTGAAATAAACACAAGATCTGGTATCCGGAATCTCATTGATAGATGTCTTCTTAGTATTGGAAAGAATAATGAATTGAAGATGCATCAGTTGGTTCAAGAGATGGGAAGATTCGAAGTACATCAAGAATCACCTGATAAGCCATGGAAGCGAAGTCTATTATGGTCTCATAAGGAGTCATTTAGAGTGTTGAAACAAAAAAAGGTAAGAGGCTGTGTATTCCTCAGTAGTGTGCATGTCCAAAAAAATTTGTTTTGCCTAATTTGTTTGTTTTCGTTATGTTTCTTCTTAGGGTAAGGGAAATATTCTAGGCCTTTCTCTTGACATGCGCATGCTTGAGAACCAGAAGTTGGGAGCATCATTTGAGCTGAAAACAGATGCATTGAGTAACATGGATAGTCTTATGCTACTACAACTCAATTATGTTCACATGCATGGGTCTTATGAGAACTTTCCAGGGGAATTAAGAGGCTTGTGTATGCATGGGTTTCATTTAAAGTCTATACCTTTAGACTTACCTATAGAGAATCTTGTTGCTCTTGACATGTCATATAGCAATATTGAATCAATTTTCGCTAGTTATAGTAATCCACAACCACTTGAGAAGAGGAAAAATGTAAACTTGTCTTCATTTATTATTCATGCATGGGAGTTGATGAAATTCAATATTATACTAACCTTTTTTCATTTCTGTAGTTGGATGAATCGTGCTCAAAAGAGAAAAGATTGTTTGGTTCACTGAAGATTCTTAATTTAAGTTTTTGCAAACAACTTCATATTGTCGGTGACTTTCAACAACTCCCTGCGCTTGAGAGGTTATTACTTAGAAATTGCATTGGTTTGCTTAATATTTGTGAATCAATTGAGCAATGTGTTGAACTTGTCCTCATCGATCTAAGCTACTGCAAGAAGCTTGAAAAACTTCCAAGAAATATAGGCATGTTAAAGAAGGTTAAAACAGTGTTGCTAGATGGTTGTAGTCTCGGTGATTCTCGGATCCAGATTAAGGAGATTGGATCATTGGAATTGTGCAAAACCAGCAACATTTACATAAAGAAAAGACCCTCTTTCTCTTCCTTTGTGGGTGCTATACCAAGTGATTTGAAGTCCTTCACAATGTCTTTACCAAGATCTTTAGTAAGGTTGTCACTTGCAAATAATAATTTGTCCCATAAATCCTTTCCCATGGACTTCAGTTATCTATTCATGTTAAAGGATTTATGTTTAGATGGAAATCCTATCAGTTCTATGCCAAGTTGTGTGAGAACCCTTCCTAGACTTGAGAAACTTAGTATGGGGAAGTGTAAAAAGTTGAAGTCAGTCGTGTATCCTCCACATACACTAAGAGAGTTGTCTATTAATCCTTATGATGTGTATTACGTAGAAAAAGTTGTATTTGATCCAAAAATGTCCGCACTCCAGTTACCATTTGTTAACTGGGTAGCTTACGCACCCGGGTCGTATGAAATTGAAGGCATCATCAAAATGCAAGAAATGGTGAATGTTGAGGAAAAGGTATTACACAGCTTGGGCTGGAATAATTTAGATTCCCTTAACAACAAGCATATGAGAACTAATCCTTTGAAATCTAAAATCCAGGTTTGTCTTGTTAACGTAACTGTCTGACTTAATATGAATTCGTATAATGTAATTGCTATGGTGATTAATTAAGGTGGTTGTGTTTGGCAGTTGTTTTATGAATTTGGAATATTCAGCACAAGGTATGAGGCGGAGGATATGCCGAGTTGGTTTAGCTATAGAAGTGTGGGGCCATCAATATCATTTACCATCCCATCATCATCATCTCCAAACAAGCTTAGAGGTCTCAACTTCTGCTTTGTGCAGAGATGGAAAGGTTTGGATAAGAGGTCTACATATAAATATGGTCAGACCCCTGTATGGCCAATGATGACAATTAGTAATATAACAAAGAACCGCATGTGGATATACGAACGTCACAAGGATATAGTTGCTGAAAGTAAAATGTGTTGGGTAGTTTTAAGTCATTGGATTCTTGGGATGAATGAGATGGAGGGTGGTGACCACGTGATTATTAATGTTACACCACGGTATGATAAACTTATAAAGGAGTGTGGAGTGAGTCTAGTGTATGATGATGGAGAAGAAAAAGAAGAAGAAGATGCATTGGGTTATTACAAGTCATGGAATCACAGAATTGGTGGGGATCTCTCTCCTTTTCAAACCTCAACAGGACAATACATCCTAAACCACAAGCTATTTTTTACCACCATGATTGGCTTGTTACCATATCATCGTGAATTCGTTACAGAGGGCGCTGAATTTCAAGGTAGATGTCATTTTTATTAAATATATAATGATCTCATCCATAACCCAAGTTCTTTAGATAGATGGAGAATGACCCATTTACTTTTAGTAGATAAATAAATGGATCATATAACCCAAATCCACCCATTCATCATTGATTTTGTTGACCTCTACTATAACAGTTTGTTTTTATAAACATGAAAGAAAAAATTCTACTTCTTACTGATTAAGTCTTGATATGTTCGATCACATCAATATCTCGGGACCCAATACAAACTACTTTGTCCACGTGGATGTTTCTGAATAATAACTGAACATACTATATACTTTTTTTTCAGTAAAAGAGAAAGGGTGGTTTAGAGCTTTATCCCCAAGGAAGCCTGACATACTTGGTCCAGCATGTGAGGTATATTTTTTGACATCCAAGCCTTTCTATCATTACATGAATAAAGGGCATACACATCAAAGTATGTTATATATCATATCTTTGATTGGTTTAGGATGCATCAAAATAAGAGGAGTTAGAGCCTTGCAATGAATGCTTGCTTGAAAAATATAACGTCAAAAAAAAGTTGGGGCTGATATGATGGGCATGAAATTTTTCTAATTTTCTCTAACTATTTAATCTTTTTAATCTTAGAGTGGGAGCACACCAGTTACATATACATAATTCGTTCATTTAGGGCTCTACATTTGGTGTTTTTGGTTGTTATCAAGGTCTTTTGGCTTTTATTTATTTTTGTTTGTTTTTATATCAAATAATAATATCTTAGGTAATTATTGTAAATTATTTTTATTTGCTTTTGAATTAAATTTTTTTGATCATACTTACCAAAATAGAACCATCCTTATAAGGGCTTGTGGTTGTATCTTTCGAATTTAAGTTTTTTCCATCAACAAAATTAATTTCAAAATATTTATGATTCAAATATTTTAGACTATCGAGTCGATTTATCGATTTTTTTTTGTTGAGAATATTAATCATACAATTCAGTTTTCTCTTCCCTCAAAATCTCATACAATACCTCTATTGTACTTCTTTACTAAAGTCTTAGTCTTTGCTTTAAGGGCCTCCTCAATCTCAACTTCCACCAAATCATTTACCTACATTTCATCTTCCTCTACTTTTTGAATTTGAATATATTTCTCTACATGTTTAGTGGTAACATTTGCAAGATGCTTTTTGAGTTCATTAATAAAAATATTAAAATTGGAAAATCAAATACTTGATCCATTGATGAGTTTGTTGATATCGGATTAGCTACCCTAAGAAAGAAGTAGGCTTGTGTATTAGAGTCCTCATCACTCATCAGATGATGACCAGACCACATTTGTCCCATGTGCACTTTCTCATTCATTTCAGCTTCTTTATATTTCTATAAATTATATGACCCATTTTTCATCACTCTTTATTTTTTTTTTTTTTTGCATTTCAATCATTGGAAAAATGATTTTTCTCTGCCATATTTGTGAAACTTACAACATAATCGCTGGCCAGTTCAGCTTTCATAGGGCTATAAACTTTCTTTATCTTTGTAATCTTTTGTAAAAGATGATTTCCTCTTTTTGGATTCTTCATGAATTTGTGGAACTTCTTTGTTAGAAAATCCAAAATTCCATAACATTTTTTGGAACCCAACTTTCCTCAGCCTCTATCTCTGGTAAATTTACCACAACTGCACTTTGATTCGATTCATATTTTGTATTATCTCCAATAAACATTATATAACCTTGAACTATTTTTTGACTACAATTGGTCATTGAATTCCCCCTTATTAATGGCAATGGTCCACCACATTGTATTGGACTTTGAACAATCAGTTTTTTGTGGTATGCTACTTCTCCATGTATTGATAAACTGCTAAGATCTTTAGGTGTTTAGATTACAATTCTCACTGTTTACTATTAACATCCTACACTTGACATAAATTTAATGTTTACATTTTTTTCACTTGAAGCCTTTTCACCTTGCTAACAGTCATACTACGCAAGTCAACGGTTTCAGTTAGTGACTCTGTAGCTGATGCTTTAAAATTGTTGTATGCATTTTCATAGCATTTTGTATTATATTGTCCATATACTTCGAGAGATTTTATAATTTTCTTACTTTCCCTTTCTCCGTAGGGTAAGGAGGAATCTTCAAGGTCTCGTCCTTGACATGAGAAAGAGAGGCAGCAGTACATTTTCCCAATTTTTCAATAAGAATTAAGATGGTTTGCTTGTTGTCACCTCTAGTAATGATTTATCTTTTCATTTTTTGTTTTGATAATTGCATCTTTGATTGCCAAAAACAGGGGAAAACTATATAAATGGTTTTTCAGTTAATTAATACACATGTAAGGAATATGATGTAAGTCGTAATGTTGTTTTTATTACTTTTGTTATTTTGTTTATTTGGTTCATCTGATTGAGAGAAAATACTAAAATGTGATTGATGAGTTGCGATGAGTGTCCGGGTTCAATGTTTTTCGGCTATTTGTTCAGTAAAGGTGAAATTGTAAGTGATATAACTGGGAAAGTTAATTTTGTAGCCACAACTTTGTCCATTTCCTTGCGGCTATTTTGGTTATAAAAGCCACTAATTTCATAATATTTGTGTTTCTGTGTTGCTGTTACAACATATGTTGTCGGTTATGCTTGTTGATGCTTTCTTATTACACAACAGACATTAGACATACAGTTTTTTCTTCTCTTGTTTCCTTTTTCAAATTGATAGATAACAAGAGATTGGCATTAAGTATCACGATTTTGGCACTTTCATTCACAGTTAATGGAACAATTTGCAGGATGAAATGGTTAATTTTGAACAAGGGAAGATAGCTTACTTGATTATTAATTTATTATGATTTACATAGTGGTGGCATGGCAATTTTAAACGATCAATGGATTTGGAATAACTTTTGAGGTGTTACTTTTTTTTTTTAATAGTAATCAGTACTTTGGCTCTGCTGATTATCCCGATCTTAGCTGGTTGTTATATTTCAGGAAAAGATGAAGGCGATTGCTATTGTGTTGGCAATTTAGGGACTTGCTTCTTGTATTTATCATCATTATCTTGATGATCTATCAAACTCAACCGAGAAATGGAATGAAATTGTCAATGAGGTTTTTGAAAAATAAAAAAAACATTTATAAAAAGTTACTATCATGAGAACAGTTATTATGATTCCTTGTAGCTTGCCTACTTTTATGACAATAGTCAACAAGGTTGTGTTTATTACACACGACAATCTGGCCACTACTAGAGAAAATTGATAAGGTTAAATTTAGTGATAAGGGCTAACAAGTCTTTTGCACAAATGAGATTGAGATCAAGTTCTTTTCTCATCTAAAAGGAGGAACAAAAAGTTGCAATTTTTGTGCAATTATGATACAAGTCCTATACATGCCAAACAAAATACAAGGTTGTCTTGCCCTCTCATGCCATGCATAACAAACGGCCCCAGATGGTTGATCGGAATCAATGGATGTTGAGGGCATTAACGTCTTTTGCACACACAAAAGATCCAGAGCAAGTCTTTTTCCCACCTTTTTTGATGGTATAGAAAATTACAATTTTTGTCCCATATTGCATGAGTACTTCTGCTAAGACCGGTGCCAACATTCTAAACACAACACAAATGACCTTGATTGGATTCGTTAAGCTTTTACCATACGAAACTTGTTATAAAAGCAAAAAACAAGAAACTTGTTTGTAAGAACTTAGGGAAGTAATCAAGAATCTGTTAGCTTTTTAAGCAAAAAAATAAAAATAAATAAATAAATAAATAATAAAAATAAAAAAAGACTTAAGCACTTACATGAGACAACCCACATAAGGAGGCCATGAACTTTTTGTTGTAGCTACAACCATTGTACAAAAAATTGATCAGCCATGTGTAATTTGTAAAGCAGCAAATCACTCAAAGATAACTTTCTTACTCTTGCAATACTTTTTTACATAAGAAACACTATGACCTATGATTCCTAAAACCTGTAGATAACATTAGCAAGTTTAAAAGGTTCAAATGTACTTGAAGGGAATGTAAATGTAATTATGAGTCACCCAAAATGCAAGAAATGACAACATACTATTATTTATTTGTGTATTATAGCATCCTACTTTTATTTCTTTTTATTACAATATTGTACTTCAAGATTTTCATATAAAAAAATTTACTTTGAAAATTTTATCGAATTATAGCATTGTACTTTCAGTTTATTTTTTTATTCAGACATAATATTATTAAAATTTATACAATTATAGAATTAAAAATTGCTTTTTTGGATGAAAATACTATAGGTAGATTTTTCAAACTAGGATCTTCTAATAAAAAGAAACTAAAAGTGGATGCATTAATAAACAAATCAATAAAACAAATTGCTATTCCTTGCACTTAAACCTAAAGAGTTTTAAAAATGGTATTCATAAGCATTCAAACCTTGAAAATGAATGCAATCACACATATAGGTACACAATTGTCAGGCCAATTGCATAGAATACGTGAAAAGAAATCAACATGGTCCTTCAAAGTTATTGAAACAAAGAACCAAAGAAGATTAAATTAAAAAAATTGTTATGGATATGGTAATTGTATGGATTTAATTATTAGGCAACCCACCACAATTTTAAGGATGGAAAAGATAAATGATGAATTACTGGACTATATCCATAAAAGCATAATAGATTTAGAAAAAATCAGTTGTTCAAAATAGTTTTTCTTTATTCTTTTAATTGGTTTGTTTTTAGAATAAGCAAGAAATTGTCAGCCAATTGGCTTGATTAGTTAAAAAAACACAATTATGACTATATTGATGTAGTATATTGTTTGGGTGTTGCTAAATTGACACCCCTTAGATACCCTAGAAGCACTTTTATGAAAAGTCAACCTAGAATAAATTATTTACAATTTACTTTTTCAGAAAACAATACAAATTTAACTAATAAACAACTTTAAAAATCAAATAGGATGTTTAAATGAAAAATTGAGGTGTCTTTTTAGTCAACCCTTATTGTTTTCTTTCTAGCTGCTTGCAAGTTTTAATTTGAAATTTTAAGTTGTTAAAAAAACTATCATTATTACAACTTAACATAAGCACGTCCAAATATCACCGAGTGCTTAAAAAGATAGATGGGGAATATTGGAACAATTAGACAACCATTTAGAAAGTAATTTTATTAAATTAATACAATTGTCGAGATCTTAAATCTGTTATATGTTCAATTGTTCATGAAAACTAAGTTAATTATGATTTATATATTTACGTGAAGTTTATTATAATTCTTAAACTATTTTGAAAAATCATGTACGATAATGATTTACTACACCTATCACAACAAAGGAGCCGGCCAATGGCTACCCCAACTCATTCCAACTTTGTTTTATCTTGTAAACTATTTTGAAGTGAATTTCCCAAATTTGCCCCTATTTAAGTATGCACCTTTTATGATGTAAATACTCTAAAATTTTGATCCTTGTACTAGTGTTGACCCAATCTACATCTACAAAAAAAGAGTAAATTACTGAAATGGTCCCTATGGTTTGGTCAAAATTACACGTTTGGTTCGTAACATTTTTCTTACACTTGGAACGTCCCTGAGGTTTGATTTTTTTTGCGTTTTTCGTCACTTACATACATAAAGTTAAGGACCAAACGTGCAATTTTGACCAAACCATAAAGACGATTTCAGTAATTTACTCTAAAAAAATGTATCAATTTAACCACTCTAAACACAAAACAATCATAATACCTTTTAATAATATACCCTCAATTACCAAAATAATTGGCATTCAATTTGACAACTCAAAACAAAGAAACACCCCAGTCAGCCAATCATTCTCTCATCTCTCTCCTGTGTCTCTCTCGTTGTTCTTCACCATGCTTCTGATCTCCCTTGCACACCAACGATCTCCACTCCAGATCCTTGGTATCGACGCCAGCTTCAACCTCCACTTCGAATATAGTAAGTAACATCTGCGATTTGGTTTATCTCTCTCCTATGTCTCCGATTCTTTTCTATTGACTGCATCTCTGAATTTTTTCTTGTTCATCTGTTGACTTGACTCCATCTTCGATTTTTAACCCTTTGTTAAACACAGTGGAATTGGTTAGTTCCTTCAGTTACAAACGGTTTTTCTTGGTTCATCTATTGGGTGTTGAATTCGAATTTAGAAAACTCGAAGGTACTATGGAAGCCATCAATGAGACTTTCATTTTGGTCTCTTTTGTGGTTTCAAGTTGTTTCTAATCATTTTTGTGAAGCAGAGATGAGGGGAGTGAGTGAAAAGATGAATGCAAGAGTGGCTTGGTTTAGCATCATGTCTCTTGGTGCCATTTTGTTGTACTCGAGAAATGATTTTTCCACAAAAATAAGCTTATTGAAACCCTTATTATACAAGACAACATCAATATACATAATTAGGTAAGACACAAATCAAATCTTGTATAGAAAATGTGAGAGACTAAAATAGTATCAACTATGGTTTGGTATTTAGATAATGTATGTAGATTATTTGTAGTGCTAGATGAAGTAATAATGAACTCATCACTATGCACTCTATTGTTTCACTTCATTTAGTTACAATAATTAATTTGTATTCTCGGTTAACACTAGAAAATCTTACAAAAGGTGAAATAACTTTATTAACTCATATACAACTAAAAGTACAAATCGAAAAAACATCGACAACAATCATACGATTATTCACGCACACAAATTCAAATCTCAACACTCAATGTCGAACACTATCCAACTATTATTGAAAACAATACAATCCATAGCACATAACTTATAGTAATTCTCCACTTAGGCATGGGAAAGGATCCGAACACTTAAATTTGCTAGCTGATTTGATGCTTTCTCATACTCATCAACGTCAAGAAGCTTCCTTCCATTAACAATTTTGTGAGCTGCCTCCAAGGCCTTTTCCAATTTTTCCATGTCTTCCTTCTTGATCTTTGTCTTGCCAGTTTTTTTATGACTTTGATTTTGCTTTTCACACTATAAATGAAATCTTCCAAGTTACTACATGCTACAGTCTTCTCCTTGAACTCCTCGTCATCAAGTTTATGCTTATGTGCATCAATTATCATCTTCTTGATGTCTTCCTTTGAAAGCCTCTGCTTAACATGGCTAATTCTAACCTTCTTTTTTAGGCCAGTGGTTACTTCCTCACCTGAGCAATTTAAAATACCATTAACATTTATGTTGAAAACCACTTTTACCTTTGACTTGCCTTTTGGTCCGCGTGGGACTGCGACTTGAAATTTTCCCAACCAATTATTATCTATAGACCTAAATCTCTCACCCTGATAGACATTGAAAGTTATAATTGTTTGGTTATCCTCTGACGTGACATAATCTCTTTCCTTGGTCGTCGGTTTTGGGGTATTTCTTTTAACTATAACACTTAGTGAGCCATCATGCACGTTTACACCAAGTGACAATGGGATGACATCAATGAGATGCAATTTATTCACTAGTAGACTTGTATTGCCACTCAACTTTGCAGCAAGAACAGACGCCTCATATGCAACAGCCTCATCTGCATCGATCTTCTTGCAAAGCTCTTTCCCATTGAAGAACTCTTTCAACAAATGTTGTACCTTGGGTATCCTAGTTGACCCACCAACAAGCACTACCTCATCTACATCTTTCTTATTCAAATCCGCATCATGTAAACAACTCTCTACCATCTTTATGCATTTAGTAAAGAAGTCTTGATTTAGATGTTCAAACTTTGCACGAGAAATTTTCATAGAAAAATCAACACCCTCATACAAAGCATCAATTTCGATAATGGTTTCCGTGGCTGAAGAAAGAACTCGTTTTGATTTTTCACAAGCCGCCTTCAACTGCCCTAGTGCTTTTGTATTCCCAATCATGTCTTTTTTGTGCTTTTCATTAAATTGCTTCACGAAGTGATTCACCCTTAAGTTATCGAAGTCCTGACCACCTAAGTTAGTGTCACCCACAACAGCTTTCACTTTAAAAGTACCTTTTTTTTATCAATGGTGACAAGAGAGACATCAAACGTACCACCACCCAAAGCAAATATGAGCACATGTGTGTCACGAGTTATATTCGTACTCTTGTATAGCCCATAAGCAATTGCAGCTGAGGTACGTTCATTGATTATTTGTAGAACATTAAGTCCTGCAACAAAACCAACATCCTGTGTGGCTTGGCGTTGGGAATCATCAAAATAAGCTGGCACCGTATAACGACATATAACACGGTATCACCAAGGTATGTCTTTGCAGTTTCTTTCAGTTTGATAAGAACCATGGATGAAATCTCTTCAGCGAAAAACTCCCTCTTTTCACCCTTGTATTCGAGTGCAATCTTTGGGATGTTGTTAGCCCCTTTAATAACTTGAAAAGACCATAACTTCATGTTTTGTTGAAGTTTGGGATCATTGAATCTTCTTCCAATCATTCTTTTTGCATCTGAAGATCAACTAAGTATTTAATCGCCAACGAAAAATAATGACTCTTCTGAAAAATGTAAATGTGCTTTTGGTTGTAGAAAACTATTTTTATTTTCAAAGAAAATGTTTTTAGAAAATTGAGTTTTTCATTTTCAGTTTTTCAATTAAAATTTTAGAAAATACGTTTGGTTGGAACAGATAGAGTTTTTATTTTTCATCATAGCAATTTAGAAAACTTTGGAAAATTGTAAAAATCACTTTTCTAATTTATATACAATTTGGAAAACTGAAAATTTTCATTTTCTTGGAAATTTTTTGAAAACGGAATCAATCGAGCGCGTTTTGAAAATTTCCATTTTCATTTGAAAATTTTCATAAAAAACTAGAAAATTTTCCTCAACCAAACGCACTCTAAGTGTTTTAAATGACTAAAGGTATATAATACAAACTGTAAATCGTGGACAAAGGGTCTGAACCCAGCTTGTTCTTAGCACCTTCACCTATTACACGTCCTACATCTGTGAATGATACACAAGATGGCATAGTCCTATTCCCTTGATCATTGGGTATGATCTCAACTTGGTCATTTACCCAAACACCCACACAGTAATATGTTGTACCAAGATCAATACCAATTGCAGGTGCAATACCATATCCAACCATTATACTTTATAGTCAAACCTGCAATATTGATGAAAAAAGTGACCGTTATTCATTTTTGATTTTCGATCTTTATATTCATGCAACTTCAAAACTATTTGTATTTACCCAAAATAAACACTTTCCACCCCCTACCAAGATCAATACCAATTGCAGGTGCAATACCATATCCAACCATTATACTTTATAGTCAAACCTGCAATATTGATGAAAAAAGTGACCGTTATTCATTTTTGATTTTCGATCTTTATATTCATGCAACTTCAAAACTATTTGTATTTACCCAAAATAAACACTTTCCACCCCCCCCCCCCACCCCCCCCCCCCCCCCAAAAAAAAAAAAAAAAACAATACAAAAAAAAACAAAAAAACAAAACATTTCATTTGCATTATCCATAAAAACATCTCCAAAAGGGACTTATTTTATAGTTTTTTAATATTTCATTGACCACTCATAACTACTTAATATCATTGGAGTTTGAGTTTTTGACCAAATAATTGTTTTATTTATTTATTTATTAATATTATTTATTTTTTAATATTCCCATAAATATTTAATATCATTGGAGTTTGAGTTGTTGACCAAATAAGTGTTTTTTTTTTCTTTTTTAATATTTTCCATATAAGTATAGTAAACAAGGGTAAATACATGTGTTTAGCGATCAACAAAAAGAAAAACCTATCGTGCCCTACTCCTCTTGTTGAACGGACGCAGGAACAACGTCGAAAGAAAACTACGCTCACCATCGACTGCCATGTCCGCCCACACCTCCATCTTCGGCCACACTTCCAGCCGATGACTCCACCTCTAGCCACACCAGACAACAACGACTCCTCCTCCATCCACTTCTTCGGTCGGCGATTCCATCTTAGATTCAAATTTTGAAATCCATCTCAGTTTCGATTTTGTATTTTCTTCTTCGATTTATGCCTTGTTTTGGTTTATTGAATACATATTGTTGAAGGTTGTCTTCATTCTACAAGATTCTCATTTGATTAGGTGGTGATTTCGAACTTTTAGTTTGCTACTATGGTGATTTATATTGAGTGGTCAAATATCTATTTTATTTACACATCTAACCTCATCATCTTTAATCATACTTTATTTTTAGCCCCTTATTATATTCTAATTTTAAATATTTTTTGTTTCTTTAGATAGTTAAATATTCGCTGAATATATACATGCTCCCAACAAAAACAATTTAAGTATCATTCATATATGAATATAGCATATAATAAACATAGTATATTAATATTTTAATATTGGACGATGCATTCACTTGTGAATATTAACATAGTATATTCACTTGTGAATATTGGATGATATATTCACTTATTAGTACTAAATAATATTTCATATGTGAATATTACATACTATATTCACTTGTGAATATTAGATGATATATTCACTTATGAATATTACACAGTATATTCACATATGAATATTACAATGTATATTCACTTGTGAATATATTCACTTATGAATATTTGAAGGTATTTTGACAAATATATATAATTTTTATATGTTATTCACATTTGAATAACATACAAACTTGCATATTTGTTTTGTGATTTTAATAATCATATACTGATTCAGGTGAGAAAACATATTCATATATGAATATAACGTGGTAATTTAGTTTATGCATTTCATCAAACAGTTGGAGTGCATACAAGTTAACTATTTTAAAAATGTTGAAAACATAAAGTTATCAATTCCAAATCATCATATACTTCCGATTTCGACTTCAGATGCGACATCCTATGTCTAATCGATTTCTCATTTTCATTTTGATTTCCGAAAATCTGATTGGGAACCTGTGAGTACCGATTCTGAATCCTTCAATGTCGACTGTGACTGTGAGTCCAGAACTCCGATTCCAATTTCATGAACAACGAAGAAATTTCGATTTAGTTGAAGAAATCTGGATGATTATTGAAGGTTAGAGGGAAATTTTGATGATGAATGAACTCTTATCGATACGTATTTGAGATTGAAGGTTATTAACATATTTACAAGTTTGTCACCGTGTGTTTTTATGATTATATTAAATGAATAGCTGAGAATGATTCCCGCTTTGTAAACCTTTTTTATTTTCTCAATTGAACCCACCTATATATATATATATATATATATATATATATATATATATATATATATATATATATATATATATATATATATATATATTATGTTGAGTTGAGATTTTCAACCCGTGGAACAACCGATCAAACTCATTAATTAAATATGTTGGGTGGTGTAAAAATTATCAACCCATTTAAATTAAATATATATTAATTTAATAATAATATCTTAAATATTATAATGTATTATTCTAAGTATTAACTTAAAAAATATAGTGTTGTATTATTGTTTATTTTTAAAAAGATGCAATCCTATTTTTTCTGTTTTTTTTCTTCATGTTGACAAAACTAATCACACTCCAATATAACTTCGGAATTAAAATTTTAATGTTATATGAATATTTATTTGTATTTGTGAATTATGATTGTTTGTCATACTTTGAAATTTTATTTAAGTTTAGAAATAATTTAAATGGTGTAAATTTTTAGTTAATTTATTTATATATTATATTTTAAATGGGTTAACTCATGTTTACCCTATTTATTTAATATGTTGGGTTAGAAACCATATAAACGTGTCAAGCCGATGACAAACCATTTATCTGAAAGGTTGGATTGGATTGAAAATATAAACTCATTTAAATAAATTGGTTGGGTTTGGTTGAAATCTTCAACTCAATTAATAAATGGTTTGAACCCGAACTCAACCAGATCAAGTCGTTGCCAACTTTAATTTTAGGAATCTTAACCAACAAAAGCTTCTTACAAAAGCTAACAATTTTTTTTTAATATAAACTAAAAAACATCATGTTATATTTTAAAAGTTCATAGTTGCAATATTTTATGTTCCAAATCAAGAATCGTTTCTTACAAAATGCACAAGAAATAAGAGAGATTCAATATATATATATATATATATATATATATATATATATATATATATATATATATATATATATATATATATATATATATATATATATACTAGCAGTATACCGTACATTGGGATATAAATTTCTACAATAATTGGATGGTTTCATCGATGTATTATTTCCTACCGAAAGTCAACCTCAAAAGGTATTAGTTATAGATTTTATGATTTCCTTGCATTATATGGTAAATCTTAGTGTCTTTACAAGATATAATAAGTACTAAATAATGAAAAATAAATTGATTTTATGATTTCTTGCATTATTAGAAAAAATATTCGAATATTAATTTTAAAGTTTCTAAGTGGCCCATCATAATTATATAACATGTTATTATAAATTTTGGCATTGTAATATGGTTAATTTATGAAAAATCAATGTTAGTTAAATGAATTTTCTAAAAGCTTCATTTTAACTTGTACAATGACTATGAAATATGAAAACCCATATTCTAACAATAGTAATTGTTTAAAGAGCGATGATCCTTGATAAAAAAAAATTCAAATGGCTGCTTTTTCACCAATTAAAGTTTTTGTGTTCAAATCTCTTTGGTAACCAATAGGGAGCATTATAAATGCAACAATTTCTATATAGAATAAGAAAACCTACAAGATATAGCCAAATTTTATTCATAATCAGTTGACACCACACTATGCTATAAACTAATAGATGGGCAATAACCACTACCTCTAAATAATCCCTCCTTATTTGAATCATCAATGCTGCTTTTTCTTGAAAGATGTAAAAGATTCTATTTATTATTAAAAGTAACATCCTATGGTCTTAATTTAGTATACATATACCACACAAAATTATCAATTAGAAGGAAAATAGATCAACTGATTTATACAAAATGACATGCATGCTTTCTTCATATATGTTTACAAATGGATTTCAATTAGTTATAGCATTAGAGGTATAATTATTTCATTTTATTTGCATTTTCTGATTAATTTGATCCACCTAAATGTAACACTCTAAATTTTCATTTTTAAATCACATAAAATCAGTATCACATTTTCTCAAAATCACAATGTATCAAATATCAAAAACACGATTAAACAAAACAACTGATAATATCCCAGAATCCTCGACATCATCTCAAACATGTGTGTTTAATCAAGCCGACGACTTCCAACGATCCTGAGAAGTGCCTGAAACGCATAACACATAGCACGGTAAGCACGAAGCTTAGTGAGTTCCTAAAAATACCACATACACAAATAATAAGCCTCTCATCGCTATAGCTCGGTATGGACCCTCCGGTCATGCATCTCGGTGAGGACCCTCTGGTCTTACGGCTCGGTGTGGACCCTCCGGTCATGTGTCTTAGTAAAGACCCTCCGGTCTCACAACTCGGGTCGGACCCTCTAGTATGGTATCTCAGTGAAGACCCTTCGGTCTCACAGCACAGGATGGACCCTCCGGTCCGATCTCAGTAATGCACAGAAGAATATAACATATATCACAAAGACAAAATTCATAATATCACATAACTCAATATAATCACATATGACCCTTGGGTCGATAACTCAAAGAAAGACCCTCCGGTCACTCAGTATCACCACTCAGGTATGTATAGTCAAAAGACTCACCTCGTAAGTAAATCGAGTATGTCTCGTACTCGAATCACCGGTCAAGCCTTCTCCTGACATATACAGTAATTACTTTAATTAATAAACTACCCCCATATATGTTAGGCTAAACCCACTACTAGTTCTCAGAAGGATAAAAGACCATTTTACCCATCCATGGCCTCTAAAATCCACAGTTTGACCAAACCCTAAAAGTCAACAAAAGTCAACATCAAGCACGTACGTTGGGCGTACTACTTCTCCATGAGTTGAGGACGGGAAATGGTAGCCCGAAATGAGGCCGTCATGTTCCTTAAATAGGGGCACACACCATAATTAGGGTTTTCATTCTGAGCCTAGTACGCCCAACGTACCCTCTAGTACGCCCAGCGTACTAGGTGGCTTCCACATCTAAAACACGCACATGAGTACGTTGAGCATACACATGCATACGCCCAACGTACTCATATACCACATTTTCTCAATTAAAGGGCCTAACTTGATAACTATAATAAAAAAAGGGTTAATGAGATATACCTGGTCTTGGGATGTTACATTTCTCCCCCACTTGAATCAGACATCACCCTCGAAGTCATCTTCTGGAAATAAATCTTGGTACTGCTCACGCATCTCGGTATCCGGCTCCCAAGTCCACTCGATCCCTTCTGATGTTTCCACTGAACATGAACCAGGGACACCTCTTTATTCCTTAAAACCTTCACCTTCCTATCAAAGATCGCTATCGGCCTTCAATATAGTTCAGGTTTTCATCAACCTGAATGTCCTCTAAAGGAACCACTACCATCTCATCGGCTACACACTTCCTCAGCTGGGACACGTGGAAGGTGTTATGAATCTGGTTCAATTTTGCAGGCAGCTCTAATCTATAAGCTACCTTACCCACTTGTGCGATCACCCTGAAAGGACCAATGTATCTACGGCCCAACTTGCTCCGTTTCTTGAATCGGATCACCCATTTCCATGGGGATACCTTCAGGAGGACAAAACTCTGACCTGAAACTCTAGCACTGAACGACATCGGTCGGCGTAACTCTTCTGACGACTCTGGCCATCAATAACCTCTGTCTGACTTGCTGGATTTGCTTTGTCATCTTGAGCACTTTCTCAGTACCCCTCATCACTCTCTTCCCTACATCTCCCCAACAGACGGGAGTCCGACTCCTCCTCCCATATAAGAGTTCAAAGGGAGGCATACCAATATTGGAATGATAGCCATTGTTGTATGAAAAGTTAGTCAAGGGAAAATTAGTTTCCCAACTCCCACCGAATTCCATAACACATGCACATAACAAGTCCTCGAGCGTTTGAATCGTTTGCTCGCTTTGCCCGTTAGTCTATGGGTGATATTATTGGATTAGGTGTCTCAGCCCATAACTATAATTGGTATGTACTTGACCCGAGAGTAACATGGTCCATTTGGGGTTGCCTTCATCAAAGCAATTTGACAAGATGGATATTTGAGAAAGAGGTTATTTGTGATTTATTAATATATTATAAGAATAATATATTAACTGAGAAATCATATTATTTAATTATTATTGGTGAAGAATTAATTTGGAATTAATTTAGTGATCAAAAGAGACTAATTAAATTTACAGAGACTGATTAGGTAAATCAATGATATTTATAGTTTGGGCTAATGATCCATGTTGATTAGGATTGGACTGAATATTTGTGAGAGTCCATGAAGAGTTAGTCCAAAAGGCTAATGAGTTATTGGATTAAAAGCCCAAGTGAATTAGAGTATACAAATTGAAACCCTAGGAATTCCAAACTATAATATAAACCCCTAAGCTTGCAAAATCGTCCACTAGTACTCCGAGGTGTAAGCCTATCCGTTTTTGGTGCTCCTAGCATCTCTCTCATTATCATCCAATTGCTCTTGGTGTTTGTGACTTGTTTGAGGCATCACACTTGAGGTGTTAAGCTCTTAAAAGGCCATGTTCTACAAGCTACAACAAAGAGGTAATCATCTAACTAGGTTTCATGATTCATGTATCAAATTTTGTATGCTAGTTAGGCTTTATGCTTTGGTAAATAATATTGCATGTATAACTAGAGAAAACTTACATCCAAAGCATTAGGGTTGTATGTGAACCATAGGGATGTTACAGTACATAAAACCCTAACAGATATGTAGTACTGAAGTTCAATCGGGTACCCAACTCCTCATGAAATTTCTCCAAGAACCTGGAAGTGAAACACACATCTCGATCTAACACTATCGATGTTGGCACCCCATTCCATCCCACCACGTCTCGAACGTAGACCTTGGCCAATTTCTCAATAGAAGAGCTCGCACTGATAGACAGAAAGTGAGTACACTTCATCAATCGATCTATAATCACCGATATCGCATCGACACATCGCGTGGTCCTTGGTAACTTGGTGATAAAATCAATGGAAATCTGCTCCCACTTCCATCGGGGAATCTCTAAAGGCTACAACGGGCCATGTGGACGCTGGTGCTCCGCCTTGACCTGACGACAGGTCAAGAATCTCTCGACTACCCATGCCACATCTCTTTTCATGCATGGCTACCAATAATCCCTCTTCAAATCCAAATGCATCTTGGTGGCCCCGGATGGATCAAGAATCTCGACCTATGGTCCTCATCCATTAGTATATGTTGAGCTCTACCTGTATATGGCACCCATATCCTCCCAAGGAAGGTCATAAGCCCCTGACTATCTGTCACAAACTCAGAAATCTACTCGATCAACTGCTATCTCTTACGGTTCTCTAGTCTCACGGTCACCACCTGGGCCTCTCGGATGGTATCTAAGACTAGAGTCGTCACCTTCATCCTCATGTATACATCTCGGATCGGAGCATTGGCTACCACATTAGCCTTTTCAGGGTGATACAAAATCTCACAGTCATAGTCTTTCACTGTATCCAACCACCTTCCCAATCTCATATTCAGGTTCGGTTGATGCATAATGTACTTTAGGATCTTATGGTCTTTGTATATGGTGCATCAGACAACATAGAGATGGTGACACCAGATCTTGAGGGAAAACACCACTGCCCCCAACTCCAAATCGTGGGTGGGATACCTCGTCTCGTGAGGCTTCAACTGCCTCGATGCATACGCTATCATGTGCCCCCTCTGTATCAACACAACACCCATCACTGATATTGATGCATCACATTAGACTACGAAGTCCTCCAATCCCTAGGTAAGGGGTAACTCTAGAGCTTCGCACAATCTCTGGCGAAGACTCTCAAATGAGGCTTGCTGCTTGGGCCCCCAAGCAACAGTAACACCCTTCCTGGTCAATCTGGTAAGAGGAATAGTAATCTTGCAAAAACCCCTGATAAATCTCTAGTAGTAGGCTGCAAGGCCAAGAAAACTCCTGATCACGGATGGGGACCTCGACACCTCCCATCGCATAACTGCCTCGATCTTGGCCGGATCGACCAAAATCCCATTCTAATTAACGAGGTGTCCAATGAATTGGACCTATCATACCCAATAATCACACTTGGAGTATTTGGCAGAAAGCCTCTCCGTCCCCAATACTCCAAGAATCTCTCCAAGATGCTCTTCGTGCTGCTCTCTGGAACGCGAGTATACCAAAGTGTCTTTGATGAACACGATCACCGACTAATCCAACATGGGCATGCACACCCGGTTCATGAGATCTATGAA
Organism: Lactuca sativa; assembly: GCF_002870075.4. Lineage (NCBI taxonomy): Eukaryota > Viridiplantae > Streptophyta > Magnoliopsida > Asterales > Asteraceae > Lactuca > Lactuca sativa. The sequence goes on along the minus strand of NC_056623.2, from coordinate 127,246,996 downwards.
CATTGCTGGTGCATTGGTGAGTCTGAAAGGCATCACCATAAACTCGCAGTACCCATAACAAGTCATAAAGGTCGTCTTCTGGATATCCTCCTCGTAAACTCTCATTTGATGATACACATACCTCAAATCAATCTTGGAAAACCAAGACGCCCCTGTAACTAATCGAATAAATCGTCGATCCTCGGTAGTGGATAACGATTCGTGATCGTTAGCTTGTTCAGTTCCCGGTAGTCAATACACATCCGGGGTGAACCATCCTTCTTCTTGACAAAAGGATCGACGCTCCCCACGGTGAGCTACTCGGTCTAATAAAACCCTTCCCCATAAGCTCCTAGAGCTATGAGGATAACTCCTGCATTTCGGGCGGCACAAGGCGAAAAGGGGCCTTGGCAATAGGCGTTGCACCCAGAATCTGTTGGATTAATGTCTAGTCCATAACTATATTAGGTATGTACTTGACCCGACCTGGCATGGTCCATTTGGGTTGCACTTCACCGACATAATTTATATGGATAGTCTTTTGAGAATAGTATATAAATGATTTATATTAATATATTATAAGTTCTAATATATTAATATGGAAGCAAATTATTTAATTATTATTTATCAAGAATTAATTTAGAATTAATTAAGTGATCAAAAGGAACTAATTAAATATGGACTCTTATATATATATATATATATATATATATATATATATATATATATATATATATATATATATATGGAATGGGCCAAGTTCATTTAGGTTGGGCTAAGCTATCATGGATAGTCCATGGAGTTTTAACCCATGGATCCTATGAAATGAAAGGTCATGGGTATTAGGGTTTACATATATGTAACCCTAATCCTCCATACTATATAAAGAGGCATTTGGCACAAGAAATGGCACTAGTGAGGAAATAAGCGTAGGCTGATTTTATTGTGCATACATATTCTCTCAAGTTCTTCCAAGGTGTTTTAGTGATTTCTGATTCCACTTGAGGCTTCCACACTATTGGAGCTAAGCTCTTAAAGCTTGAAGACATCAAGCTACATCAAAAGGTATGTCATCTAACTAGAACTTTATAGTATAGGTGCTTCATAATATGCTAGTTAGGATGAAACCTTATAATATTTAATATTTGCATGTATAATGGAGAAAACATAGATCCAAGGTTTATAGGGTTACATGTACACCATAGGAGTGTTAGAATGCTCAAAACCCACCAATGGTATCAGATCCTAGGCTTATTTTCTTGTTGTACCTGCTTAAATTGCTGAAAAATCGTAGATTTGTACTGTCTGGGCAGGGGACTCGATGAGTACATGAAGGGACTCGACGAGTCCAAGTGCAAACTCATCCAACTCGCCGAGTTGGTTGATGCACTTGACGAGTTGGACCCCCTGACAGCATATCTTCAAGTTTTAAAGCTGGTATTCGTCTAGAATCATTACCTTAAGCTGTTTTGGACTTATAAAACCTGTTTTTAAAGTGGTAATGATTATATTAAACCAATTTCAAGGTTAAAATCAAAATTTCAAGTTTTATTTATGTTGATGTAATTCTTGAAATTGTTGATATGAATTGTTCATGCTTATAAGTTTTGGTAGATCATAGGAATTATTTACAAAATTGTTTGGTAGTTAATTCTTGATTTAAATGTATTTTAATGGAGTCTATAATTTGTCCTCAACTTATGGATTACCAAAAGTTTTTTATGTTACCTTGTTTTATAAGTTATTTTAGATTAATAAAAGAATATGTGTTAGTTGTTTTCATTCTAAATTAATCTAAAAGTTGTTCATAAAATCTTTTTTTATAACTTGTCCTCAAGTTATATGAAAAGTCACATTTATGAATTTTAAAACTCATAAAAATGCCTTAGGTTACAAAAAATGAAGAGTCTTTTCTTATAAATAGTTTTTATGGCTCCATAACTTGTCCTGAAGTTATGGATGTCCAAAAGTCTCTTCATTAAAAGTTTTAAAGCTTTAATTAAACTCATAAGTTATGAAAATCCAAGAGCTTTGAATATTTTCAAAACTTGCCCTCAAATTTTGGAACATGTAAAGTCATAATTAAAACTTTATTTCCAATCCCTAGAATTTTAAAAGTTAAAATTCAACCCTTATACTTTGTAATATTATAAGTTTAATAATATTTATATATGTATAAGAACAAAAGTTGTCTTACCATTAGTAGACCTAATTCATGAAGTCGATCTATAAGGGGGTTATAAGGTTACTGCTTATAAAATGGTAGTTTAATGGGTGTCCACTCTCACCCACCGCTTCCTTGACCGGTGGAGGGTCGTTAGCCGAACGGGTAGGACAAGGACTATAATTCTCCTTTCATTAAAAGTATTAATGATAAATATTATGTAACTAAAAATTTATAAATTCCTAATCTTAGTTACTTAGGAAAATGTGAATAAGGTGTTAATCCATGAAATTACACTTTTCACTTTGCTTAAGTCGGTTAGTGGAGCGTGTGCGGTTAACCGGCACACTAACTCGTATTTAACAAGGTAGGAAAAGGGTAACTTAATGTTTATCATAGTATCAATGGAGCATGTGTGGTTAACCGGCACATCGATTGAGGGGTAAATATTAAGGGTACCAAGTATATTTGCATGGTTACTTCACACCTTGTTTTGTGATCCTCAACATCACAATCACAAAACTAGAAGGGCACACTCGAGATTGAAACATGCCATTGAAAAGTTCAATGAATCTCAAAAGAACTAGGACTTTCAAAACCAGTTAAAACCTGATAATACATTTCGTTTATCTTGGTGGAAATTGGTGAATCGTCATTCACCTACCTTCAAATATTTTATAGCTTGGATTAAGACATCCCTCTTCCAATTTATAAAATCATTTGTTGGGTCCTAGCCTTAATATTTCATATTGGGTGTTATATTAAGGACTTAAATCAACTTTACTTGAATTTCTCCCATTGTAAATATCTAGTTCCGACATCTATGATCTTCCCAAATCTCTTGGAACTTCACTTCCTCCACCTCCTCCAATTATTCTCCCTAACCCACAAGTTCAAGGTCACTCAAGCCCTATTGGCAATTAAAGGTCTAGGTGTGATCACCTCTTGGAGATGAAGTCACATATTGACAAACCGAGAGAGTTAGGTGTGAAAGTCTTGAGAATGTTGGTGGTTCAATCACTCTCTAAGTTCTTTTTGAACTACTATGAAACAGACTATGACAAGACCCTTAATGATCTTATCTATTTACTTGGTGCTGCTGAATCAACAATGATTTGGAATGCTAGTAAGGCAAATTTGATTAGAAGATCGACTTCCCAAAACTTTATGAACATTGACAATGGTGACACTGGAAATCCAGAAAAAGCATTCTCATCCCTAGGGGTGTGCAAAAAACCGCACAAACTGCCCACACCGCATAATGCGGTTTAAAATTTCGTGGTATGTTTTGCGATTCATCAATTTATCAAACCGCACTATGCGGTGTGGTTTGCAGTTTATATTTATAAAACTGCGGTTCAAACCGCACTACATGATATATATATATATATATATATATATATATATATATATATATATATATATATATATATATATATATATATATACTTTTTTTCTTTACTTTGCTATAACTTCAAATCGCTCTTTAGAAACAATGTATATAAATATATTTCTTACAATAACCAGATATCTATAACGTAACATTAAATCACTATTAGATCAAGATGCCATGGTTGACAAGAATGTAGCAACTATAACAGTAATATAAAGCAATAACAATGAAACTTACAAAACTATAGTAGCATAAATCAATTTATTAAAAACGATTTAACTTGAAAATTGTATTTGTTTTTATAAAATGAAAGCAATCAATTTTTTTAACGCAGTCAGTATTTTCGTTTTTTGATAGATTTAATGTTGAACAACTTACCAAACTGCACAAACTGCGGCCAAACTTTAGAAACCGCAAACCGCACCACGCACACCCCTACTCATCTGTAACACCATAAATTTCAAAACAAATTTTTCAATTTTTATAAAACATAATTCCATCAATATTCATAAAAACAACCATTTTAATTATCCAAACAAGACAATACAAAATCCCAAGATCATAATATCAAGCTCCGAACGTGTGTGTGTACGGATCAAGCCGACGCCTTCCCGCGGTCGTCACTAGTACCTGAAACAATAACATCAAACACTGTAAGCACAAGGCTTAGTGAGTTCCCCAAAATACCACATATAACACATATTAGCCACTCTAGGCTATAACTCTGTGGGTCCGTGCACCCAAACTCTGTGAACCCTCAGGTTCTAGCTCTGATAGACATGCACCACATAAATCACATAGAAATAATGCAGTACAACACATAACATACATAGCATACAAGTACTCTATCACATAACTCTGGTTACCTACTCAAGGTAAAGTATAGTGAGAAGACTCACCTCGTGTGTCTCGGTAAATCGTAAACCTGAAATCGCTAATCACTCGATCTGCCGAGTTGTAGTCCCCCTATAGCACAATACATCCCTAATTAACACTTTCCCAACTAGGGTTGACCACACTATAACAAGTCAATTTAGGTCAACGCTGGTCAACGGTCAACGGTCAACTTTGACCGGACTCGGCGAGTGCGCTATAGCGACTCGGCGAGTCTGAGCGTATACACTAATTTCCCTGGAATCCTCCCTTGACACGTCGAGCATTCACTCAACTCGACGAGTTCCACCTGGCATGAGTTGTGGGGCCACCACGACTCAACTCGCCAAGTCTCAAGAACAACTCGGCGAGTCCAGTTTGACTCAGTCCACCGGTCCATTCTGACTCCCCCTTGACTCACTGAGTCCACCCTCCCCAACTCGGCAAGACCACTCACTGTGTGGTCGGGCAACATTCATGCTACTCGCCGAGTCTGTTCTTCAGACTCGGCGAGTCCGTGCCATGCAATGACTCAATCTTGCTCATAAGGTCAGATCCAGTCCATTAATCCATAGATCCAGTCCCTCCAAGCTCATTTAGCACGTAAAGTTACAATCTTGATGCACATACAACCTCTATATGACCATATATGATGTTTTTGACTCAAATACCACAACACAAGGTCCTAGACTCCATTGTTATACATAAAGCTTGATGAGTGCGGCTCTCTGGACCTCTATGGATCCAGATCCATAACCTCAACACAAGGAGGGAACCATTGGGCATCAAATCATCCCATAAATGACCATAATAAGCCCTAAATCGCCTAATGCTTCACCAAACAGAATATGGACCGAAATCATACCTCTAGATTGATGATCTAAGCTCCAAATCCACGAAATAGCAGCCTCCTTTGCTTCCTCTTGCCTAGAATCTCCTTCTTCTTTGCTAAATGGCACACACAAGGTCAAGAAATGCTCCTCTCTCTCCACAATCACTCAAGAACACAAGGGTCTCTCTCTAAGGGTTGGGTGAGCACAGATGACGGCCATAAGGCCCTTTAAATAGGCCTCAAGCCCGGGATTTTAGGGTTTCTCTACACAGTGCAGACTCGCCGAGTCCATATCCTGGACTCGCCGAGTCCAGGCGCGATCCATTGTCCAATTCCGCGTCCCTACTCGGCGAGTCTGAGCTCCAACTCGCCGAGTCCCCCTCACAATTCAACAAAATTAAATTTACAAGATACCTGGTAAAATCCAGATGTTACAACTCTCCCCCACTAGAACTAGACTTCGCCCTCAAAGTCTCGCTCTAAAACAGCTCCGGATGCTGCTTCCGCATCATACGTTCCGGCTCCCAGGTCATTTCTGATCCCCTCCGATGTTGCCACTGAACCAATACCAAAGGTACCTCCTTGTTCCTCAAAATCTTGATCTTCCGATCCCTAATGGCCACTGGTCTCTCAGCATAATTCAGGCTTGCATCTACCTGAATATCCTCTAATGGAACCACTGCCGACTCATCGGCTATACATTTCCTCAACTGCGATATATGAAAAGTGTTGTGAATCTGCCCCAACTCTGCTGGTAACTCCAGCCGATAGGCTACCCGGCCTACCCTTGCAATCACACGAAATGGACCTATAAACCGGGGCCCCAATTTGCCCCTCTTCCTGAACCGGATCACTCCTTTCCAAGGAGAAACCTTCAGGAGAACGAAGTCGCCGACCTGGAATTCTAGCTCGGACCGGCGTCTATCCGCATAACTCTTTTGTCGGCTCTGAGCGGTCAATAACCTCTGTCTGACCAGCTGAATCTGCTCTGCCGTCTGATTCACGATCTCTGTACTGCCCATTACCCTTTGCCCAACCTCTCCCCAACAAATGGGAGTCCGACACCTCCTACCATACAACAGCTCAAAGGGCGGCATACCGATGCTCGAATGATGGCTGTTATTGTAGGAAAACTCTGCCAAGGGCAAATACGTATCCCAACTACCCCCAAAGTCCAATACACATGCTCGAAGCATGTCCTCAAGTGTCTGAATCGTCCGCTCACTCTAGTCGTCGGTCTGGGGGTGATATGCGGTACTAAAATGCAGCTTAGTACCCAACTCCTCATGAAATTTCTTCCAGAACCGGGAAGTGAAACGCACATCGCGGTCTGAAACAATCGAGATCGGCACCCCATGCCGAGATACAACCTCCCTCACATAAATCTCCGCCAACTTCTCCGCCGAAGAACTCTCACCAATGGCAAGAAAGTGAGCGCTCTTTGTCAACCTATCCACAATCACCCAAATTGCATCGACTCCTCTGGCAGTCCTCGGCAATTTGGTGATGAAATCCATAGTGATCTGTTCCCATTTCCACTCGGGAACCTCCAATGGCTGCAACTTGCCATGTGGTCTCTGGTGTTTGGCCTTTACCCTTCGACAGGTCAAACACCTCTCGACAAACCATGCGACATCCCTCTTCATACAAGGCCACCAATACTCCTTTCTTAAGTCCAAATACATCTTTGTAGCCCCGGGATGGATCGAGAATTTCGATCTATGAGCCTCCTCCATCAATGTAGTACGCGTACCGCCCATAAACGGTACCCAGATCCGGCCCTGATAAGTCATAAGCCCTCGACTATCCGATACAAACTCAGAAACCAACCCAACGACCCGCTCTCTCTTCTGCATCTCCGGACGCACAGCCTCGGCCTGTGCCCCACGAATGGCGTCCAGAACTGGAGCTATCACGGTCAATCTCAAACATACATTTCGCAGTGGAGTACTCTCCGCCCTGCGACTCAACGCGTCGGCTACCACATTAGCCTTGCCCGGGTGGTACAAGATCTCGCAATCATAATCCTTGACCACATCTAACCACCTCCTTTGCCGCATATTTAGGTTAGGCTGATCCATTAAGTACTTCAAGCTCTTATGGTCCGTGTAAATCGTACAACGAACCCCATACAAGTAGTGCCGCCAAATCTTGAGGGCGAACACCACTGCCCCCAACTCCAAATCATGTGTGAGGTACCTCGTCTCGTGAGGCTTCAACTGCCTCGATGCATATGCTATCACATGTCCCTTCTGCATCAGCACCGCTCCCAGTCCTAAAATCGATGCATCACAGAATACCACAAAACCTTCCATCCCTTCCGGAAGAGCTAATACCGGAGCTTCACACAACCTCTGGTGAAGCGTCTCAAAGGAGGTCTGCTGCTCGGGACCCCATAGAAATGCAACACCCTTCCGGGTCAATCTGGTGAGTGGAACTGCAATCTTGGAGAAATCCTTAATAAACCTCCGATAATACCCTGCCAACCCAAGGAAACTCCGGATCTCAGAAGGTGACCTTGGCACCTCCCACCTCATCACTGCGTCAACCTTGGCCGGATCGACCAATATCCCTTTCTGGTTAACGAGGTGTCCCAGAAACTGGACCTCCCGCAACCAGAAATCGCACTTGGAAAACTTTGCATAAAGTTTCTCCGATCTCAAAACTCCAAGAACCTCCCTCAAATGCTCCTTGTGTTGCTCTCTAGATCTCGAATATACCAGAATATCATCAATGAACACAATCACCGACCGATCCAACATCGGCCGACATACCCTGTTCATGAGGTCCATGAACACAGCCGGGGCATTGGTGAGCCCAAAAGGCATCACCACAAACTCATAATGCCCATAACGCGTCCTGAATGCTGTCTTCTGGACGTCCTCGTCCCGCACTCTCACCTGATGATAGCCCGACCTCAAATCAATCTTGGAGAACCAAGATGCTCCCTGTAACTGATCGAATAAATCGTCGATCCTCGGCAACGGGTAACGGTTCTTGACCGTCAGCTTATTCAATTCCCGGTAATCCATACACATGCGATGCGAGCCATCTTTCTTCTTCACAAACAGGATGGGTGCTCCCCACGGCGAGCTACTCGGCAGAATAAACCCCTTCCCCAGCAGCTCCTGAAGCTGCGAGGATAACTCTTGCATCTCTGGAGGCGCAAGGCGATACGGCACCTTAGCGATAGGCGCGGCTCCCGGAACCAAATCGATACCGAACTCCACTTGCCTCACGGGAGGCACACCTGGTAACTCTTCGGGAAAAACGTCTGGAAACTCACGCACCACCGGAACTTCATCCACTGAACTCGGTCTTTCGGAGATCACTCGCGTATCCATCACATACGCCACAAAACCCTTACAGCCCTGCTGTAAACACTGCCTCGCCCTAGCAGCCGAACAAAAGGCTGATCCAGAACGTGTACCCTCGCCGTAAACCGAAAGAACTTCCCCACTAGGATCTCGTATAGTCACCAGCTGACGCTCGCAATCGATAACCGCGCCGAATCGGCTCAACCAGTCCATGCCCACTATAACACAGACATCACCCATCGCAATAGGAATCAGGTCGATCGGGAACTCAACCCCAAAAATCTCCAATACACATCCCCGGAGGACCTCCGTGGCACAAATCACTCTGTTGGCGGCTATGGAAACCCGCAGGGGCCGACTCAGTGCCCCACGACTAACACTGATATGCTGACTAAATGTCAAAGATACAAAAGATCGACTCGCACCCGAGTCAAATAACACTAAAGCAGGTACAGAGTTCACAAGGAAGGTACCTATGCATAGCATAATATAAGCATAATATCTTAACCCCATAATTAAATAATAGAAAGGAAACGTACCAGCCACAACGTCGGGTGCAGCACGGACCTCTTCCGCAGTCAGCTGAAAGGCTCTCCCTCGAGCCCTCGGTGCCTCGGCCTTCACGGGCCGACTCTCTGTAGCTCTGATGGCGGCGGGAGCAGACCCCTGAGATGCTCCGCGCAGCAGCGGACGCTCTGCCTTCCGGTGTCCGGTCTGGTTGCAGTGGAAGCACACTGCCAACCCCTTGGGGCAGTCCTTGGCCATATGCCCCTCCTTGCCACACTTGTAGCAAGACCCTGCTCGACAGACTCCATCGTGACCCTTGCCGCACTTCCCACAAGTGCAGCCCTTCTGGCTCCCGGGTCTGGGATCAGCGGGCTTGGCCCACTTGGCTGCCGGCTGGGACTGTGCCGGCCGCCGATCCCTCCCTAGAGACTCCGCCTCCTCCCTGGCCTGAGTCTCAAGCTCAATCTCCCTCTTCCGAGCATTTGCCTGAAGCTCAGCAAATGTCCGATACGAGGAGTTCGCAGCGAACTCCCGAATATCCCGTCTCAGAATGCTCAGGTAACGGCTCATACGTGCCTGCTCGGTGGACACGTGCTCAGGGCAGAACATCGCCCTCTCGTGAAACATCCTCGTAATCGCTGAAACTGACTCGGTACCCTGCTTGAGGGTCAGAAACTCCTGTGCCAGACGCTCCCTCTCCACCTGAGGAACGTACTCATCTCGAAACATGGTAGTGAACCTCTCCCAGGTCACTGCCGAAAGCTCAGTAGGTGTGAAGTGCGTCGTCACAAACTTCCACCAGTCCTTCGCTCCCAAGCGAAGCTGGTTCAGCGCGAACCGAACCTTCAAATGCTCAGGGGACGAGCAAGTGAAGAAGCATCCCTCCATATCAGATATCCACCTCATAGCTGCCACCGGATCCTGCGTACCATCAAACTCTGGTGGTTTGGTGTTGCTGAACTCCCTAAACAATGACGCATCACCTCCCTGGGGTCTTGCCGCAGGGATCGCTGCGGTAGCCGCTGCAACAGCAGCCTCAGAAAGAGCGGCATAGCGCTCGTCAAATGTCTCAATCAACGCAGTCTTAATAGACCCGAACATCTCTGGTATCTCAGCTCTAATGACCGCAGCCACCTCCTCATGAATGATCTGTCGAATCTCCTCATCACTAGCTCCGGCATGTGACGTGTCCTCACCATGATCAACCTCTGAAATACAACATGCGATAATTAGAATTCGCTCGAACACCCTTACATTCGACAATCCACCCCTCCTTGATTCTTGGTATCCCAAGATTCTTATTTGGACTGTGTACCGCACCGGTGCTTTCAGTAGTACGGGCCCAATACTACTGTCCGCACTGTCACAGTACACACCCCAAATCTTCCTCTTCGGATCCCAATCCCCAAGTACTCTATTATACTTAAATCACTTTGTAACAGATCTCACACAAAGCCCTAGCTGCTACCTAATTACTCTCAGCATCTCATAGCAGCTCACCCCTCCCTAGGCTAAGGCATCACAAAACAGGCCACTCTAGTCCTATTAGCAATACCTAGCCTACTCTAGCATACAAACACATCATATTAATAATAATTATCACGTAATATAAAGGTATTTTGGGAATTCACCGTTCGGGCGCTGACTGATCGTACACACGTTTCTTCCTGGAAAATCTTTTACTCTTAGAAGATTTTGGTTTTATTTTGAAAATATCTCTTCAGTTCCTCAGTTTGAGTTCAAATACCCCCGAAGGTGTACCCGAATCCCTCAAACCAAGGCTCTGATACCAATTTGTAACACCGTAAATTTCAAATCAAATTTTTCAATTTTTATAAAACATAATTCCATCAATATTCATAAAAACAACCATTTTAATTATCCAAACAAGACAATACAAAATCCCAAGATCATAATATCAAGCTCCGAACGTGTGTGTGTACGGATCAAGCCGGCGCCTTCCCACGGTCGTCACTGGAACCTGAAACAATAACATCAAACACTGTAAGCACAAGGCTTAGTGAGTTCCCCAAAATACCACATATAACACATATTAGCCACTCTAGGCTATAACTCTGTGGGTTCGTGCACCCAAACTCTGTGAACCCTCAGGTTCTAGCTCTGATAGACATGCACCACATAAATCACATAGAAATAATGAAGTACAACACATAACATACATAGCATACAAGTACTCTATCACATAACTCTGGTTACCTACTTAAGGTAAAGTATAGTGAGAAGACTCACCTCGTGTGTCTCGGTAAATCGTAAACCTGAAATCGCTAATCACTCGATCTGCCGAGCTGTAGTCCCCCTATAGCACAATACATCCCTAATTAACACTTTCCCAACTAGGGTTGACCACACTATAACAAGTCAATTTAGGTCAACGCTGGTCAACGGTCAACGGTCAACTTTGACCGGACTCGGCGAGTGCGCTATAGCGACTCGGCGAGTCTGAGCGTATACACCAATTTCCCTGGAATCCTCCCTTGACACGTCGAGCATTCACTCAACTCGACGAGTTCCACCTGGCATGAGTTGTGGGGCCACCACGACTCAACTCGCCGAGTCTCAAGAACAACTCGGCGAGTCCAGTTTGACTCAGTCCACCGGTCCATTCTGACTCCCCCTTGACTCACTGAGTCCACCCTCCCCAACTCGGCAAGACCACTCACTGTGTGGTCGGGCAACATTCATGCTACTCGCCGAGTCTGTTCTTCAGACTCGGCGAGTCCGTGCCATGCAATGACTCAATCTTGCTCATAAGGTCAGATCCAGTCCATTAATCCATAGATCCAGTCCCTCCAAGCTCATTTAGCACGTAAAGTTACAATCTTGATGCACATACAACCTCTATATGACCATATATGATGTTTTTGACTCAAATACCACAACACAAGGTCCTAGACTCCATTGTTATACATAAAGCTTGATGAGTGCGGCTCTCTGGACCTCTATGGATCCAGATCCATAACCTCAACACAAGGAGGGAACCATTGGGCATCAAATCATCCCATAAATGACCATAATAAGCCCTAAATCGCCTAATGCTTCACCAAACAGAATATGGACCGAAATCATACCTCTAGATTGATGATCTAAGCTCCAAATCCACGAAATAGCAGCCTCCTTTGCTTCCTCTTGCCTAGAATCTCCTTCTTCTTTGCTAAATGGCACACACAAGGTCAAGAAATGCTCCTCTCTCTCCATAATCACTCAAGAACACAAGGGTCTCTCTCTAAGGGTTGGGTGAGCACAGATGACGGCCATAAGGCCCTTTAAATAGGCCTCAAGCCCGGGATTTTAGGTTTTCTCTACACAGCGCAGACTCGTCGAGTCCATATCCTGGACTCGCCGAGTCCAGGCGCGATCCATTGTCCAATTCCGCGTCCTTACTCGGCGAGTCTGAGCTCCAACTCGCTGAGTCCCCCTCACAATTCAACAAAATTAAATTTACAAGATACCTGGTAAAATCCGGATGTTACAACTCATCCCAATGGAAATGGATTAGCCATAGTCAACTTGGTTGACCAAATGGTAAAGAGAAAAACTAAGTCTGTGATAGTCCCATGTACCATTACCAAAGGGTCCATATGTTAAAGTGCCAAAAGGAAAGGGAATTGGTTGCGAAGCTGCCAAATTTACCTGAAAGATCATAAGGTTGGTAAAGTCAGTAAGTTTGACTCTGCTTCAGGTAAAGTCCACTATCTAACTCGATTAAGTTTCTATTATGATATTCTTATTACATGATGTGACTGGGTCACATGTTGATGTTTTAAGAATCAAAGAAAAGTCAAGAAACTTAAAGGAAGTACATGTTGATTCTGATTGTGAAGATGGATTTCAATCACATGGTTCGGTGATCAGAATGTTGAGGTGTTACTTAGGAGTTATGATATATTGCTTAGGAATAGATAACAAGAAAGTTTTCCATAAACTTTTGCACTGTAAGGATAAGTTTTTCCGCAAAGTTTTAAAATAATTTTTTAAGGTTTTGTTTATTCTAAGTATTCTTACAATGGAATTTGTGGAAAAAATGTTGCTTATATGATTCCATTGCTAGTAATATAGGAAAATGGTTTTGATTCTTTCATTTGTGGTAGTGACTAAATTTACCAAATAAGGAAATTTTCTCATCACCCAAGTTTCAATTGGACCGAAACTTGGAATCATACAAGGTGTTTAGTGTGATGTATGAGAATTTTCAACTTTGGAAAATTAAGACTAGTTCCGTGTTCACATGTATATGTGACTCAAGAGAAGGACTAAGGGATCAAGTACACTTTCTTGTGCGCTTGTCAAAGTCGACCACAAAAGATGGATAAGACTATTCGTCATGATTTACTAAGGTTTAGTAAATATGATTATACTTACAAGCTTAAGTATAATTCTGAGACATTAGAAAAGTTTCAATGTACGAAAGAACGAATAAGAAGAATCAAATTAGGCAGAAGGATAAAAGTTTCTCAAATCTGAAAAGATGGGAGAGTAGTTTAGTATCATGTTTTACGATGATCTTAATGGTTTTGTGACCTTATCACAATTCATCCTCTAAGTGCATTCTGATAGCTAAGAATACGGGTTATAAATTGTTGAAGTGGTTAAATCAAGAAGATGATTCATACTTCGTTCCAAAAAAAATTCTTAGAGTTATACTCTAAGATTGTAACTTGAGTGACATGTCTTAAAGAAGGTTTAAAACACTTGTCAAATGTAAGAGTAAAAGTTTTCTACTCTTGTACATTTGAAATTGGTAATTTGTGATGTTTTGGATAAAACAAAGACCAACTAAGGCCAATTGTGTTAAGTGTATGTCTTGATTAGAATCCACACTATCTCTTGAATATTTGGAAAGAAATTCTTATAGGTCAAGGAGGCAGTGGGAGTCTAAAAGATCCTAAAAGGGTTTCTAGAAGTAATCAAGAATAAAACCTGTATTTCATCACTAGCACACAACTGGTGGTTTATAACCTATCGTGTTGACATTTCTGTGCCCATTCTAGTTAAGTTGGCTATACATTTGAGTTCTACATGTTTTCAATTGTTTGCATAGCTACATGGAAGCAATGGCAGGCCCTTAAGGTGCCAAGTGGTAGGAAGTTAAGATTGCACAAGTTCAATATATGTGAGTTAGGATTTATCACTAACCTAGTCTTGTGATTATGGTTTGACAAATTCACGTGGATAAGAAGACATACACCATAAAATCTAAGTATCATAAGGTTTCTCTCCGATTCATGAAAATGATGGTGAGGAAATTCTTTCACTGAGTAGATTTTAAGTAGATAGGAATTGTGATATTTGCGGTTCTCAAAGTCGTTAGTGGAGCGTGCGTGGTTAACCAGCACACTATCATTGACTTATGAGAAATGGCAAAAAGTCTAAAAAAATTGAGACTATGATTATGGCATCCTTTTTGATAGTTCTAAAATTGTTTAGACACACCTGTAAGCTATCTAAGATATGGTGTATGATTTTGATAAAGTCTTATTAAAGCAATCTAGTATCAAAAATATGAACTTTGGTAAGAATGTCAATAGAGTATTGATTTCTAGAGGTCTAGCTGTTTTCTGGATACATGTCAAAGCTAGTGGGAGCATAAGTGTTTTGCTAATAATCATCATGTTAGTGGGAGCATGATAATTATGATAAGTATTGCAAGTTAGCAATGTTAATTATAGAAAACAAAAGTTTCAATTCGTGAGGTTGTAGGGGTTGAAAAAGTTGTTTTGCTATAATTAAGGAAGAGGAAATTATACTGCATTTTAATTCTAAAAAGCTTAGATTGAGTTTATAATCATTCTAAAGAGCTTATATTGAGGTTTTAATCACCTTTAGTCAATTATATATATATATATATATATATATATATATATATATATATATATATATATATATATATATATATCACTACAAGAAAAAAGGCCTTTTACGACGCGCAAAACACGACGCTCTTTGATTTATGTTACGCATTAGAGAGCGACATTAAAAAAGTGTCATCTCTTCAAAAATTTTAAGGATTTAGGTCGCGCATTACTGAGTGCCCTTAAATTAGTGTCTGGTGTAAAAATATTAAAAACACGGAGGGCACCTATAATAAAAAGAGCGTCCTCTACAAATGTCGCTTTATAATTTTAATAAACGCGCCTCCTTGATAGGTAAGGGGGGAAACTAAATCCCCCAAAATTTTGAACACCCGCTTCCTCTTCCTCTCTGCTCTCTACCCTCCAAAATCGACTTCATTCTCTCCCTTCTTTCTCTCTGCAAACCCCTTCCTCTCCGATCGACTTTCACTTCCTTCTATGTGCAAACCCTAATCAAACATAACACATTTGAAATAGTAATGGTGTTGTGACTCCTCAGGCTAGAACATCGGCGACTACACACCTATCAAATAATATCTCTCATACTCGTCATAGAAGAATGACATATATCACCATTGGTACATAAGATTAGATATCAACTCCTCAGGCTCACCGTTCCACCTCTTCCCCACCCTAATACATTTACTAAGACTCCTCAGGTTTACAAGCCCAAGGTTTGATTGCACTAAGGTATGAAAAGGACGCTTCTACCCTGCCCTATTTCTTCAGTCATTCAACAAATAAGGGGGCACGCAATTTCTCATTCATATCTCGACTTCATCTTCTCAATCAAGAAAAAGGATTGTGATTTTTCCCTAAATGTGCGATTTCATCTAGTATTGTCAATTTCTACTTTATGCCTTTGATTTTTTCCTGTATCTACTTCTCATCTCTGTAAACAACTTTATTTCATGTTTCAGCTTATAGCTATTGGCTTAGAACTAGCTGCTGTTTGGGAAGCTATCTATCAACCACATGTAACAAGTATCCAATTATTAATATATACAACTAGGTTACAAAAATAACTTCTTAAAATCAAGAACCAACTATTTAAACTAACATTATATAGTCTCTTATATGTGATGTAAATAAGCTATTGAGGTAGTTTTTGATCAATTTTAATTCTTTTTTTTTTCTAGCTATTGAGCCAATTCAAGATTACAAAGAGAGATGGGGTTTGTCATTTTGTTTTCAGTTTTAGTCTTAAGTTCGTATTCCTACCCTTATATGTTAACTTATTTGCTGAATTATATGTTTTGAAAAGAAGAATGGAGTTGTATGCTCTCAAAGTGGTGATAATTCCAATAAATAGATCAAAAAAGAAAGGGGAGGAGCTATGCACTCCAACTGTTTGACGAAATGCTTGAAAGAGCCATCTCACCTAAGTCAGACCTTATAACATCACCTGACGTACACATGACTGTGAATTTATGGCCCTCACTAGAAATTTACTCTTTTGCAGTTTTTTACCTGCCTAGCTAATGAATATGAAAGAAGGCATATGTCAGCTTCCTCTATTGCAAGGTAATTTAATTCCATATCTATTGAGGTAGTTTTTGATCATTATGAAATAAAGTAACAAATTCATTTTCAATCTATTCATTAAAGTGTAAATAAGCTTACTAAGATAAAAAATGATAAAAAATTAATGCTAATGTTTCCTCACCACAGGTCAACTCTATTTTATAAATTTTAACTTATAAGTCAAACTTTCCATTTATGTGATTGTACACTCACTTTTCACTTTCTATTCCTCTATCAGACATTAAAGTGCTTGGGTCAATTTGTTCAGAACTTTCAAAGCCTAACAAAAAGTCAGTTCATGGGTAAGTTTGTCTTTTTTTTCATTGTCCCCCTTTTCCAAATCAGCTCTGTTATTGTTCATAAAGCTTAAAAAGACTGCTTTTTCCCAGAGGTTTTGGTTCCATTATGGCAAACATTCTTCTAAAAAAAACTGAATTTTTTAACACATGATCATGAGACAAGTATCTTTTTAACACATGATTTTATACAATAATAATACTAGAAACCAGCCCATCCAGCAGGTCGTGAAGCTGAATTACTTTCTTTGTTTTTGAACTCCTCCCCATAACTAGAACGCCCGGAATTAGTGGTGATGATAGGGATATTAGGTGTTGTGTTTACCTGAGAGTGAGAACTAGCAGAGGCAGGAACCGTTGTGAAGCTTTCTTCTCCAAAACCCCATCTGGTGGTGCGGCCTTCAGCTGCTTGCTTGTTCTGGTGCCCATTGTTTCTTATAATCTTATTCTAATAGATTTGGAGTTTTTTGTGGGATTCTCCTCAGGAAATGCCTGCCATGAATTTTGTTCAGGGGAATCTTTATCAAATAATCCCTTTTCAACCTCCCAAACTCTTCCATCTTTCACTTTCTTCTATTAAAACTAAACAAACAAATTAATACCATTCTTTTTGCCTATAAGAAACCAACTGAATTGAAGAGGAGTAACCTAATGTTAACGGTACAAACATGAAAAAGAAACAGCCCCATAAAGTTGTGTAGATTAAGTGTTTTACCCATTAACTCTATTAAGTAAAAAAGAAGCACGTTAGTGTCTCTTTATGCAAGCTTAACCTTAAATACATACCTTATCTTAAACTTAAAGCTTCTTACTGCTCCTAAGTTAATTTACATTTATGCCCTTTGTTTTCTTTTTCATTACATACAACAATGAAGTAACTGATGTCTGTTTCTTTCTACTCATACATATGTCTAGTTCACCATAAAACTCCTTCATTGTAGCAATATCTTTTTTCCTTTCCTCTTCAAGTGCTTCTTTCTCCTCCTGAAGTTCAGTTACTTTCTTCAACATATCTTGTCCTCGTTTATTCTCTTTAAGTATTTGCTTACGAAGAGACTCCAACTCCAAATCTGACATTTCCACTTGCGTTCCCAACCTTGAAACATTACTTTTCAAAACTTCAATTTCATTTCTTGATGCTTCAGCACAAAGTCTATGATCCTCATTGTTTTGAATTTGATTGTTGTTGTTGTGCTCTGGGATTTTTATTAAATCAGCCATACTTCTATCTGAAAGTGAACCCATTGACCAATATGTGTTTGATCTTTGTTTTTGATGAGGTTTTGAGTTCCTTGAAACAGTTGTATTTTGATTAACATTAAAAAGCAATCTATAAGAAAAATCCAAAACGGGTGGCTATGATTCTGTTTTCCATCAGATCTATAGTCATATTGTAAAAATCATACCTTGAGCTATAGAACTCAAACGGACCCCAAACCAGTTCCCAAAGTTCACAAATTGAGTTGGCTAACTTTCTTAAGCAGCCCAACTTCACTGGTAAGGACGTTATCTATGTGCAAGAATGGAATGTTTGCTGTTAGGTCTGATCCGGGTCTGTTTTGATATGTCATTTTGTTTTCATCATTTATAAGGCTTGGAAAAGGATCCAGAGTGATTCCAAGTTTCTATATGTTCCTGATATTATGAATTTAAGATCTGGAGCAGATGGGGTGTTATTTCCAATTATAAATTGGTTAGAATTGATCCAGACTCCAGATCAGTGGGCAGTCACCAGCTTTTACTAGTGTTGTGATTGTCCACAATGTGAATTTTATATCCGGAGCTTGGGAAATGCTTTTCATTCAATTCCAACTCTGAGACTTTCAATTGTATGTCCTTTACTTCTCTGAATTTTGGTTTGGACGAATTCTACTCACAAGTTGGGTAGAATTGGCCAACCTCACTTGACTGTCTTGTTGGAGATAGAAGTGATACACCTTTTTGTAAAATTCATATTTAATTCATCCTTTGGAGTTAGAAGGAGTTCTTTATAGTTCTGGAATCCTGAACAATCATAGTTTTCTATAAAATTTAGTTAAAGCTATGTTTCTGTTTTAGATTTTGGAGTAAATCCGTTTTGAACAGCAGGTCTGTTTTAGAGACCTTGCTGTGATTACTCTTTTCTCAACTCATAGCTTCATTACTTCTCCTTTCTAACCTTTAGTCCTTCTAAGATGGGTTTTAAAAGTTTAAAATTTTTGCAAGTGTGCTATTGAAAATGAATAGCTGTACAGCTCTTTGTTGTATCTCAGTATTTATTATAAACTCACTTGCTGAATATTGCCCAGATCTGGTTTTGTAATTCGGGATCTGGTGGTTGAGAGTGCATCAAAATCTTTGCGTATGTTGAGAGAAGAATGGATATTGTTGGAGTCCTGTAGAAACAAAAAAAAAATAGATGATGATCACAAAAGAAAACATAGATGTATAGAAATAGAAATACTCACGATACAGTAGGAAGCTTCTCATGTATAATGACAAAAATGTCCTTTGGGCTACACCCAGGTCGTCTGGCCAAAAGATGGCTGTATTCTCCAAGCAGATAAGCACTAACCTGCATAATGACATCAGCATACAGTTGTCTATATTTGTGTAGGAAATATAAGATATAATCTACATACCTTCACCATTGTCTCATGTATTGCAGGCTTATCAAGATATTCTCTAGCTTTGAGAGCTGCATAAGGCTAATGATTAAAAAAAGAAAAGTGAGTCAGTAGTAAGTCCTATGAACTTTAATAATGCAGATACCAATCTACATTCTACAATACCAAATTAATTAGAATATTCATGAATCATAATGGAGATTCTAAAGATCATCATCCAAATGCACCAAAATTTAGAGTAAGATCGAACCACTATTAATGAAGGTATTCTACTGGGCTAGGATGCTTGTTGTTTGGATATGGAGCCATGGAAGAACTTGGACCCTTCCGTGTTAACAGTGATGGAAAAACACTCTACCCCAACCACTATGCATGGAACAATGGTAACAAAAATTCCTTTAATTACTATGTCTCATTCACATCACTTATAATCTTAGTCCCTGTCTTGCTGGTGCATGCCTAACCCTATAAAACCTTTGCTTTTGAGGTACTAACTGTTTTCTCTTGGAATTTTTTTTGCCTGAGATTTTTTGCTGCCAGCTATCCCTTCGGGACCACTCTTATGTATTATGTTAAAAGCACCAATTCAGAAATTTGCTGATTATGTAAGTCAGCTTTCCTCTTCCTTTTTGCTTTTTATTATTTATGCACCCTTATGCCACAAATCTCTTTATTTATCATACTAAATATGCAACCATCCATTATTTTACTCCTAACTTGTTGTATAATTCATTCATGTCAGCTGCATATATGTTGCATAAAATAAATTGGTAAAAGTAGACATGTGAATTATGCCTCTGTTATCTCAAATCTTACATTTATTTTTATTTCTGTTATTGTTTTTTCCAGCTTTTAGGTGTTGGTGTCAAGCTTGTTGGCAATACAGTGTGGAGTACCCTCTTTCATCAATTCTTAATAGTGATGTCACGTGAGAAATCATTTTTCTTTTTGTTAAACAAGTCTTTATTATCATGTATTAGGTCATACCATGGGTAAAAACAGCCTTGCCCCTGGTTCCGGGGTTGTCACAAAATACTTGACTTTTTAACTTTGTTTGTGGTTTCATTTAGTAATAATCCTTCTGAGGGGGTGTTTGTTGGGCTGCTTCTTTCAATGTCATTAACAACAGTGGTAAGTAAAATCTTACTACTATGAACCTCTTTTGCTTAAACCTACCTTATTGACCTGTAGCTGATTAAACATTAAATTAATTATGCAGGTTTTGAAGTTTTTGATGGAAAAGAATAGTGTTAATGCTCTTCATAGAAAAGTATGTTGGTATTTTAGGAAATTTGGCTAATAATTTAGTTAATTATATAAAAAATGTTGAAATCTTACATTTGTCTACTATTGGAATGATTATTTGTAGTATTACATTTGTCTACTATTCGAATGATTATTTGTATAACATTAACTTTTGTGCAATGCATTGTATTATTTGTATATGGTATTTTATTTTCCATTATGTGACATAAAATGTAAATTTAATATGAAAATAAGTAAATCCATAAATAATTTTTTTTTTTAATTTAAAATTACGATACGCAAAAATGTGTGTCATCTTCATTTATGACATGGCCTTTCTTGACAGGGGCTTTCTTGATACGCATTGTGTGTCATTAACACGCGCGTCGTAAGGTTACGACACGCGAATGCGTGTCGTCTTCCTTTATGACAGGGCCTTCCTTGATACGCATTGCGTGTCGTAACCGCGCGTCGTAAATGCGTGTCGTAAATGCGCGTCGTAAATGCGCGTCGTCTCTAGACGACGCGCAAATGCGCGTCGTCTATCTTTATGACATGGCCTTCCTTGACACGCATTTGCGCGTCGTCTGAGCCATTTACGACGCGCAATGAGCGTCGTAAAAGGCCTTTTTTCTTGTAGTGTATATATATATATACATATATATATATATATATATATATATATATATATATATATATATATATATATATATGAATTTCATGTTGGATTGGTTCAACTTAAGAAAATTCTATATATTGCGTTCTCAAAATTCGATTATGATTACGACATCCGTTTTCATAGTCAAATTTTGAGAAATGGCAAACAAAAATTATTATGGAAAAAGATTGGTCTAGAACCATGTATTTATGTGAAACATCATGAATCATGTCCCATTTATGTTGGGTACAAGATCGATTACATGTGCTATAATATTTATCCTTTCTGAATTGTCCTAATGCCTTGGGGCATTAAGGGGAACAATGTCTAGAATTGGATATGACTAAAGTGATTAAGTAATTATCTAAGACAATCTAAGGTTTACCAATGATTGGTTACTCAAGGATAGTTGGAAGTACACTGTTAATATTGGAAAGACCATATTGACATAGTTTGAAAGGAGGCAACTCTTGTTCAGAAGTGGTAGTCAAAATGGGAATATAAAGTTGTCTTCATAGGTGGAAGTAATATGTGTAAGGTTAAAGAAACTTAATGCAAGAAGCATGTTCAAAGCAATTCACTTTGAATTTGAGACATTGTTTCCATGGAATTGCTCTCCATTGGAATACTCTATAATGATTGTTGCCAAGTCTTTGTGGATTTGGGCATAATCATTACAAGAGGATCAATGCATACAAGTTTAAAATCTAAACATATTTTGATAAATGTTAGGAATTCTGACATTTACATCAAGGATTTGGAAGTGTGAAAAGAGAATCATTGAAATTATGTTCAATCGGTCTAGTTCACAAAGTAAGGATCATAGTGTACATGCTTGGAGCATGGGACAACTAGTGCTTTTATTTCAAGTATAAAGTTGATAAAACCGAAACAATGAATAATGAGTAATCAGTATGGTGATAAATAGAAAGTGGTTTGTTTATATTCATAGGTTTTGATACCATATTAAATTCATTTATTCTTGTGTTTCACTCTGTATGTTTTGACTTCCATAATAACTAGGTTATTCTTCCGGAATTACTAAGTTATTCAAACGATCCATAGTCAGTCATATGTTGGAAGTAGATATGAATCAAAACTATCATCGGTTGGCTTGTAGAGGTCCAAGTTGGTGGACAAAGTTGAGCTACAACACTCATGAATGCTCATAAGTTCTGAGTATTGGATTCAACCCGCGCACATTTGAATTACTTCATGGATTTTATAATGTGTGATCATGAGACGATAATATCTTATATTCTTCCAACCTAGAGATATAAGTTGTTACTGTGAGTCGGTTGTATATTGATTCCAAGAAAACGCATTCGCTAACTCGATGTTATAAAACGTGCCTTCGTGTAAGATTTAACAAGTAGTAGAACAAGC
This sequence comes from Lactuca sativa, assembly GCF_002870075.4. NCBI lineage: Eukaryota > Viridiplantae > Streptophyta > Magnoliopsida > Asterales > Asteraceae > Lactuca > Lactuca sativa. Next base: position 127,224,346 of record NC_056623.2, on the reverse strand, counting down.
CATATGAGTCGAAGTTTATCCATTCCTTTTACCATCAGGATAAAAGCGATATTTGTAGGCCCCTCGATGATTTAATGATGACACATGTGAGTGTTTGGCCAAGCCAGGTGCGATTTGATTTGTTCAATCAGTCAGTCGTCATGAATCGGAAATCGGGAAACAACAAATGGACAGAGAGAATAATTATAATCCATGTCTCAGTCCATATGATATCTAGAATGGAAGAATATATGATCCCTTATCTAATGGACAAGTCTGTAGAACCTGGTTCCCGGTGCGTACTCCTTGCTATTTACATTTTTAAAATAATCCATTTTGCCTTGGACGCGGCGAGTTGTTGGGCCCACTCGTCGAGTAGGAGTGAGTTAAGGCGCGGGAATTGGACTTTGGACTCGGCGAGTCAGTCTCTGGACTCTGCGAGTAGACCCTGTTTGGGCAAAAACCCTAATCTGGGTGTTTGTACCCTATTTAAACGTTCTAACTTGGCCTCCTTTGTCCCTAACACTTCCATAGAGCAGTAGAGCGAGACCCTAGCCCCCATATTGTTCTTGAGTGTGTTTTTGGCTTTGTGAAGAAGGTTTGGAGCTTAGAAGAAGAAAGAGGTGGTTGAAGAGTGCAAGGAAAGGAGTAGATGCGAACTCTACTCAGGGAGAAGCTTCCATTCAGGTAGAAAAGTCCATACCTTGATCTTTAGGTCATTAGTTACCATTTTTGTCCCAATTTGGTGGTTTTCAATCCCTAAATCACCAAACTCCATGTGTTGTGGTTAATGATCCGAAAGGACTTCAGATCTAGACTTATTAGATGAATTAGAAGCATAAAGTTTCTGTGGTTGAAGTGATTGAGGTCCCCATTGAGTGTATGACCTCATTAAGAGTTTGGTTTTGGCCTTATGAGCTTATAGGGCCATGCATGTAGGTAAAGTTTGCAACTTTACGTGATAAGAATGCTCAAGGAACATGGATATGTGGTTTTAAAGCGTTGCATGTCTCAGATTTGGCCTATATGGGAAATGGGTCATAGGGACTCGGCGAGTCCCTAGGAGGAACTCGGCGAGTTCCATGAAGATGGCCTTAGACTCGGCGAGTTGGATGAACAACTCGGCGAGTCCTATAAAGATTTCCTGGAACTCGGCGAGTTGTTCTTCAAACTCGGCGAGTCTTGTTGCGAGTCGGTTCAATCATCCCAAGTAATGAGTTAAGGGTAATTTAGTGAGTGGGAAGAAGGACTGGTCGAGTAGGGTCGAGTTAATAGGAGAAGGACTCGGCGAGTCTATGCCATGAATCAGTGAGTCCAGTCAAATGGACATTCACTTTGACCAAGGAGTTGACCTTGGACCAAGGGAGGGTCAGTCCTTTGACCTAAGGGTATTTATGGGTGTCTAACCTATGTTTATGGTTTATAGCCGGAGGATTTGCGATTCAGCAGTCAGGCGCTCAGCAAGCAGACTTCAGCAGTTACTTTCGAGGTGAGTTACCTTCCAGTAGCGGTGGGTTTAAGGACACAATGCCGGCCCACCAGTAGGAGACGTATGATAGATGGTTGTCTTTGTGATATCATCTAGGTTTGCTACTACCTGATATGTTATATGCTAGCATGATAGGTTGTATGTGATAGTAGTAGAGTTCGGTTGTTAGGACCGAAGGGTAGTCAGACACCCCAGGTACGTCTGACAGTATGTGATGATGTGTTTGCATGCTGGCTTGTTATGTTATATGCGATAGAGGTAGTAGAAGGGGACCAGTCCCCGAGTTCGGTTGTTAGGACCGAAGGGTAGCTCTGGCACCCCAAATATGTCTAGTAATATGCTTATGATATGTTATATGTGATAGTAGTATTAGGGGGTGAAATAGTCCCTGAGGTTCGGTTGTTAGGACCGAAGGGTAGTTAGCACCCCAGAATGGCTTGACATGGGTAGTCAGCACCCCAGAATGGCTTGAGACGGGTAGGTCGGCACCCCAGAATGGCCGTACCGGGTAGGTTAGGCACCCCAGAATTGTCTGGCAATATGTATGATATGTGATTATATGGTATGTGGTACAGTGGGGGGGGGGGGGGGGGAACTCACTAACCTTCATGCTTACGGTTTTCAGTTCTTGTATCAGGTACCTCTTCTGTCAAGGGGAAGGAGCTGGCGCGGTAGCAGCGCATCACACACGCTTTTTTGATTTCCGCACCAAGAGTCATTCTGGGATTTTGTACTCTAACATTTTCATGTTTTATGTTTTGGTTTACGGCCACGAGACATGTTTTATCAAATATTATGATCGTGTGATATTTTGTTACAAACACTTTTTCAAATCGCTTAATTAAAAACAAAATTTTTGGCCCGTATTTTTGGGATGTTACAAGTTTGTATCAGAGCCCTAGTTTGAGGGATTTGGACACCCCTTTGTGGGTGTCTGGAATCAAATCTAGGGACTAAAATAATTTGAAAAAGAAAATTTTTTCTAAGAGTTTTTAAGAAGGAACGAAATGTGTGATGTGCGCGACCGGCCTAGCTCAAGTAAGTGTTCCCCAAAGTACCTATGCAAGCTTATGTTATGTTTATCAGTTTCAGTAGAACAACATGCTACAATAGGACTAAGGATCTAGCAGTGATCAACAGTAGTGTAAGGGATCTGGTGGAGTCGAGGCAGTCCTTGAAGAAGGTATGGATAGATGTGGAAGGTAGTATGGGCCCATACTACTGGAAGCAGAGGATCCATACGCGAACCAATGAAGGCTAAGATAAGACCGGGGAGCTTGTAGTAGATGTGATCCCCCAAGAGGTATCAGTATCACTAACGGGTGTTATTTATGTATTGCAGAATGGTGGTACTACGTCTGAGGCCGACAGTTGGCAATTCAGGAGAGGGATCGGGTTCGGGATCAGGTTCCGAGCCAGTAGATGAGAGGCTACGTGAGTTCATCGCATCAGAGATCACCAGAGGCATACTTGAGTCGACCCCCATCATCTTTGGGTCGATCAAGGAGGGGATAGTTGAGTTGATGGAGGATCGCCTCATGGCGTTCAAGAGCGACATGGCATCTGGCTAGTCGGGATATCGCACACTGTCCTTTAAGGACTTTAGGGGCAGTGGTTCGTTGGATTTTCATGGGGCAAAGGACCCCATAGCTTCCAAGCGATAGATTGCAGACATTGAGTCTACACAGTTAACTAGCTTCTGCCCTGAGGGGTCAAAGGTGAGGTTTGCAGCAGTGTGTGTACGAGATAGAGCTAGGGATTGGTGGGAGTGCATTGGTGACTCGTTGGGAGCCTCGGCTGTCGAGGCTATGAACTGGTGGGAATTTGTGACCAGGTTCAAGGCAGAGTTTGCACCAGCTGTCGAGCTTCAGCAGCTGGCCAGGGAGTTGTTAGATATGAGGCAGACGACAGAGACCATGGCGGAGATCATCGCCAAATTCCGCGAGAGGGCGTTGTTGGTGTCCCAGTATGCGGGTGATGAGGATATGAGGATGACCCGCTATCATGACATGCTACGAGCTGATATTCGGGAGCATGTCATTTTTTTAGCTTGCCCTACCCTGGACTCTATGATTCCCAGGGCGCGGGAGAGGGAGATAGATCTAGAGCACGTACGGAAGAGGAAGACAGAGGAGGGGTAGATAGGAGGGGCTTCAGGGAAGAAGCCCAAGGGATCAAATGGTAGGCCGAAAGGCCAGTCAGGACCGAGCTGCTGCCAGAAATGCGGCAAGCCTCATGAGGGAGCATGTAGACTGGGGTCGTCGGTGTGCTATAAGTGCGGTAAGACGATGCATTTCACCAGGGATTGCACCGCCCCTGCACCTGTGATACAGACGTTTGAGTTGCTGTGTTTTCACTACAACCAGAGGGGCCACAAGAAGGCCAATTGCCCTCAGTTGACAGCACCCGCGTCAGTGAAGGCGCCAACTCCAGCGACCCTGCGGATCACTGATGGCCGGCAGGGAAAGGCAGAGGCTCCAGTGGTGAGGAGCCGGACATTTCAGCTGACTACCGAGGAGGTATGTGCCGCACCCAATGTGGTGACGGGTATGATTCTTTCCCTCTATTTCATTTTCATGTTGTTATGTTATTGATATGTGCTCTGTGTATATGCTTTAGGATTGTTCCATGTGAACGGTATCCCTATTCAGGTGTTGTTTGACTCGGGTGCTACCCAATCGTTTGTTTCTCTTGCGCTTAGCAAGAAGTTTACTGAGTCTCCAGGCATGTTGGATTGCCCTTTAGAGGTAGAAATCTCCGATGATCGATTGGTGCGGGCATCAGCAGTGTTCAGAGATTATTCGAGGAGCACTACTTGGTGGATTTGGTTCCCATTCCGTTGCGTGGGAACAAGGTGATTATAGGCATGGATTGGTTGAGCCCTAATGGGGGCGGTGATAGATTATGCACAATAGCTAGTGCGAATCAGGACCCCAAGCGGGGGAGAGTTGGTGATCCACGGCGAGAGGCCACAGCATGGACCCACAGTATGTTCAGCAGCGAGAGCTAGGCGCTACCTTCAACAGCGTTGCACGGGATATGTCGCGTATGTTGTGGATACTAGGGAGGCGGGTAAGGCGATGGTGAACGAGATTCCAGTGGTGTGAGATTACGCTGATGTGTTTCCGGAGGAGCCTCCTGGAATACCTCCGGAGCGACAGGTAGAGTTCAGGATCGACCTAGTCCCTAGTGCGGCTCTGATAGCCAAGGCACCGTATCGGTTGGCTCCTCCTGAGATGCAGGAGTTGTCTACACAGCTACAGGAGCTGTTAGACAAGGGATTCAGTAGACCGAGCAGTTCACCCTGGGGAGCCCCGATCCTGTTTGTTCAAAAGAAGGACGGGTCGCATCAGATGTGTATAGATTACTGGGAGCTGAACAAGGTAACGGTGAAGAACCGTTACCCGCTCCCGAGGATTGACGACCTCTTTGATCAGTTGCAGGGAGCATCTTAGTTCTCCAAGATCGATTTGCATTCAGGTTACCATCAGATGAGGGTCAGAGAGGAGGATGTGCAGAACACCGCGTTTCGGACATGTTATGGCCATTATGAGTTCGTGGTGATGCCGTTCGGGCTTACCAATGCTCCTGCTGTGTTCATGGACCTCATGAACCGTGTATGCAGACTGATGTTGGATCGATCTGTGATAGTTTTTCATTGATGATATCTTTGTTTATTCCAAGATGCAGGAGGAGCATGAGGAGCATCTGAGAGAGGTTTTGGAGACTCTAAGGAGGGAGAGCTTGTACGCTAAGTTCTCCAAGTGCGAGTTCTGGTTGCACGAGGTGCAATTCCTTAGGCACCTTGTCAACCAGAATGGTATACTGGTCGACCCGGACAAGTTAGAGGCTGTGATAAGATGCGAGGTTCCGAAGTCTCCATCCGAGATTCGGAGTTTCCTGGGTTAGGTAGATATTATCGGAGATTCATTCAGGACTTCTCCAACATAGCCGTACCCCTGACACGGTTGACTAAGAAAGTTGTGGTCTTTCAATGGGGGCCTGAGCAATAACCAGCATTCGAGGTTCTAAGACAAATATTGTGCGAGGTGCCAATCTTAGCCCTATCAGAGGGCGTGGAGGATTTTGTGGTATATTGTGACACGTCCATTTCGGGGTTAGGCGTAGTGCTGATGCAGAGAGGGTACGTCATAGCCTACGCTTCGAGGAAGCTGAAGCCTCACAAGGCAAACTACCCGACGCATGATTTAGAGTTGGGAGCGGTGGTCTTCGCCCTCAATATTTGGCGACATTACCTCTACGGGGTTCGATGTACCATTTACACGGACCACAAGAGTTTGAGGTACCTCATGGATTAGCCGAATTTGAACATGATGCAGCACCGGTGGCTTGATGTGGTGAAGGATTATGATTGTGAGATCCTTTACCACCCGGGGAAGGCCAATGTGGTGGCCGATGTACTTAGCCGCAAGGCGGCGCCGATCAGGGATATTTGCATGCGGATGACAGTGGTGACTCCGCTTTTGGAGTGGATTCGGGAGGCCCAGCAGGAGGCCCTGAAGAAGGAACATTGGTAGAGTGAGCGCATAGTGGGTCGGGTTTCCTCCTTCGACTATGATAGCAGGGGATTATTGATATTACACCGCAGGGTATGGGTGCCATACCTCGGAGGCATGCGCCAGATCTTGATGGAGGAGGTGCAAAAATCCCGATTCTCTATTCATCCTGGGGCGACGAAGATATATAGGGATCTTCGTCTGGACTATTGGTGGCCCTGCATGAAGTGGGACATGGCTTGGTACATCGAGCGGTGCTTGACCTGTTGGAAGCTCAAGGCCGAGCATCAGAGACCACATGACAAGATGCAGCTGTTGGATATCCCGTTGTGGAAATGGGAAGATATTACGATGGATTTTATCATGAAGCTTCCCAGGACCGTGCGAGGAGTGGATTCTATATGGGTCATTGTGGATCGATTGACCAAGAGCGCCCATTTTATTCCGATTCAGGAGAGCATCTCGGCCGAGAAGTTGGCCGATATCTATATCAGGGAGATAGTGGCGCGGCGCGGGGTGCTAGTATCAGTGATTTTTAGACAGAGATGTGCATTTTACTTCCAGGTTTTGGAAGAAGTTTCATGATGAGTTGGGCACTCGTCTTCATTTTAGCACTGTCTTCCACCCGCAGACAGATGGTCAGAGTGAGCGGACCATCCAGACTCTTGAGGATATGCTGCCGGCATGCGTGCTAGATTTCGGTGGTAGTTGGGATACCTACCTTCCTTTAGCTGAGTTCTCATACAACAACAGCTACGACGCAAGTATTGACCGTCCTCCCTTCGAGATGTTGTACAGACGGAGATGCAGGACCACGATATGTTAGGGAGAGGTTGGCCAGAGGGTCATGGGAAGCACTGAAGTGGTGCTCCAGACGACAGAGAAGATTCAGCAGGTCCGGAGCAGGCTTCAGACTGCTCAGAGTTGGTAGAAAAGTTACGCCGACAAGCGCCATTCAGACTTGGAATTCCAAGTCGGGGATATGGTTCTTCTGAAAGTGTCGCCATGGAAATGTGTCATCCGATTCAGAAAGCGGGGTAAGTTAGGCCCAAGGTACATCGGACCATTTAGGGTTGTAGCCCGGGTGGGCAAGGTTGCGTATAGGTTGGATCTACCAGCCGAACTCAGCCAGATCCATAACACTTTCCACGTCTCTGAGTTGTGGAAGTGTTTGGTGGATGACTCGGTAGTGGTGCCTTTGGAGGATATTTAGGTCGATGACAGCCTGAATTACATCAAGCGGCCTGTGGTAATCCTCGATAGGAAGTCGAAGGATGTGAGGAACAAAAGGGTGGAACCCGTGAAGGTGCAATGGCAGCACCGGAAGGGTTCGGAGTGGACTTGGGAGCCGGTGGAAGAGATGATGGAGCACTACCCCGAGCTGTTTCAGGATCGAGCAGCAGACTTCGAGGATGAAGTCTAAGATAAGTGGGGGAGATTTGAAGCACCTGGTTCCCGGTACGTACTCCTTGCTATTTACATTTTTAAAATAATGCATTTTGCCTTGGACTCGACGAGTTGATGGGCCAACTCGCCGGGAATTGGACTTTGGACTCGGCGAGTCGGTCCCCGGACTCGGCGAGTAGACCCTGTTTGGGAAAAAACGCTAATCCGGATGTTTGCACCCTATTTAAACATTCTAACTTGGCCTCATTTGTCCTTAACACTTCCAGAGAGCAGTAGAGCGAGACCCTAGCACCTATATTGTTCTTGAGTGTGTTTTTGGCTTTGTGAAGAAGGTTTGGAGCTTAGAAGAAGAAAGAGGTGGTTGAAAAGTGCAAGGAAAGGAGTAGATCCGAACTCTACTCAGGGAGAAGCTTCCATTCAGGTAGAAAAGTCCCTACCTTGATCTTTGGGTCATTAGTTACCATTTTTGTCCCAATTTGGTGGTTTTCAAGCCCTAAATCACCAAACTCCATGTGTTGTGCTTAATGATACGAAAGGATTCCAGATCTAGACTTATTGGATGAATTAGAAGCATAAAATTTCTGTGGTTGAAGTTATTGAGGTCCCCATTGAGTGTATGACCTCATTAAGAGTTTGGTTTTGGCCTTATGAGCTTATAGGGCCATGCATGCACGTAAAATTTGCAACTTTACGTGATAAGCATGATCAAGGAACATGGATATGTGGTTTTGAAGCGTTGCATGTCTCAGATTTAGCCTATATGGGAAATGTGTCATAGGGACTCAGCGAGTCCCAAGGAGGAACTCGGCGAGTTCCATGAAGATGGCCTTAGACTCAGCGAGTTGGATGAACAACTCAGCAAGTCCTATGAAGATTGCCTGGAACTCGGTGAGTTTTTCTTCAAACTCGGCAAGTCGGGTCGCGAGTCGGTTCAATCGTCTCAAGTAATGAGTTAAGGGTGATTCAGTGAGTGGGAAAAAGGGCTGGTCGAGTAAGGCCGGGTTAATAGGAGAAGGAATCGGCGAGTCTATGCCATGACTCAGCGAGTCCAGTTAAATGGACATTGACTTTGACCAAGGAGTTGACCTTGGACCAAGGGAGGGTTAGTCTTTTGACCTAAGGGTATTTATGGGTGTCTAACCTATGTTTATGATTTATAGCCGGAGGATTTGCGATTAAGCAGTCAGGCGCTCAGCAAGCAGACTTCAGCAGCTACTTTCGAGGTGAGTTACCTTCCAGTAGCAGTGGGTCTAAAGCCACAATTCCGGCCCACTAGTAGGAGACGTATGGTAGATGATTGTCTTTGTGATATCATCTAGGTTTGCTACTACCTGATATGTTATATGCTAGCATGATATGTTGTATGTGATAGTAGTAGAGTTCAGTTGTTAGGACCGAAGGGTAGTCAGACACCCCGGGTACGTCTGACAGTATGTGATGATGTGTTTGGATGCTGGCTTGTTATGTTATATGCGATAGAGGTAGTAGGAGGGGACCAGTCCCCGAGTTCGGTTGTTAGGATCGAAGGGTATCTCAAGCACCCCAGATATGTCTGGTAATATGTTTATGATATGTTATATGTGATAGTGGTAGTAGGGGGTGAAATAGTCCTCAAGGTTCGGTTGTTAGGACCGAAGGGTAGTCAACACCCCAGCACGGCTTGACATGAGTAGTCAGCACCCCATAATGGCTTGACACGGGTAGGTCGGCACCCCAGAATGGCCGTACCGGGTAGGTCAGGCACCCCAGAATTACCTGGCAGTATGTATGTATGTGATTATATGGTATGTGGTACAGTGGGGGGGGGGGGGAACTCACTAAGATTCGTGCTTATAGTTTTTAGTTGTTGTTTCAGGTACCTCTTCTATCAAGGGGAAGGAGCTGGCGCGGTAGCGGCGCATCACACACGCTCTTTTAATTTCCGCACCAAGAGTCATTCTGGGATTTTGTACTCTGACATTTTCATGTTTTATGTTTTGGTTTACGGCCACGAGATATGTTTTATCAAATATTATGATCGTGTGATATTTTGTTACAAACACTTTTTCAAATCGCTTAATTAAAAACGAAATTTTTGGCCCGTAATTTTGGGATGTTACAAGGTCATTGACAAAGGTCAGAGTTCGACAGCGGCTTTAAGAGCTATGATTGCCAATTAGGATTTGAAATTATACTCTATAATAGTTTTAGAGTTATCCAAGTGGGAGACTCTTGGATTAATGTCTAAGTCCATAACTATATTTGGTATGTACTTGACCCGACCCGACATGGTCCATTTGGGTTCCACTTTACCGACACAATTTATATGGATAGTCTTTTGAGAATAGTATATTTATGATTTATATTAATATATTATAAGTTCTAATATATTAATATGGAATTATATTATTTAATTAGTATTGATCAAGAATTAATTCAGAATTAATTAAGTGATCAAAAGGAACTAGTTAAATATGGACTCTTATATATATATATATATATATATATATATATATATATATATATATATATATATATATATATATATATATATATATGGAATGGGCCAAGTTCATTTAGGTTGGGCTAAGCTATCATGGATAGTCCATGGAGTTTTAAATCATGGATCCTATGAAATGAAAGGTCATGGGTATTAGGGTTTACATGGATGTAACCCTAATCCTCCATACTATATAAAGAGGCCTTTGGCACAAGAAATGGCAGTAGTGTGTGAGTACATAAGAGTGGGCCGATTTTAGTGTGCATACATATTCTATCAAGTTCTTCCAAGGTGTTTTGGTGATTTGTGATTCCACTTGAGGATTCCACACTATTGGGGCTAAGCTCTTAAATCTTGAAGACATCAAGCTACATCAAAAGGTCTATCATCTAACTAGAACTTTGTAGTATAGGTGCTTCATAATATGCTAGTTAGGATGAAACCTTGGAATATTTAATATTTGCATATATAATAGATCCAAGGTTTATAGGGTTGCATGTACACCATAGGAGTGATAGAATGCTCAAAACCCAACAGAATCAAATCAATCCAAAACTCCACCTGCCTCTCAGGAGGTACACCTGGTAACTCCTTGGGAAAAACATCCGGGAACTCACACACAACCGGAGTGTCGGAGATGGAACTCGACTTCTCAGTGGCAACCCTCATATCTATCACATATACTAAAAAGCCCATAAATCCTTGTTGTAAACTCTGCATTGCCCTGGCAGTAGAATAGAAAGCTGATCCAGATCTGGTCCCCTCGCGATACATAGTAAGCACTCCCCCACCAGGGTCTCGTATGGTCACCATCTAACACTCACAGTCAATTAAAGCTCCAAACTGGCTCAATCAGTCCATGCCCACTATAACACAGACATCACCTATTGCTGTTGGTACCATATCTATCAGGAACTCAACACCAAAAATCTCCAATACACACCCCCGAAATACATCAATGGCGATAACCGCATGCTCGTCAGCTATAGAAACCCTCAGTGGTCGACTCAATGCCTCACGTCCGACACTAATGTGATGACTAAAGGATAAAGACACAAAAGATCGACTCACACTTGAGTCAGATAACACCAAAGTAGGCACATAACTCACAAGAAAAGTACCTATATACAACACAATATAAGCATAAAAAAATCTCAAAATAACATAAATAAGGAGATACATACCAGCAAAAACATCAGACACCACTCGGACCTCCTCTGCGGTCAACTGGAATGCTCTCCCACGAGCTCTCAGAGACTCAGACTTCCACGGCCGACCATCAGTAACATGTAAAGCAGCAGGAGTAGCAGTCATGGCTGATCCCTAGGTGAGCTGGGGATACTCGACCTTCCGATGGCCCGTCTGGTTGTAGTGAAAGCAAACCTAAAACTGCTTGGGGGCAGTCCCTCACCATGTGCCCCTGCTTGCCACATTTCTAGCAAATCCCCGCTTGACAAGACCCCTCGTGGCTCTTGCTGCACTTGCTACAAGTTCGGCTCTTCTACCCCCCAACTGTCGAATCAGCGGGCTTAGCCCGCTTTCTCATCGGCTCCGACTGTATCGGTCTGCTGTCTCTCCCATGCTGCTCTCCCTCTTCCCTGGTCTAGATCTCCAACTCAATCTACCTCCTCCTGGCATTGGTCTGCAACTCAGCCAATGTCTGATAAGATGAGTTCTCCACAAACTCTCGAATGTCCCTGCTCAATATGCTCAAATACCGACTCACACATAGCTACTCAGTGGACACGTGCTCAGGGAAGAAGAACACCCTCTCATGAAACATCCTCGTAATCTCTGTCACTGACTATGTCTTCTACTTGAGAGATAGGAACTCCTGTGCCAAACATTCCTTCTCCACCCAGGGAACATACTTATGTTGGATCAACTTGGTGAACCTCTCCCAAAACACTGTAGTATGGTTTGCAAGGGTAAAATTAGTCATCACAAACTTCAACCAGTCCTTTGCTCCCAATAGAAGCTGGTTTAGCGCAAACCAGACTCTCAGATGCTCTGGATGTGAGCATGTATAGAAACATCCCTCAGTGTTGAAGATCCATCTCATGGCAGCAATCGGGTCATGTGTCCCATCAAACTATGGTGGCATCGTGTTGCTGAACTCACGAAACAACAATGACTCACCTCCATGTGGCCTGGCTGCAGCAGTAGCAGCCTCCGTAACAGAAGCGTATCGCTCATTGAATGTCTCAATTAACGTGGTATTAATAGACCCGAACATCTCTGGTATGGCCTCTCGGATAGCTGTGTCCACCTTGAAACATCCTTAAATTATGGTCCAAAAATTCCGTTTTAAATCATTAAAGAGTACCCATAACCCATATAACAACATAATAAAATCCCGTATTATGTATCTCAAACAACATGTCAAATGTAGTGTATCAAAATCATGTATCAAATACTAGAGTAAATATCCCACGCTGAAAGCTGTGATGTGTGCCATGCGATCATCCTGATCCCTTCACTTTGCTAGCTGAAGTAACTAAAACCATAACCGAAAACTGTAAGCATGAAGCTTAGTTTGCCCCACCAACCTAACACACACTATACATATATACACACAACTAGGAGATACGGGCCACACCCACACTCCACTAGCTAGGAGATATGGGCCCTACCCACACTCCACTGACTAAGATACGGGTCCCGCCCACACTCAGCTACTATGAGATATGGGCCCCGCCCACACTCAGTTACTAACATGCATACAAGTATCACACAGACAACAAGTACATCTATAATTATCAACCAATCATATATATATATATATATATATATATATATATATATATATATCCATACTCAAATAATGCTACGAGATACGGGCCCCACCCATACTCTACTAACTACAAGATACGGGGACCACCCACACTCAGCTACTAGTTATACACATAACATATACGGGCTGACCATGGTGCCTTCGACCTGTTCTACTAGAGGAAAACTCACCTCTCAAATTGGATGTTGATAACATGTGTGAGGAATCTTTGGTAGCTACTCCCACGACTCTTAGCTAACGCAATACAATAATACTTGGCCAGAAGACTGAAAATTCATCTGAGGGTAAAATGACCATTTTACCCATGGTCAAAGTCAACTCTCTAGTCAAAGTCAACATTCTGGGTTGACCGACTCGCGAGTCAACTCTTCATCTCGTTGAGTACTATATCTCAGAAATCCTGGAATCGCGACTCGACTCGCCGAGTCGTTCGTCTGACTCGTCGAGTCCTATCGAGCTGCTCAGTCGCGACTTGGCAAATCAACTCGTTGAGTCCTTCTACAGACTCGTCAATCTCTATTATAACTAGAATTGGGACATCATGACTTCACTCGTCGATTTCCTTTATGGACTCGATAAGTCCCTCTGTCTGCTTGGCCATCTTAATAGATTAAATCCCTATCTTCTAGATCCAAGGTCCTTAGTTCATTTGGTCACTGGAATGGCCTTTCTAAGGGTAACCTTTCCAACTTTACCCATCCATAACTCTTCTCAAAGGGTTTAGACAAAACCCTAATTCCTTTAGGACATGGATCCTGTCCAAAAAGCTTTAGAATCTCAGATCCACACATGTAAACTTAGATCTAGGGACTAGTTGTTAGATAATCATGTAAAGTCACAAGCTTGGCTCCATGCATGGCCTTTTTGAGCTCAAAAGGACATAATACTTCTTTAGTACTTGCATGTGGACCCCAAGGGCATAAAATTTGCACCTTTAGGTCCTCACAACCTCTCAAGGATCTAGATCCGGATAAGCAACTCATGAGTCAATCCTAACCCACAAGTTAGAAAATCTTGGACCAAAAACCATCAAAAAGAGGTCACAAATAGATCTAAGAAGATAATGATCAAGTTTGAGGCTTTATTACCAGAATATGCAGCTAAAGTGATGAAACTTCTGGATCTAGAATCCTTCTCTTGAGTCTTATAACTTCCTCTTCTTCCACAAGCTTCAAAAGGAACAAATAACACTCAAAAGTAGCTCACACACTCAAAAATCACTCTAGGGTTTCGTAGTTGAGTGTTTGGGACAAGGAGGCTGCAAATGAGGCTAAGGGGTGGCAATTATGGTCTTTAAATACGTTGCAAAACCCTGAAATTAGGGTTTCACCCTGACTGAGCTACTCACCGAGTCACAGGACTTGACTCGCTGAGTAGACAACGTAACTCCATGTATGGTCTGACTTCTACTCGACGAGTTAGGGCTACCAACTTGTCCAGTCTTTCTCTTAAAATAATTATAAATAAATAAATTAGTTAAATGCGTACTAGAGAACCAGGCGTTACAATTCTCCCCCACTTGTGTTAGAGTTCATCGTCGAAGTCTGCTGCATCTGAAAAAACTCGGGGTAGTGTTCCCTTATCTCCTCCTCGGGCTCCCATGTCCAATCTGAATCCTTATGGTGCTACCACTGCACCTTCACTAGCTCAACCCTCTTGTTTCTTAGCTCCTTAATCTTACGATCCAAAATCGCCACCGATCTCTCATTGTAATTCAAGCTGTTATCAACCTGAATATCCTCTAAGGGTACAACCACTGCATCATCCACTAAGCACCTCCGTAGCTGGGAAACGTGGAAGGTGCTGTGGATTTGGCTGATCTTGGCAGGTATATCCAGTATGTACACTACCTTGCCCACCCGGGCTATGACTCTGAAGGGGCCGATATAGGTGGGGCACAACTTGCACCATTTCCGGAACCGTATGACACCCTTCAACGACGATATCTTTAGGAGGACCATGTCGCCCTCTCGAAACTCCAAATTTGAACGCCGCTTGTCGGCGTAGCTCTTCTGTCTACGCTAAGTAGTCTGAAGCCTGCTCCGGACCTGCTGGATCCGCTCTGTGGTCTTGAGTACTACCTCCGTACTCCCCATGACCCTCTGACCGACCTCTACCCAACATATTTGGGTCTTACACTTCCTCCCATAAAGCATCTCGAAGGGAGGTCGGTCCATACCGGCGTGGTAAATGTTGTTATACGAAAAATCTACTAACAAAAGATACGTATCCCAACTGCCACCGAAATCAAAAACACATGCACGAATCATGCCCTTGGGAGTCTGAATCATCCTCTCGGTTTGTCCATCCGTCTGGGAGTGGAAATCGGTGCTGAAATGGAGACGAGTACCCATCTCGTCATGAAACCGCTTCCAAAATCTAGAAGTAAAACGGAAAACTCGGTCTGAAACCACTGAGACAGGCACTCCATGCCACGCCACTACCTCTCGCATGTAAATCTCGGACAATCTCTCGACCGAGATGCTCTCCTAGATCGATATGAAGTGGGCGCTCTTGGTCAACCGATCCACGATGACCCAAATTGCATCAAACCCACGTGCGGTCCTGGGAAGATTAGTGATAAAATTCATAGTAATGTCCTCCCATTTCCACACGGGGATGTCTAATGGCTGCATCTTGCTATGAGGCCTTTGCTTCTCTGCATTGACATTCCTACAGGCCAGTCATCTCTCTACACACCCTGCTACATCCCGCTTCATGCAGGGCCACCAGTAATTAGGATGAAGATCTCTGTAAATCTTCGTCGCCTCGGGATGGATAGAGAACCTGGACTTGGGGGCCTCGTCCATCAATATGGGTCGTACTCCTCCCCAGTACGGTACCTAAACCCTCCTATGCAGGGTCAACAACCCACGTCTGTCATAATCAAAGGAGGCCACCTAGCCTATAATCCGCTCGCACTTCCCGTGCTCCTCCTTCAGACCCTCGGCCTGCACCTCTCGGATCTGCTCCAGCAATGGAGTAATCATTTTCATCCTCAAACATATATCTTGGATCAGGGCCACTACTGCCTTGCGGCTCAGGGCGTCGACCACTACATTGGCCTTACCTGGGTGGTAAAGGATTTCACAATCATAGTTTCACCACATCCAACCACCGACACTGCATCATGTTTAGATTCGGCTGATCCATGAGGTACCTCAAACTCTTGTGGTCCGTGTAAATGGTACAATGGACCCCATAGAGGTAATGCTACCAAATCTTGAGGGTGAACACCACACCCCACAACTCTAAATCGTGCTTCAGATAGCTAGCCTCGTGAGGCTTCAGCTATCTCGAGGCATAAGCTATCACATGACCCTGCTACATCAACACTGCTCCCAAGCTTGTGATCAAAGAATCATAGTAAACTACGAAGTCATCTAGACCCTCTGGCAGAGTGAGAATCAGAACCACGCACAACCGCTACCTGAGCGTCTCAAAGGTTGTCTGCTACTCAGCTCCCCAACGAAAAACCACCGACTTCTTGGTCAATCGGTTCAAAGGAACTACAATCTTGGAGAAGTCCTAAATAAATTTCTTGTAATACCCTTCCAGACCAAGGAAACTCCGAATCTCAGTTGGAGACCTCAAAATCTACCAATGCATCATGACCTCTATCTTGATCGGATCGACCAGAATACCCCTTTGGTTGACAAGATGCCTAAGGAACTACACCTCGCGCTACCATAACTCACACTTGGAGAACTTCGCAAAAAGTATCTCCCTCCTCAGTGTCTCCAGTACCTCCATCAGGTACTCCTCATGATGCTCCTGAGTCTTGGAGTAAACCAAGATGTCATCGATGAAGATTATTATAGACTGATCCAACATCGGTCTACACATGTGGTTCATGAGGTCCATGAATGCAGCTGGAGCATTGGTGAGCCCAAACGACATCACCACAAACTCGTAATAACCATAGCGAGTCCTAAAAGTTGTCTTCTACACATCATCATCCCTGAATCGCATCTTGTGACACCCTGACCGTAAATCAGTCTTGGAGAACCAAGATGCTCCCTGAAGCTGGTCAAACAAATCATTTATCCTTGGAAGTGCGAAACGGTTCTTCACCGTTACCTTATTCAACTCCCGGTAGTCTATGCACATGCAATGTGACCCGTCCTTCTTCTTCGCAAACAGGATCGAGGCTCCCCATGGTGAACTGCTCGGCCTGATAAAACCCTTGTCTAGCAGCTCTTGTAGCTACGTAGACAGCTCCTGCATCTCGGGAGGAGCCAACCAATACGGTGCCTTGGCTATTGGAGCCGTACCAAGGACCAGGTCCATCTTAAACTCGACTTGTCTTTCTTGGGGTATTCTAGGTAAATCCCCCGAGAATACATCCCGATACTCTTGCACTACCGTTGCATCATCAATTGTCGCCTTTTCCTTTTCCCAGGTATCCATGACATAGGCGACGTATCTTGCGCAACCCTGCTGAAGGTGGTACCTCGTTCTCGCTGCTGAACATAAAATTGGTTCGTGCTGTGGCCTCTCGCCCTAGATCACTAACTCTCCCTCACCAGGAGTACGATCCCTCACTAATTGCTGCTCACAGACAATCCTTACCCTTTATAACCTTATTCACACGTAGGGGAATAGGAACTAGGTCTACTGAAAATTGTTAATTGAATAACTGTAGGGTACATCCTCGGTGAACTCTAGCAACCCTGAAGGTCCTGTCATCTACTATCTCTACATCAAGTGGGGAATCTAGCTCCCCTGGAGCTCCTACAAATCGTTTGCCGAGTGCGAGAAACACAAACGATCATGTGGCACCCGAATCAAACAATACTATGGCTGATGTACCGTTCACTAAGAACGATCCTATAATAAAACATACAAACATAAGAAATGATCAAGATAAATAAAGAGATAATGGGAAGATACATACCCATAACAACATCAGGTTCTGCACGTTCCTTCTTTACTGTCAACTGTAAGGCTCTACTCTTCGCCACTAGCGACTCAGCATGGCCCTGACGACTTTTGTGCATAATTCAACATCAATAACTTGATGTCATAAAACGTGCTTTTGTGCATAATTCAACTAGTAGTTAGTACAAGCATATGAGTCAAAGTTCATATGTTCCTTCTAGTAGTAGAAGCGATATTTGGGCCCCTCGATGATTTGGTTTTGACTTATGTGCCAGGCCCGATCAAAACCTAACTGATGTGTTCAATTTAGTTCTTGTCATACAAATCAGAGATTAAGAAACAACTATTAGACAATAAATATGACATTGTTCCATGTATTTGCCTTGCTGATATTTTGAGAACGGAGGATTATATGATCACTTATCTAAAATGGCGCTTAATAGTTCAACAGAGTTTTAAAGAGCTGTGATTGATGGTTGGTTCCTGAAGTTATACTTGCAACTATAGTTATCATACTTATCCAAGTGGGAGACTATTGGATAAGGTGTCTAAGTCCGTAACTATATTTGGTATGAACTTGACCCGACCCGGCATGGTCCATTTGGGTTGCACTTCACCTAACAATTTGTATGGACATACCTTTTGAGAATAAGATGTCTATGATCTATTAATATATTATAAGTTATAATATATTAATATGAAATTATATTATTTAATTCGTGTTGATCAAGAATTGATTTTAGAACTAATTTAGTGATCAAAAGAGGCTAATTAAATATGGAATCTTACATATATATGGATTGGGCTAAGATTTATTTAGGATGGGATAAGAGTATATGGAAGTCCATGGAGCTTTTAACCCATGGATCCTAGGTAAATGAAGAGTCATGGTTAATAGGGTGTAACCCTAATCCTCGATACTATATAAAGAGGTCCTTGGTTCTAGAATTGGCACTAGTGTGTGTGTGTGTGTGTGTTAAACAAGAGTGGGCCGATTTTAGTGAGCATCATATTCTCTCAAGTATTTCCAAGTTGTTTTGGGTGATTTGTGACACCACTAGATGCATCCAAACAATTGGTGCTAGGCTCTAAAACTCCAAGCAATCAACTACAAAAGAAAGTATGTTATTCTACTTAAAGTTTTGTATTACAAGTATCCCATAACATGCTAGTTAGGTTGTAAACCTTGGAAATCAAATTTGCATGTATTTTAGAGAAAACATAGATCCAAGGTTTTTAGGGTTTCATATACACCATAGGAGTGTTAGAATGCTCAAAGCCCATTACCGTTGTATATCAGCATTCCAACCCGATGGTTGATTGGGTCTGAGGTATTCTAACCTGATGGATAACTGGACCCATAGTATATTGGCATTCCAACTCTATTGTTGATTGGGCATAGGGGTACTCCAACCCGATGGTTGATTGGACCCGACATGTTGTTATTATATATGTTATATGTTTATGTGTTCATACTTTAGGGGATATCACTAAGAGTTGGGTTACAATTTTGGGTTATGTTTCAGGTACATCGGATGACCGCAGAAAGGCGAAGGCGTAACTATACACATCCTCTTGTCTAAGACTTATGATTTTTGGAGACTTTGATGTTCAAAAATGTTTTGAAAACTATGTTTGTAAACAATTTGTGAATTTGGGTTTGTTTTAAAAAGTTTAAATTTCTTATAATTTTATGGGTGTTACACCGAAAGTCCACCTGCCTCACTAGAGGCACTCTAGGAAAATCCTCTGCGAACACATTCGTGTATTCCTAATAAATCAGTACATCACCTACCGTCGCCTTACCCTTTTCCTCGATAACCATCATTTAAAACCTACAAACCCAGAACAACCTTATTAACGATAGGGTTTGGCCCTAGTTGCTGAATATATAACCAGCCCACACTGAACACCCTCTCCCTGAATCACTAACTCTCCTGTACTTGGGGTCCAAATTCACACCAACTGATGCTCTCAATCAATAATTTTCCCAATTGGGGCTCAGTCAATCCATCCCAACAATTACCATGCTCTCACAAAGAGGAATAGGAACCCAATCAATCGGGTACCACTCATTTAACAACTCCAAAACTTAACCTCGATGAACCCTCGATACCTGCACGAGACGATCATCAACAACCTCAACCTCCAATAGACAATCAAACTACCTTGGATTCATTATGGTTTTAATATATGACATTGGTTCGATTCATTTTACTTTTCACATATGAGTATTATCTCAATGGTAGATATTATAATTAAAAAATAATAATAATAAATAAACTTGTTTGTAAGAACTTTAGGAAGTAATCAACAATCTATTAACTTTTAAAGAAAAAAAAAGACTTGAGCACTTACATGAGACAACCCACATAAGGATCCCATGAATTTTTTTGCTGTAATTACAGTCGTTATACAAATAATTGATCAGCCATATGTAATATGTAAAGAACCAAATCACTCAAAGATAACTTTCTTACTCTTGCAATACTTTTTGACATAGAAAACACTTTGACCTATGATTCCTAAAACCTATAGATAACATTAACAAGTTTAAAAGGTTCGAATGTACTTAAGGGAATGTAAATGTAATTATGAGTCGCCCTAAATGCAAGAAATGACAACATACTATTATTTATTTGTGTATTATAGCATCCTACTTTTATTTCTTTTTGTTACAACATTGTACCTCAAAATTTTCATATAAAGAAATTTTACTTTGTAAATTTTATGCAATTATAGCATTGTACTTTTAGTTTATTATTTTATTTAGACATAATAGTATTAATTTTTTTTTACAATTATAGCATGAAAATTGCTTTTTTCGATGAAAATACTATAAATAGGTAGATTTTTCAAACTAGGATCTTGTAATAAGAAGAAACTAATATTGTATGCTATAATAAACAATTCAATAAAAGAAATTACTATTCCTTACACTTAAACCAAAAGAGTCTTTCAAAAATGGTATTCATAAGCATTCAAACCTTGAAAATGAAAACAATCACACATAGAGGTACATAATTGTCAAGCCCATTGCATAGAATATGTGAAAAGAAATCAACATGGTCCTTCAAAGTTATTGAAACAAAGAACCAAAGAATATTAAATTAAAAAATTTGTTATGGATATGGTCATTGTATGGATGTAATTATTTGGCAACGCATCAGAATTTTAAGGATGGAAAAGTTAAAGGATGAGTTATTTGACTATATCCATAGAAGCATAATAGTAGAATAAATGAGTTGTTCAAAAAAGTTTTTCTTTGTTCTTTTAACTAGGTTTAAAGCCCATGGAAATCATGGTTAAGAAAGAAAAACAATATATATAATTCGAAATCATAAGGACTAATCAAATATTAAAAAAAAATATTAACTATAAAGATAGAAACTTTTTCAATAAGTTTATAATTTTGTTTTAAAATAACTATATACACTGTTATGAATTTCTAATTTACGTTTTGCAAGCTCAGATATTTGATAAAAGCATGAGTTTGTACGATGTAATATATATTTGTGTATACTGACGTATTTTGTGGAATCTATCAAATATCAATATTTTGTTTTTGTGCGTATTCATTGAAAATTTTGTTTATCTAAAAACTCTAAAAATATATAACGAAATATAAAACCAAGAAACCTGCCTAATTTTTTTAATCTTTCTTGGAATATGATGTATTAAAACTCTCAAAAATATATAATGAAAAATAATTGCTTAAACTTGTGTTGGTTGTGTTGGTTTGGTTAGGTTATAAAAGAACAACCTAAATACCCCCAATAAACAATTTGGTAGTCATAACTCATAAGTATGCGAGTTTCTCAAATACAAATTATAAATGTGTATTTGATATTGGGATCCAATAGGATTTTATAATATAAAGAATAAAAAAGATCAATAACGTCTCTTTTAGACACTTTGATGCAGAAATATTAAAATCCTTAAGAGTCTAGATGCCAAAATTTTGTTTCAAAAAATAATAAATTAAATTTACACAAACTACGTATATGCTTAATGAAGCTACCTGAATTACTCGTTTTTAAGTTTTACTACTTTTTCCACTATCCTCATAGGAAAAAGGGCTAAACCTTTTTGATGTAGTAAACTCTAATTGAAAAGTTACAAAACCATAAAAGTAGATTGAAATTTTTTTAGATCATTAAATAAACATAAAGACTATCAGTTCCCATTGCCTCCATTTTGAATTTTAGAACTTCTTTCAATCAGTCTACTTTCAAAAGCTATAGTTTTAGCAAGAACTTTGAGCCACTTTTAATGTAGCTTGACAACTAGACACAAAAGAGTTATCCCCAAGTGTAATAATTTTAATTAAGATGTCAAATTGTAGATGCTTAGAGAAAGTTAAGACCTGTAAACAAAATACCATGAGTCGGATAATGAAAACCATAGAGATCTAAAAATCACAAACTAAACTTTTTAATATAAGGTTAAATGCAAGAAATGACAACATTGTTTCATTTACATGTATTCAAACATATTAATTTTAGATCTTTCTTTGTCATTGTATGTAATTGAGGAAACATAGTAGCATGTCTTATCAAGAAGATGTTTTGACCAGATATGAATGTACATTGCTATTTTTTGGAAAAACTTGCCAGTATTTTATTGTTATTCTTACGAATATTATTCTAGACTTTATCCAGAACTCGATAAAAAGTTGGTAACAAACTGAAATATGTTTATAAAAATAAAAATAAAAAAAGATTTTGAATATGAAATAGATAAAAAATCATCTCATCACATAGATAACTTATTACTTTTTGCATGAAATGTCAATGTACTTTTTTATATTCTACCAAAATAGGCAATGTACTTGTTTAGCAACATGAAAACCATTGCAAACATAAATACCATTGCAAACATCAATACCATGATGCACATAAGCATAAGCATATATATGAAGAAACCTACAACACTTGTCCTCAAAACCACAACCTCCTTGTTTTCTCACAACTTACCATCGGGTCAACTCAGTTAAGCTGAAAATCTATTTCTCATTAGAAGTAAAACCACAATGGAAATTAGAAACAAAATTTAGTAATTTATAACAAAACAAACAGACACATTGACAATTTCACGACGAGAGTGTGCATAACACATATACTAAAAATTGAATTCATAAAGTATGAGCATTTACGAAACTTATGAATTTGTTAAAAACCAACAAGAAATATGAAACTATAAATTCTTGTAGGTTTAAATGATTTCATAAAGTATAGATAGTCACAAACTCCCAAGCTTCAAATCTATATTCTTAATAAAAAAAAAAGTCTCTGTAAACCGCCACATATCTTGTTTCTACATCCTTATTTTTCCACGTGGCATATACTCAGGAATCTATGTTTTTATTTCCTGCCTATTTCTTTTTCATTAATTAGTTCCTAAATATTAGTAGTATAATTTAAATTAAATTAGAAACAATGATAATATCCCAACAAATCAGCAAAAAGTTAATGTAATTACTTGAAATTAATTAGGCAATAAATCAGCATTGTAATCTTAACAAAAAATTTGAAATGACGACTCAAGTACTTACTTTGAAACATTCTAATTTCAAAATATTTCTTTATCATCAAATCCATCCACTGTAATAGATTCTCGATGCGGTCAACATACATACTTTATGAAACTGATATTGCATGATCTCAAGAAGAAGATTGTACACGAGAAAAGTGTAAGAAAGCTGAAGATGGGGAATCAAAACAAGCAAATGTTGTTGAATGGATTAAGTTGCTGCTATGGTCTATCTGGCGATGGAAGAAAACACATTTGATGGTAAGTGAAGATTATTTTAGGGTGATTTTGGGTTTTGGTTTTTAATTTTTCAAAACATATTAGTAGAAATATTTGATGATGTCTTCAAATGAATCAAGAATCATGGACTCCCCCTCTTAATTTTTCAAAACATATTAACTTTACACAACTATAGCTAAAGAAAACAACTCTTATACTGTGGGTAATATGCATTTGAACCTCCATTCTTTTGGTAAGTTTCTCTTCATAATTACAAATTCTTGATGAGATATTTCCAGCCCTTTTATGATTATAAATTTATGGTGTTCTTTTTGCAATTCCTTACTTAAATCCAGAGAATAAGTTTCACCATATAAAAATACCATTTTTTATGGATCTGAATTTTTAGTTGTTTAAAAGTCTTCGTTTTTTATTTTCAAAATTCAAGAACTTTTTAAACCAAGTTTCAAGAATAGTAAAAATAGAAGAAATGTTGACTTTGTGAAGATATCAAGTTACCCCACCAAGCTTTTGATGAGATTTATATAAAGAAAACAATGATGGTTGGGTAAAGGCCTTAACTTATCATGTTCTAGCATATACTTTTACTTTGTTTTCCCTGAGATAACTAACTTAGTGATGAAGATGATGGTTGAGTTTATTATATACACAAAACTTATAGTAACTCTTCCAACAAAGTGAAATTTCCTAAGAAACGAACTACATGCTTTTTAAGAAAGGTAATAACTCTTCGACCAAAGTGAATTAAATATTCTTTAAGATATAAGACTTAAATTGATAGGTTTTAAAAATGGTAACTTGGTGTTTAATAATGAAGGACAAGGAAACGAGGATTCGATCAAAAAAGAAAATAATTTATTGTTTGATTGATTTTCAGAAATTTACTTGATCTGAAGGGGTCTATGACGCATTGTTGTTATTTGGGTTATTAATTTGAAGATGTCTTGGAGACTGAAGGTCTTTTTGGCTTATAATGATAGTATTATATGGCTTTTCTATAATAAAGGAGTCAATAAACATAGAAAAAAATATTATCAGGCATAATAAAAAAAGCATAGGGCTGTAGTGGTGTTGATTCTAATGGCATATGCGGAATTAGAAAGATCTAGTAATTCATCATGTAAATTCAAGAACACAAGGAGTAAATAAATCTTTGTAAGCTCTTATTAGATCTAGAAAGATTATACAAATGGGTCTTGTATACAATTTCTCTCTCTAGTCTAACACTCCTTATGGACTCTTTCATAATGGGAGTCACTCACTTCCTATTTATAGGAAAAGACTCAACCCATTTACACATACAAAGAGGAAAGCCTAAAACAATACATCCAAGCATGACTTTGCACCCTAACATTCTCCCCCTCAAAGTTAGGATTGGATGTCCGACTTTAATCTCCAACGAGCTAGCATGATCAAGACCAAACTCCCCCTCAAAGTAACACCGGTCTTTAAATCTGCAAATGAATATTCGACAAACCCGAGAAGCTTCGAATACCCATCATTCTCCCCCTTTTTATAATAAAAAATTGATTATAAAACCCACTAAGGATGAGAAGCGCCCGAGGAATAATCTGCACAATACTCCCCCTTGATGTGTACCAAAATTGAATCACCAAAAATCTTGCACCGAAAAACAATCACGAAAAAGTCACAAAAAACTTTCAATTTATGAAAAATTTTGACTTTTTGGGTGAAAGGTGCAAGATTTTTCAAAATCCGGGTGGAAATTGTCACTTTCTGAAACTTGCAGGGACCCGTTGCGCCAAAAACAGTCAAATATGCGAAACTCTAGCCCATTTGCAAAACCGGGCATAAAGCGTAAATTCGCACAAACTGCAAGGACCAAAACTGAAAATGTTGAAATTTCTCAGCTTTTATTGCTATTTGCGAAGTTGGGTATTTATTTCCAAAAATGCGAAACTCCAGGGACTGTTTTCGAATCTTCTTCCCTTTTGTTCTCCAATCATGCGTTGGGTCAATATTGTCACTTCGTGAAAAAGTTCAGGGACCAATAGCGAAACTTTTGGCTTTCTTCCCCAATTCGCATTTATACTGTAAAAACGTGGCATTTTCATTCATGCCTCTTTCTTCGCATCTTGTATGAGATTTGCATTTCAGTTGTTTGAGAAACCCAGATGCGAACTCACTGATTTCAAATGCGAACC
The DNA here is from genome assembly GCF_002870075.4 of Lactuca sativa. NCBI lineage: Eukaryota > Viridiplantae > Streptophyta > Magnoliopsida > Asterales > Asteraceae > Lactuca > Lactuca sativa. The sequence goes on along the minus strand of NC_056623.2, from coordinate 127,198,863 downwards.
AACCAAAAATCATCTACTACATACTTGTCTCACCAAATGCGAACATAATATCAACATTAAATTCTCTTCGCATTTTATAGATGCGAACACAATCCAGTTCTTCGACTTCAACCATGCGAACACAATTTTTTCAATCCTTCAACCATGCGAATCCTATCTCAAACATCAACAATCGACTTCTATTCATTTATCAATCTTTCAATTGTTCGCATTTCATTCCCAATCTCTAATTTTTCTTCGTCCCCAGATTATCAAAAATTAATATCGATCAAACTCACAGATATGAAATTTGCGAATATCATCTTCCAAGTCGAATCGATATTAACCTGAAACATTCGCATCTTATCCATCCCAAGAAACTGTTCGACCATTGAATCCATAACATCAAAAATTTACTGCCTTTAATCCTTGACTTCGCATAATCGATTCTTGCATTAACGTGGCTTTTCATATACCATAAAAAGTTTAATTTCCAAATCTCGTTCAAAATGCGAACAAGACCCATTCACAGTGTTCGTTCATCACGAAGACAACTTATCCAATTTCGAGTTTTAAACTCAAAATTGAACATGATTTCAACATTCACATCCCAAATACAACCTGTATTAACACATTTCAACCTCTAATTCATCGATTCAACACTTAAATCTCATCTTTTTCACATTTTGACTTTTTAGAGTCAACGAACTATGAACACAAAATCGATGAATCTAATGGCCAATGTTAGATCAAAATGTGATATTATCACTGTTCTTCATCACAAATCGTGTGTTCTTGATCAATTTCATTCAAATCAAAGAACCAATTTCGAAATTCTTCATTCTGACTTGATCATTATCGATTTCGGGAATTAGAGAAAATCGATTCACAAGTTGAAATCAATAAACAAAACAAATCATTGAATGACATCGATCCAAAGAAAGACAAAAAGAAATTTATGGAGAATTTGAGATAAACCTTCAAACGTAGTTGATTAAGAAGAAAAAAAAATAGATGCGTATGAGTTCTAAGGTTCAACCAATTGAAGCACGCTGAAATCAAATCTGTTAATGACTTCTGAATCCTAATTGCAAGACCACACAACACCAAATATCAATTTCGATTTTATAGAATGAAGATCAATATTATCTCGAACAAATGATGAGAATCAAAAGGTATGACATCAGTCAAAACCGTTGAACACAAATTGAAATAAGTTGATCTAGAAATCGATTTTTAATCTTCGATTCTAAGATGTGATACTGATTTCGATACTATTGCAATCTTCAAACAGTTCGTAATCTTCCTGATTTTAACTCATGAGCTTTGAATCAAACAAATGATACCGATATGTCGATTACAGATTAAATGATTTGTAATGGACTAGGATAAACAGTAAAGGATTTGATATTTGGACTCAATAGGAATAGTGATCAAACTAACATTTTTGGGCTTGAAACAATTAATTGATCGACAGTGAATTAAAAAAAATGATAGAATGTGATTTTGATTTTTGAAATTGTGATCTAAACAAAAAATAATTGGATCAATCAACGGGGTTGAAACGAATTTGATCCAATGAGGCAAATTGATCAAAATTGAAAAACGCAAAGCACGAATCGAAATCATGGATGTTTTGGAATCCATTTGAGAATTTGAGATACCTTTTTGACGAATCGAGATCCATTTTTAATGAACGAATCAAATTTGGAAGATCTTGGTTCTTTTGTCGGAATGAGAAAATCTCCAAATCGAACATTGTACCACCCACCATGCGAGATGTACAACTCGTTCTTCGTGTTCTTCGTGTTTTTCAACGATCTAAGAACATCTTCAAAAGAACCACCAACACTTTTAGGTTTTGACTTCAAATTCAATGCAACCTTTGGAGATTGTTGCTTTGGAACCCAAATTTGCTTCACGGATTTTGGCTTCACAACATATGACGATTTTTGTGAGTAAACCCGCTTGTTCTTCCGATTCTTCTTCTTCTTCTTTTTCTTTCTCATCTTTTTGCATCTTGAAGATTTGACTTCATGAACAAACCTACTTTTCACAACATCAACTTTGTGAATTTGAATCAAATCTTTTGGAGTTTGATACTTGTGAATTTCTTGGATCACCGGCTTCCGATAAGGAATCATTCCTTCAAACGAATCACAAGAACACAAAATATCATCGTTTTGAACTCCAATTGAGCAAAAAACTTTTTCATCTTGAAAATCAACTTGAACTCCTTTTTCTTGAACATCAAGAACATCCGGGTAAGAAGCAAGAACATTATCACCATATATGCATTCATCAAGACGAATTCCTTCAATTACTTCATCATCTTTCTTCTTCTTTCTTCTTTCATGATAAGTTGTTACCAAACGATTAAGCAACATCTTATGATGATCATGATCAATAGGATAACCAATGAATTTTCCACATTCACATTTCATACTAGAAATGAGTGTATTTTGTTTGAAATATCCGGTTACAAAACAATTGAGAACTCCTTCAAAACTAAATGGCCATGGAAAATCCTCCATAAAAACCTCATAAATTGTTTCTTCCATCTTTGATCAATCGATATGAACTTAAGTTTTCTAGAGAGAGAAAGTGAATATGAATCAAATTCTAGTGACAGAAAGTGATACAAACAAGTATTCTAGAGAGAGAAAGTCGAATTATGAATCAAACCAAGGAGAAATTCAACTTCAAGAACACAAAAACACTCTAATCACGAAGATCCATGATCAAAAAATGAATCACCAAATCAAAATCGCCATCAAGGATCAATTCTTGATGAAATCAAGAACACCCGCTCTGATACCAATTGTAGTGGTGTTGATTCTGATGACATATGCGGAATAGAAAGATCTAGTAATTCATCATGTAAATTCAAGAACACAAGGAGTAAATAAATCTTTGTAAGCTCTTATTAGATCCAGAAAGATTATACAAATGGGTCTTGTATACAATTTCTCTCTCTAGTCTAACACTCCTTATGGACTCTTTCATAATGGGAGTCGCTCACTTCCTATTTATAGGAAAAGACTCAATCCATTTACACATACAAAGAGGAAAGCCTAAAACAATACATCCAAGCATGACTTTGTACCCTAACAAGGGCACAAAACAATTATAGTAAAAATTAAAAATGGAAGATGCAGATTGAAGAATTATAGGGTTTTGAAAGCTTTTGAGCAAAATTTAGATTAACGGTCAAAATGATATTTTTGGGGATATGTCAATTTTTATAGGTTTGTTCTCATTAGGTGTAAGAACTGTGACTATGCTTGACACAATAATAGAAAGGTTTGGTCTGATCTTTTACAGGATTGCGCAATAAAATTTTAAGAGGGTATTTCGGTCATTTTATGGATTTTGATGGAACATAAATTTGGTGTAGCAAAAATGTTTATCCTAATTGTTTCAAGTATGATGTCTTCAATAACCGGTGAAGTAAAAATTATAAAAGGGTATTTTCGTCTTTTTCAAAATGCTATAGGAATACAAAATTTTCTTAAGATATTTTCTAGAGTTTACATACATGTTGTGTTAATCAATGAAGATGTAAGTCGATTAAAATCAAAGGCTATAACTCTTTTTTTTTTTTTTTTCTGTAACAATTCAAATTGTTTGAAAAATGGGAGCAATTAAGGTCCTTTACGGTGATGATAATGAACATTATATATGATGCCTCAAACTGGGGTTGCACTTTATACATTAATGATTTATTTGCAAATGAGAAATGTAGATTGGATATGATATGTTTTTGGTTCTCATATGATTTAAGGTGGGTCTTTTTCGAAGAAAAAGACAATTTCTATGGAATTATGGTATGTATTTGTTTTATTAACATTTTAAAAAAATGTTTTGTAAAAAATGATGAATATTTTCATTTTTTTGTTTACGTTTTAATATAGCATGAAACTTTAATTTATTTATTTGTGCTTTAAGTTTCTTAATGCAATATATTTTATCATTTTAGAATTAAACACAGTTAACATATAAAACATTAGGACAATTTTTGTATTTTAATATTTTTTCTATTTTTATAGTTTTGTGTTAATGTATTATTATTATTATATTATTTTACTTTAAAATTTAAAAAACAATGTTGTTTCCATGATTGATTGTCTGTGTTTTATTTTCATTTTATATTATTTTACTTTAAAATTTATAAAACAATGTTATTTACTTAAAAAAATTTATGATGTAGTTGAATCCTTTATTTCCTTGGTACAAACACAATTTTCTTACAGGATCAAACTGTTTCAATCCGATGGTGGTACTGAATTTGTGAATACTCGTGATCGTTCAACCTTTAATGCAAATGGTACACATCATCGCATGTCTTGTCCATACACACCTGAGCAAAATGGGCGTGTAACACCCCGTATATAAATAAATAAATAAATGAATGAATACTAGCCCTAATATCCATAATTTTAGTGGTGAATTGGTTTTCGGGAGCCAAATGTTACAATTTTTGAAGACAGGGGTCAAAAGTGTAAGTTTCGGATTGGTTTTGTAAATATTTATGAAGGGAGGGACTACTTGGTAACTTCTGGGGGGGCTCATTTGAAGAGATTTTGGAGACTAAGGGACTGTTCAGTAAATTATGGTTCAAATTTGAGAGGAATTATGAAAGCTAGGGTGTATTTGGTAAATATTGTGCCTGAATTGAAATAGATTCTAATGTTGGGGGTTAAAAGGGCAAACTAGGGGCTGAATTTTAAAGAAATGGGAACGGAGGGACTATATTTGCCATTATGGAAACTAGATTAAGGCATCGGGTATTTAACTTCCATCCAAACCTTAACCCTAATAGATATCAGCCTCCATTACACCCTTATGTCTCCCACTAGCCGCCACCCCCTTCTTCACCATCGGTCGTCACCATCACCATTGGAGCCCTCATCACACCCCAATGGCATCACCAAGTTCGACAGCCATCGTTTTTGTCTGCTGCAAAACACCATAACCACCACCGTAAGTGCTGCTGTTGTGTTGCTGTGTCGTCGCTGCCCGGTTCTGTTGAAGCCAAAGTGGTCGCTGACTTCCTATGGATAGCTTACTCGGAAGATCCGTTTGTGTTTGTGTGTGTTGTTGTTCTACTTGAGCTGTTGCCAAACACCGCAGTTCGCCATCAATTGCTGCCTGCCACCATTTCTTCTAGTTTCTACCGTCGCTGCTATATCTTGACACCACCAGCACCATGGGAGGTAGCTGTGAGTTTGTGTGGGTGTGTGGTTCTGCTTCTAATGTGTGTTGGGTGTGTTTTGTGTGGTTGGAACACCAAGGAATTCTCCACCACCACGTGCCACCGTCGGCCACCACTAGGGTAGTTGTGTGTGTGTGAGTTATTTGGGTTTTTGGGTTGTAAAATGTAACAAGAAAAAAGAATAATGGAAAGAAACTCAAACCACCACCGTACGGTGGTGGTTGTCGCCTCCTGCTGCCACCAGCCGCATTGTTGGGTGGCGATGTGCCTCGTTTGCGTTGTGACTCATTGGGATGCTTGGACTAAATCGGCCTAACGAAAACATAGTGGGCCGAATGAAACCATAATGGGCCCAACAATGTCCTGATTGACCAAAAAGTCCAAACATGTGATAATGGGCCAAGTCAAACCCTAACAGGCCTAATAAACCCTAATGGACCTAAGGACCCGACTTTTTAGACTTGTTGGGTTATGATTGGGTTGGAAACCCTAATTAGGGTTTAGAAAACCCTAATTTTGGATATATGGGCCTCGGACTTATCGGGACCCACATTTGGGCCATTGGAATGGAATTGTAAATTACACCCAATCACACCATATGACTTGTTCTAGTAGAGTGATGGGCTTAATGGATTAAGTCCTTAATGGGTTAAGTGAGAAACACTTAACCCTAATCGTCATTTTATGTGAAAAACCTAATTTCACTTGGGCCTTAAGTTGGGCATTTCTATTGGGCTTTGATGATTAGGCCAATAATGGGCCATTCAAGAACAATAATATGAACTACAATAGTTGGATGGGCTTTAGGGTAAGGCCCATGTGAGGGTTTGGGCTAAATTTGGAAAATGGGGCCATTGATGGGCCATAATTTGGGCCTTGATGATTATGAGATTTTGGGCCATTTGAATGCCAAATGTTTGGACTGGACTAAATAGTTGGGCCTTAAGGGAAGACCAAGTAAAGTTTGGGCCTAATTTGGAACATTGGGCTATATGTTAGGCTATGATTCCTAGTTTGACTTTTGGGCCTTTGGATTGGGCCTTAGGGTTGAATCAAGCCAAGATGCGGTAATGTAGCTTGTCACTCCAAGAACTTATGGTTATGTGTTGGGACCCAATTATTAATTGGGTGATGTTTTGATATTGACAGTTTAGGAATCTATCATCGAGCAGTTGGGGTTGTGTCTGCGGGACTTCAGCAATGTAAGGTAAGTTACCATCTACTAGAAGTGGGTCTAATGCCACAATGTCGGCCCAGTAGTCGGAGTTGTTTGTAAGATGATTGTCTTTGTGATAATTATCTGGTATGCCATTATGTATTATGTTTGTGTGCTAGGATGCTCTGTAATATATGTTAGTAGTAGTAAGGGTGAAATAGTCCACGGATACCGGTTGAGGGATACCGAAGGGTCGTCATAACCCATGCATGCCTAGCAGTACACTATGTTATGTTATTATGTGGTAGTGGTAGGGGTGAAATAGTCCCAGGTTACCGGGTGAAAGGTACCAAAGGGGAGGTTAGCTCCTGATTACCGGTTGAAAGATACCGAAGGGGAGGTTAGCTCCCAGTTACCGGTTGCAAGATACTGAAGGGGAGGTTAGCTCTTGGTTACCGGTTTAAAGATACAGAAGGGGTAGGTCGGGCACCCAGATATGTCTGACAATATATTTATGTATGTTATGCTATGTTATTATGTGGTAGTGATGGGGGAACAGTCCCTAGATACCGGTTGAAATCTACCGAAGGGGTAGGCTAGCACCCGGATATGCTTGGCAGTATGTGTGTTGTATGGTATGTGGTATGATGGCGGAACTCACTAAGCTTCGTGCTTACGGTTTGCAGTTTTGGTTTCAGGTACTTCGTTTTCAAAGGAAAGGAGTTGGCGATCGCAGCGTATCACACTATTTTTTCCGCACATGAGATCTTTGGAATTACACTCTGATATGGTTTTATGATAATATGATTTCATTATTGACACTTTGTTTTTGACATGAGATATTATTATGAATGTTTTTATACTGTTGGTTTATATAATAACTTAATTAAAATGAAATTTTTGGTCTTGGTTGGGATGTTACAAGTTGGTATCAGAGCCTTGGTTTGAGGGATTCGGGCATACCTTCGAGTGTGTCTGGACTCAAACTAAGGACTTGGTATGAAAAATTTTCAAAAGTAAAATCATTTTATAAAAAGAAGTTTGAAAAGAGCAAAGAACTTTGAAAAGAACAAGGTGTGTGATGTGTGCAATCTGCCGAGCTCAGGTAAGTTTTCCCGATGATACCCATACATGTTATGATATGATTATGAAAACTGCATGCTAGATTAGGGCTAAGGATCTAGGAAGGATGCCTTATATGCCTATTGTATGTGCTTGTAGACTTGTATGCTAGTACTAATCAGTCAGTGATAGGATAACCTATTTAGGTGATTCTTTATTGTATGAGCCTTTGAACTGCATGTACAAATTCCTGATTAGAGGATTAAATGGTTTAATTGGAATATGATGGTTAGATTTTCCATTGTCTGAATGCTTCTTGCTTTGTGCTTTATGGGAATCTTAGTAATGTGAGCTAGCTATTAAGTGAATATGCTAAGTCACATGTGGCACAGGCTGGATAATCTCAGTGTGCTAGTTTTGTCCCTATTGTGCGGCTCTTGTTTGAGTCCAACCATTCTAGGGATGAGTCTTTTACTCGAAGGATTATCTGATCTCTGTTGCATGTGGCTATATTCATGAGGTAGCTAGTTGACAGTACTGGGAATCTTTCAGCAGCTGAGGATTGGGTGGGTACGAGAAGATAGGAAAGCCTAGGATATGATTCAGTGGGTTAGTAGTGAGGATTATTGAGACTTGGGTGCATTAGTTTGAGGAAGTGAGTTGGACGATTCAGGAGGATTGCTGAGGAAAGTATGGATAGGTGTGGAAGGTAGTATTGGGCCTGTACTACTGAAAGCATAGGATCCATACTCGAATCGGTTAGAGTCTTGGAGAATTTGAAAAGCTTCGGAGAGGACTTTGTGACCTGGTTTGGGGACCGATGATGTTCTAATTGTTGCAGCTTAGCCATTGGCAAGTGAGCTAGTGCGCGACAGGGTGTCAGACCCTAAATGATATGAATTTTAAGTCCGAGGATGCGAGATCGATTTAGAACACTTTGAGAATAAAGGGTCGTGCCAGGTACATATAGTAGGGGGTCCCGGGTAGAGACCCAAGACTTGTGATCATCGGGTGAAAGGCCAGCAGGGCCGGAGTCAATGAAGCACGTATAAGAAGCTACACAAGGAAGTTTGACGTTCCAAGGGTTTAGGCTCCTACAAGTGTAGCGGGGTCGGTCATGTCAGCAAAAGGCGATTAGGATTCCTCCAGATGTTGTGGGTATGTCATCTTCTACTGCTTCTAGATGGATGTTGGGAATACGTATCGCTTTAGAATTATGAGTGAGTTTGGATAAGTTAGATCTCGGTTCGGTTTCTTGCTAGTGTTTGGGTTATCAAGGATCATATATACCAACCTAAATGCCGAAAAGTCCTTAATGAACCCACAGAGGGACACACCTTGCAGAGTGGGTTCCGTATGTACCATTATCATTACGGGTCTTTGTCAGGATCTGTGTGGGGTATTATTTAGAGGATACTCGTTTAGGGTTAGAGCGATAATTTGCCAGTGAAGTTAGCGTTTAGTGCTGCTATCATGGTTCAGGTATGTTAGATAGTTATCCATGGATCAACTTTGGAGTTCAAGGCACTACCATTGTTAGGGAAGGATTGGCAGCATGAATCTGGTTTAGTCAGTTGCAAGTGTTAGACGCATGGATGTTCGGTCATTCGATGTTCAAGAGAATTGCATTTCTCGCATGGGTTGTGTTCAGTCAGAGTTCGGTAGTGCTGCGAGATTGGGGGTGGGAACAAGGATTCATTAGCCAGAGTGAAGATTAAGGCCTTCAGTTGGCAGCATGGGAGATGAGCTAAGGTGTTAGACTGGACCATATTTCAAGAGTACTCTTCAAGATTTCATAGGATGGACGATATTAAGGTTTGACTGGTAATTGATCGTTAGCATTGGTAAGCTCATATTGTCAGTAGTGGACTATTAGGAAGTAAGAAGGATTGGGAATCCTTCAATTCTCACGTACCGTGAAGACTTGGTCGAATCTAAGTGGGGGAGAGACTTTTTGTAAAGTTCTCCAAATGTGAGTTCTGGTTACAGAAGGTGCAATCTCTTGGGCACCTTGTCAACCAAAAGGGTATTCTGGTCGATCCAACCAATATAGAGGCCATGATGCACGTGGAGATTCTGAGGTCTCTAATTGAGATTCAGAGTTTCCTGGGTCTAGCAGGTTAATATCAGAGATTTATACGGGACTTCTCCAAGATTGTAGTTCCATTGACCCGACTGAGCAAGAAGTTGCTGGCCTTTCACTGGGGGACCGAGCAGCAGGCAGCCTTCGAGACTCTCAGATAATGGTGGTGCGAGGCACCGATTCTCACTCTGCCAAAGGGTGTAGATTATTTCGTGGTTTATTATGACACTTCGACCGCGGACATGGGTGCAGTACTGATGCAGTAAGGCTATGTGATAGCAGGCCTTCAGAAATCAGGTTAGGGATTCTAATTACAACTCAAGTTTAGCTGAGTCTTAGGTCGAGTGCATGTTCGACCCAGTTTGGAAAGTGTAGTAAGACTAAGGGGGTAGCTCTAGCATTCACTAATAGTCAGATGGTATGGAAAGTGTTGTAAGACTGCAGGGGTAGCCATAGCATTCACTAACAGTCAGATGGTATGGAAAGTGTTGTAAGACTGTAGGGGTAGGTGTAGCATTCATTAACAGTCAGATGGTATGGAAAGTGTTCTAAGACTACGGTTGTAGTCGTAGCATTCACTAACAGTTAGATAGTATGGAAAGTGCTGTAAGAATGCAGGGGTAGTCGTAGCATTCACTAACAGTCAGGTAGCATGGAATGTTTTGTAAGACAGTGGGGGTAGTCGTAGCATTCACTAGTGGTCAGATAGTGATAGAATGTTGTAAGTCTGTGGGTGTAGCCATAGCCTTCATGAGGTTGTAGATAGTGATAGAGCGTCATGAGACTATGTAGCCGTAGCATTCCCTAGGTCGGTAGATGGCAACAGCGTGTTGTTAGAATGCGGAAGGAACAGTAGTACCCACCAGTTCGGGTGCAGTGGTGATGATGTGGTAAGTCCACAGATTGGTTTACAAATTTCCCCAGTTAAATTAGAACTGGTTGAGCTAGTGATAAGATCATAGGAACGCCACTATAGTTATGAGATCAAGGAAGCAATGGATTTCTTAAAGGTTGTTTGCGATATAAAGCTACCATTGGTTAGGTAACAATTACTTTTAGCTTTGGATTGGTGCAGTCAGGACTTGACGTATGGACCCGATCCTTTGGGTCAAAAGGTTGTTAGAGCATAATGGTAAGATAACTAATGGAAACTACTGATAGAAGAGAATTCTGTTCGAAGGTCGACTGGATCCTTTATGGCTCATCGACTGGGTTGAAACCAGATATTTCAAATGATCGGCGAATAAATTGAGACCAGGCACGTCTTGGTAGATTTTGGAAGATAGCCATGTGGCACTATACTACTTCAGGTAGCTTCAGTGTTTTGACAATAGTAGTATTAGTGTTTCAGAACTTCAGGTATGGTTAGGTAACAGTTTGATTGGGTTATTCTAAGTCCCTCACAGCGAGATTATCTAAGCCTTGACCAACTATAAATAATCTGCAAGAATAAATGGGTATGTGACCCTGTTTTATAGTGGGAACCTCGAGTTATCAGAAGTTGAGTAGTCATTTAATGGATAAGCGGATTGGTTTCAACGATAATGATTCAGTATGAGTGGCCTGTCAGTTAATCATACCATCTCAAGACAGTAGATTTCAGATTGGGTAGATGTGAACTTGTTGCGAGGAATTCGTTCACCTGCGGACTTTAGGGCTTTTGCGAAGATTGTTCACGACTACCCTAGGAAGGCTAGGGTGTACCCAGGATGGTGACCATGTTCTTGAGTGGTTTGGCGCATAAGGAATGGTAAGGAATGATTTCGAGCACATAAACTAATTTAAGTGGAGGAGAGTTGTAACACACCGCTTATTAAATAAATAAATAAATGAATTAATTAATGAATGAATAGTAGCCAGAAAATCCATAATTTTAGTGGGGTGTTGGTTTTCGGGAGTCAAATGTTACAATTTTAGAAGTCAGGGGTTAAAAGTGTAATTTTCGGATTGGTTTCATAAATATTTATGAAGGCAGGGACTACTTGGTAACTTTCGGGACTTCATTCAAAGAGATTTTGGAGACTAAGGGGCTGTTCAGTAAATTATGGATCAAATTTGAGAGGAATTATAGAAGTTGGGGTGTATTTGGTAAATATTGTACCTGAATTGAAATAGATTCTAATGTTGGGGGTTAAAAGGGTAAAATAGCGGGTGAATTTTGAAGAAATGGGAAAGGAGGGACTATATTTTCCATTATGGAATCATGCTTCAGGAATCGGGTAGTTAACTTCCATCCAAACCATAGCCCTAATAGAGATCAGCCGCCACTCCACCCTTATGTCTCCCACCAGCCGCCATCCCCTTCTTCACCTTCGGTCGCCGCCATCACCATTGAAGCCCTCATTAGTAGCCGATGGCATCACCAAGTTCGATAGCGATCGTTTTTGTCTGCTACCAAACGCCATAATCGCGACCGTAAGCGCCGTTTTTACGTTGTTGTGCTGTCAATGCCCGGTTCTGTTGAAGATAAAGTGGTCGCCGACTTCCTGTGGATAGCTTACTCATAGGTTCTGTTTTTGTTCGTGTGTGTTGCTATTCCACTTGAGCTACTGCCAAACCCCGCAGTCCGCCATCAACCGTCGCCTGCCAGCATTTCTTCTAGTTTTTGCTGGCGCTGCCGTATCTTGGCACCACCAGCCACTGTGGGAGGTGGTTGTGAGTTTGTGTGGGTGTGTGATTCTGCTTCTAATGTGTCTTGTGTGTGTTTTGTGTGGTTTGAACACCAAGAAAGTCACCGCCACCACCGTGAGGTGGTGGCTGCCACCAAGTGCCACAATCAGCCACCACTAGGGTGGCTGTGTGTGAGTGTTTGTATTATTGTGTGTGTGAGTTATTTGGGTTTTTGCGTTGTAAAATGTAACAAGAATGAAGAATAATGAAAAGTAACTCAAACCACCACTATAGGGTGGTGGCTGCCGCCACCAGCTGCCTTGTTGGGTGGCGGTGTGCCTCGTTTTCCTTGTGACTCGTTGGAATGCTTGGACTGAATGGGCCTACTGAAACCCTAAAGGACCCAATAATTCCGTGATTGACCAAAAATCCCAAACATGTGACTAATCGGCTAGTGAAACCCTAATGGGCCTACCGAACCCTAATGGATCTAAGGACTTGACTTTTTGAGCCTATTGGGTTATGATTGGGTTGGAAACCCTAATTAGGGTTAGAAAACCCTAGTTTTAGATATATAGGCCTTGAACTTATCGGGACCCACATTTGGGCCACTGGAATGGAATTGTAAACTACACCCAATCACACCATATGACTTATCTAGTAGAGTGATGGACTTAATGGATTAAGTCCTTAATGGGTTAAGTAAGAAATATTTAACCCTAATTGTCATTTTATGTGAACACCATAATTTCACATGGGCCTTAAGGTTGGCATTTCTATTGGGCTTTGGTGATTGGGCCAACAATGGGCCATTCAAGAACAATAATATGAACTAGAATAATTGGATGGGCTTTAGGGTAAGGCCTGTGTGAGGGTTTGGGCCCATTTTGGAAATTTAGGCCATTGATGGGCCATAATTTGGGCCTTGATAATTATGAGATATTGGGCTATATGAATGCCAAATGTTTAGATTGGACTAAATGGTTGGGCCTTAAGGGAAGAAAAAGTAAAGGTTGGGCCTAATTTGGAAAATTGGGCCTTTGGATTGGGCTTGAATCAAGCCAAGATGGGGTAATGTAGCCTGTTACTCCAAGAACTTATGGTTATGTGTTGGGACCCAATTATTAATTAAGTGATGTTTTGATATTGACAGTTCGGGAATCTATCATCTAGCAGCTGTGGTTGTGTATGCGGGACTTCAGCAGTGTGATGTGAGTTACCTTCCAGTAGAAGTGGGTCTAAGGTCACTATGCCGACCCACTATTCGGAGTTGTTTGTTAGATAACTGTCTTTGTGATAATTATCTGGTATGCCATTATCTGTTATAATTGTGTGCTAGCATGCTCTGTAATATATGTTAGTAGTAGTAAGGGTAAAATAGTCCTCGGATACTGGTTGAAGGATACCAAAGGGGTCGTCAGAACCCATGCATGCCTAGCAGTACGTTATGTTATGTTATTATGTGGTAGTGGTAGGGGTTAAGTAGTCCCCGATTACCGGTTGAAAGATACCGAAGGGGAGGTTAGCTCTTGGTTACCAGTTGAAAGATACCAAAGGGGAGGTCAGCTCTCGGTTACCGGTTGAAAGATACCAAAGGGGTAGGTCGGGCACCCAGATATTCCTGACAATATATTAATTTATGCTATGCTATGTTATTATGTGGTAGTGATAGGGGAAATAGTCCCCAGATACTAGTTGAAAGATACCGAAGGGGTAGGACAGCACCCAGATATGCTTGGCAGTATGTGTGTTGTATGGTATGTGGTATGATGAGTGAACTTACTAAGCTTTGTGCTTACGATTTTGCAGTTTTGGTTTCAGGTACTTCGTTTTCAAAGGAAAGAAGTCGTCGATCGCAGCGCATCAAACTATGTTTTCCGCACATGAGATCTTTGGGATTACACTTTGATATGGTTTTATGATAATATGATTTGATTATTGACATTTTGGTTTTGACATAAGATATTATTATGACTGTTTTTATATTGTTGGTTTATATAATAACTTAATTAAAATGAAAATTTGGTCTTGAATTTTTGGATGTTATAGGGCGTGCTGAACATAAACATCGGCATATTAGTGAAACTGGATTAGTAATGATGTTTAACTCCCATGTACCTGCTACACTCTCTGAACACATTCCTTTAGTTTTGCCACCTACATCATAAATCGGCTACCAACAAAATTGCTTGCAAACAAGTTGCCTTATGAATTACTCTTTGCTACACAACCTAACTATGGAAATTTTCGCATCTTTGGTTGTTGTGTGTATCCATACTTGAGAAACTATGCCTCTTACAAGCTTGCTCCACGAAGTGCTTAATGTGTTTTTCTTGGATATCATACACAATGCAAGGGCTACCAATGCTCTGACTTGTCTACCCATAAAATCTACATCACTCGTCAGGCGTAGTTTGATGAAACTTTATTTCCCTGCTATAGTAATCCATCTTCTACACCATTTGCAAAGTTGTTACTCTCCACATATTATGATGATTATCCTATGCCACATACTCAAACAACTCATATTTCCCTTGCCATTTCGACACCCTCTTCACCTAGTCCATGTCAAGTGTGTTCTACATCAGCTGCTGAAACCCCATCATTAACGTCTTCCTCACCAGCATTGACCCCTCCTACTACACCGCCAGCCTCCCCATCGTATACTCCACCAACGATCCCCCATTCACACCTTCACCATCTCCTGAATTGACACCACCTTCCTCTTTAGTTGCTTCAGGGCATCCTATGGTTACGATAGCAAAAGCAGGATTTTTTAAACCTTGTCTTATTATTGATTTGTATATGGTTTCTTCATTACCTCTATATCATGCCTTGTTTGCTACTAAAGAACCCAAAGGTTTTAAATCTGCAATAAAAGATCCTAAGTGGTTCGCAACTATGTGTGACGAGATGCACGCTCTCAAATAAAATGCCATTTAGGACTTTGTTCCTCGTCCCGCTCAATCAAATGTTTAATCTAAATGGGTATTTCGCACCAAATTTATTGTTGATGGACCAATCAACAAGTTCAAAGCTCGTCTTGTAGCTCAAGGTTTCAATAAAGTTCCAGGCCTTGATTACTCAGATACCTTTAGTCCAGTTGTTAAAGCATCAACTGTCTGCATCATCTTATCACTTGCAGTGCTCAATAAATGGCCTTTGCACTAACTTGATGTTAAAAATGCATTTCTCCATGGATATCTTTCTGATACCATTTTCATAGAACAACCAACTTGATTTGTTGATTCTCGTTTTCCTAATCATGTGTCTAGACTGAAGAAGGCTCTCAACGGTTTAAAGCAAGCATCCCAAGCATGGTTTCAACAATTAAGCTCTTTCTCTTAAGCCTTGGATTTCTTTGAAGTAGAGCGGATCCATATCTTTTTGTTTTTAAACAAGACTCTACTGTTCTATACTTGTTAGTTTATATGGATGATATCATCCTCACTGGAAATGAGGCTTCCACTATCCACACTTCCATTACTCGACTAAACAAAGAGTACCAAATTACTGATCTTGGTCGATTGAACTATTTTCTTAGATTAGAAGTTTCTTACAATGGCACTGGTCTTTTTCTCAGTCAGTCCATATATGCTCATGATATTCTTGCACGTGCTCATATGTTGGATGCTAAACCAGTCCTTACACCTCTTTCCACTTTGATTATTTCACAAGTCAAGGTACTGCTTTTTCAGATCCAACCATATATCGATCACTTATGGGAGCTATTCAATATCTCATTATTACTCGTCTTGATCTGTCTTATGTTGTAAATCAAGTAAGCCAATTTTTGCATGCCCCAATGCAAGATCATTTTAATGCTGTCAAACGTATCTTACGTTATGTTAAATGCACAATGACCAATGGTCTTTCCTTCTCTCAAGCCACTACACCTACACTCTTGGGTTACTCTGATGCAGATTGGGCATGATGTATTGAAACTCGTCGCTCTATGTACCGTTATTCTATTTTTTTTGGTGGTAACTTAGTCTCTTGGAGTGCAAAGAAACAACCAACTGGTCTTGCTCCAGTTGTGAATCCGAATGCCAGGCTCTTGCTAAACACATTGATATTGACTATAATTTTGTACGAGAATTGGTGATTTATGGTAAGCTACACACTCGTTGTGTATCTACTCATCTTCAGCTTCCGGATATCTTCACTAAAAGTCTTACGTGTCCGCTCTTTCAAGATTTTCGTTCCAAGCTTCGTGTTGGTCCTTTCCCGTCTTCGCTTACTGGGTGGGGGTGTGTGTGTGTGTGTGGGGGGGGGGGGGGGGATAGAATATTTAAACTAGGAAATTAAATCTTAGTTCTTGTGCAGCAACTTAGAATATATGCTGTAAATAGATTATTTTTGTTGTACAATTATTCTATATATATATATATATATATATATATATATATATATATATATATATATATATATATATATATATATATATATATATATATATTCAGCAATACAGATACAGTGACTTCATAACATAATCATTATAACTCTTACTTACATTAATATTAAAACTCTTAGAGAAGAAAAAAAACAAATTTAAGGCCAGATGCAAACCTCCTACTAATGACAAAACGTATGATAATTCCTTTTTATTCAAGCTACTTTAAGGAATTACCTGTAAAACTTATGCGGTTTAACATATTATTTTTACAAGTTATATCATATTGAATGTACTTTTACATCTCACAAAAGGAACATTGAATAAATAAATGCAATGAAAACCAAGAAGTACAGCATATTTCAATCAACTGCCACAACCCGAGAAGAACATGCAAGAACAACATATAATGGAGTTATTGTCCGGAAAACATAGCTTCAACATGCTCTTCCCTTCTCTCAAGCATTTTATCAAGCACCTTGTCTGCACACATACCAATATTTAAACTAGGAAATTAAATCTTAATTTATCTTGTGAAGCAAGTTAGAATATATGTTGTAAATAGATTAGTTTTGTTGTACAATTATTCTATATATTTAGCAATATAGTAGATACGGTGACTTCATAACACCATCATTATAACTCTTACTTACATTAATATTAAGACTCTTAGAGAAGAAAAAAACAAATTTAAGCCCAGATGCAAACCTCCTACTAGTGACAAAACTTATGATAATTCCTCTTTCTTCAAGCTTCTTCGAGGAATTACCTATAAAACTTATGCGGTTTCACATATTATTTTTAAAAATTGTATCACACTGAATAAATAAACGCAATGAAAACCAAGAAGTAGAACATACTAAAGGATTACCACTGGAATTTGGAATAACTTACTAACAGATTACCGACATAATCTCGAAATGACTACAAATTTTTTTTAATAGATTAGCGACAGATTTTGACATTATAAAAAAATTTACACATTAATGAAGAAATTAAAAACTAAAAATAATTACATATTCAACACATAAATTTTTTAAATATACGAATCAAATCTATATTTTAAAAGCAACAAATATAAAACTAAATCCATAAATTTCAATCATTTGACATATATTAAATCTATAAATTTCAATCCATATTTGTGAAATACCATAAATTTCAATCCATATTGTCAACAAACAAAGCAAAAATAACATGTTGCAGTTTTGTCCCTACAAGCAAAACAAGTTGAACATAAACACACACAAACAATTAGAATATGAAAAAAGGAAATTGATAACAATGATAAAAGTGACTTCTTACAGTTATAGAAATAATGGCAATCCAAAAATAATTTAGTAAAAAAACTCTGGGATTTGACCTTGTCGAAGACCAGTTTGTCCAGAAGAGGGGCGGATTTTTCTTGTTGGATTCTCTTTTCAAGATTCCTCAATTTACTGTTTATTGTTTTTAGGTTAGTCATATCACAGGGAGAAAGAGAATAAATGAAAAATAAAGAAATGATAAACATAGTAATTGTATGAAAAGTCGAATGATGCCTTTCTTACAGCACCTCTAGTTGATATCTTGGCCATTATACCTAATAATTTCAAAAATATGATTATTTAAAATAATGAATGATCTTGAAATTCTCAAAACTAGTTTTTTTACCAGTGTAAATGCGTTCATAAACACGTGGAACACCACAAAGAGAAGTATGTATCTTCTTCTGTGGGCTGTGGCCTACAATATAGGAGCAAAACATGAACAAAAAATATTAAAGACTCTAGTTATATACAAACGCAGAATTCAGAATTCTGTAAACATGGAACAATTTAATTTTCAACTTTACCGGTTTGTCTGTTTCTACGAGTAGTTGATGTAGAGTTATTTAGTATGACTCCTTTTGGTTCTCCGGTTGTCCCACTTCTATACATTATTGTACAAATGTCATTTTTATGTTTTGAAGGGAGTTCATCATCCAAGTTTCCCTGAAAATGATGAACTAGATGTGATCATTAGTTGAGTGATTGCTGCAAAGTTCTGATTTAAGAAGCAATACACTACTTACCATTTAAGTAAATTCTTCCCATGAGAAGCAATCAACACCTTGTTCCATGGCTTCCTTCTTGTTGCTAATCATGCAATGTTTGTGGAAAGATTATCTAAGGGACTAGGAAGCTCATAGGAAACCTGAGGGAAAGATTGACTCTTGTCTTTCATACATTTATGAAGTGGAAAAAATGGTCCACCAGCCTGTAAGAGAAATTAGATGTTAATAACCTAATGTTTTATGTGTTCTTGAATGATTTGAAGAGGGAAAAGGTGAAAAGGAAAATGATTGGGAGATGAATGTGGTTAGTTACTAGAATCACATGCCACAAGAACATCAACACAAGAAACTACAATAGGGCATGCATTTTCTGATTCGGCTTTGATGATGTCAATATGTTCAAATCATTTAAGTAATATATGGGGACACAAAATTTAGACAGAATTAAAAACAATAAATCGGCTACAATATCATACCCATAACTTTCAATAACAATGTTAAGAAGATGAAATCATATGGAGACACAAAATTTAGACAGAATTAAAAACAATAAATGGGCTACAATATCATACCCATAACTTTCAATAACAATGTTAAGAAGATGAAATCACTGTTCGTCTGTGGTGGGTAAGGACATGACTTTGTTGATTATACCAAGCACAACATGTGGTAATCTCCCGAAAAGCATAATTGATCAATCTAAGGTTTGATTTCTGTAGGTAAACAAAACTTCCAAATCAAAAAGAAAATTCAATGGAGAAATCAAAAAACTAAATCAAATTGGAAGTTACTTGCTAATGGATCAAATATAACCATAAAACTCAGTCAATGTGATAGAAAATATAAGTTAGGGTTTTTTTTTATTACCAAAACTTGGAGAGAAAAAAAAGCTGAAATCAGATCCAATGGTTAGATCCACCAGCTACAGCAGCAATTTCGATGGTGGTAGCAGCAGCAACATAGTGAGGCGATGTTGGTCATCGTTCACAGAGAGATAAATGGGAGCATTTTCACTTGGTTAAGGGGCAGTGGGTTGCAGGTTGGACCGACAGTGGAAGGGTTGCAGGTCTTTGCTGCCGACGATGATGGCGGAGGTGACATCGTTGGCGGAGGCAATAGCCAGTTGGTTGCACATCAGATAGTATATTTACAAAACTACCCTAAATATTTAAAAAATAAAAAAAGAAAATCGAATTTCACCTGACAGAATTTCAAATTTGTTGATTTTCGTCGGTAAACAGTTGTTATACTCTAACGGATTACCGATCAATTTCACTTTGTTGCAAAAACGTCGCTAATATGCTAATAATCAATCTGTTGGAAATCCGTCACTTTTCCCGACGGATTTTTTCCGTCGCTATTTTTTCTAGTTGTGTGTATGTAAAATAATTGTAGTGTCAAATGAAGTAATAATGAACTCATCATTATGCAATCTATTGTTTCCCTTCGTTTAGTTACACTTGTTAATTTCTTATTCTCAGTTAACACCTGACAATCTTACAAAAGGTGAAATAACTTTATTAATTCATATAACACTAAAAGTACAAAGCGAAAAAAGAAAAATCGACAACAATCATACAAGTAATCACACACACAAATTCAAATCTCAACACTCAATGTCGAACAATGTCCAACTATTTTTGAAAAAAATACAAACCATAGTACATAGCTTATAGTAATTCTCCACTTCAGGCATGGGAAAGGAACTCAGCAACTAATTTATTTAGATCTTCTGATGCCTTATTATACTCTTTAACAGCAAGAAGCTTCCTTCCATTAAGAATTTTGCGAGCCTCCTCTAAGGCTTTTTCGACTTTTTCCATGTCTTCCTTCTTGATCCTTGTCTTTCCAGTCTTCTTTTTGTCGTTGATTTTGCGTTTCACATCATCAATGAAATCTTCCAAGTTCTTACGTGCCATAGTCATCTTCCTGTACTCGTCATCGTCACGTTCATGCCTCTGTGCATCAAGTATCATCTTTTTGATGTCTTCCCTTGAAAGCCTCTGCTTGTCATGGCTAATTATAACCTTGGTTTTTAAGCCAGTGGTTACTTCCTCGCCTGAGCAATTTAAAATGCCATTAACATCTATGTTGAAAACCACTTTTACCGCTGACTTGCCTTTTGGTGCGCGTGGGACTGGGACTTGAAAATTTCCCAACCAATTATTATCTATAGACCTAAATCTCTCACCTTGATAGACATCGAAATTTATAATTTGTTGGTTATCCTCTGATGTTACATAACCTCTTTCCTTGGTCGTCGGTTTTGGGGTATTTCCTTTAACTATAACACTCAATGAGCCATCACTCACGTTTACACCAAGTGACAATGGGATGACATCAATGACATGAATTTTGTTCACTTGTAGACTTGTATTGCCACTTAACTTTGCAGCAAGAACAGATGCCCCGTATGCAACAGCCTCATCTGCATCGATCTTCTTGCAAAGCTCTTTCCCGTTGAAGAACTCTTTCAACAATTGTTGTACCTTTGGTATCCTAGTTGACCCACCGACAAGCACAACCTCATCTACATCTTTCTTATTCAAATTCGCATCATGTAAACAACTCTCTACCATTTTTATGCATTTAGTAAAGAAGTCTTGATTTAGATGTTCAAACTTTGCACGTGTAATTTTCATAGAAAAATCAACACCCTCATGTAAAGCATCAATTTCGAGAATGGTTTCGGTGGCTGAAGAGAGAACCCGTTTTGATTTTTCACAAGCCGCCTTCAACCGCCCTAGTGCTTTTATATTCCCACTGATGTCTTTTTTGTGTTTTTCATTGAATTGCTTCACAAAGTGGTTCACCATTAAGTTATCAAAGTCTTGACCACCTAAGTTAGTGTCACCCGCAACCGCTTTCACTTTAAAAATACCTTTTTTATCAATTGTGACAAGAGAGACATCAAACGTTCCACCACCCAAATCAAATACGAGCACATTTGTGTCACGAGTTATATTTGTACTCATGTCTAGCCCATAAGCAATTGCAGCTGAGGTAGGTTCATTGATTATTTGTAGAACATTAAGTCCTGCAACAAAAGCAGCATCCTTTGTGGCTTGACGTTGGGAATCATCAAAATAAGCAGGCACTGTGATAACCACGTCTAATACGGTATCACCAAGGTATGCCTCTGCAATTTCTTTCAATTTCATAAGAACCATGGATGAAATCTCCTCTGGGAAAAACTCCCTCTTTTCATCTTTGTATTCGAGTGCAATCTTTGGGATGTTGTTAGCCCCTTTAATAACTTGAAAAGGCCATAACTTCATGTCTTGTTGAAGTTTGGGATCATTGAATCTTCTTCCAATCATTCTTTTCGCATTTGAAAATCAACAAAGTAAGTAATCGCCAACGAAAAATAATAACTCTTTTATAAAATTGAAGTGCTTTAAAGGACTAAAGGTATATAATACAAACCGTAAATCGTGGACAAAGGATCTGAACCCAGCTTGTTCTTAGCAGCTTCACCTATTACACGTCCTTCATCCGTGAAAGATACACAAGATGGCATAGTCCTATTCCCTTGATCATTGGGTATGATCTCAACCTGGTCATTTAGCCAAACACCAACACAACAATAAGTTGTACCTAGATCAATACCAATCGCAGGCGCAAAACCATATCCAGCCATTATGCTTTAAAGTCAAACCTGCAATATTCATGAAACAAGTGACCACTACTCATTTTGATTTTGCGATATTCATATTCATGCAACTTCCAAACAATTTGTATTTACCAAAAATAAATACTTTCTATCCCAAAAAAAAATTACATCAAAAAAATTTCAGTTGTTGGGTCTGTTGCAAACTTCATCTTAAGTTTCGTTTTGAGTTACTTAAGTTTCTGAAAAAAACATTTCACTTGTCATATCCATAAGAGTATCTCCAATAGAGACTATTTTGTAGTTTTTTACTACTTCATTGATCACTCATAACTATTTAATATCATTGGAATTTATAGGTGTTTGTGTGTGTGTGTTTATTTTGCTGAATATATGCTCCCAGCAGAAAAAGAAAAACTGCTGACTTTTTTTTTCCAGCGATTGAGCTTATTAACCAGTGTATCCGGTAGTTGACCCATTACCCAGTCTATATACCGGGTTAACTTAATAATTAGGTTTAAAACACTGATTTCATGTGTATGTGATGTGGGCATGCATGTGAGAGATAAGAGAAAGACATAATCTAGCATAAAACCTTATTACTACTATTTTTGAGTTGAATACTAACCGTTTATTTTGTTGTTGATCGTGGTTGATCTTGTGTTCGTGTGTATCTCTTATTTTCCTGCATTTACATTAATTAGAAACACGACCAAGAACGCATTAAAGTCGAATCCTTTTGGATTCGAATTAGGACGTATGGACCAACTAATATCTGTCTTTTTATAAAGCAAATAGACTTAAAATGTATATATTAAAGATTACAACATGAGACAAGACTAATAAAATTTACACATAACAAATGATATATAATACTACTTTGTATAAATCTTACCTTTTCCGAAGGAATGTATGAATCCTCTCCTGCGCATCCCTTCATTTATATAGGGCATCCCTTCATTTTTATATTCCCACCAATTTCACAATTATATTTCTTTTCCTTTTTTATTATTTAGAAATTTTAAAGACTTGAAAGTCGTCTGATTACCTCACTTATTATACCTACCACTAACCACTATAGTGGTGACACATCATCGCCACTTACTACTACTAAAAGGTTGGGATACTCACCATTATATCCCTCTTATTTTTTTTTATAATTAAAATAAATATATATTTTTTAATTAATTAAATTATAGAGGTGGAGAAAGGTGGAGAGATAAAGAGAAATAGAGATAAACAAACTCATTGGTTGTGGTGGTTCTTGCTTCTCACAACAATTGAAAGTTGTCTACCACTAGCCACCACTAACACTTGGGATGATGATTATTTTGTGGCTAGTTGCCACATAAACCACGAGAGGTCTTGTGATGATGATAGCAGATGGTCTAAAATCTGAGAGTATTCAAACACTTAGTGGGAAATACCTACTTGATTATACATGTTTACAGGTATATATCTAATCATAAATGATAAACATATATGTATGTTCATAAATTAAGTAATTATATATAATTATGACAATTGGTGACAGAAGACGTGGTGGAGGTGGTAATTGTGAGGTCATCTGGTTTCAAAGGTTGTGGAGGTGGTTGTCCATGGCGGTCTTGGCAGCCGTAGGCGGGAAATATTTTAAAAATTAAAAAAAAATTCAAATATTACACCAAAATTTTAGAATTTTAAAATTTTAAGCTTTCAAATTTTAAAATATTATACCAAAATTTTATATTTTCAAATTTTGAAAATTTAAAATTTCCAAATACTTAATTTTTAGGAAATATTAATTTTTAAATAATTTTATTAATAATTTGGGGTCTCCGATTAATCCCTGCCGAGTCTGATTAATCACTTAGCGTCAGTTGACCGTCGATTTACGGCCGAACGATTTTTACAACCTTGCTTACTATAGGCGATTAGATATTTTTACAAATATTTTCTTACATCTAAACAATTATCATTAATAGTCATATTGGCATAAACAAAATTAGTAATAATTAAAAATGAAAACTTGGTATTCTTTAACTCCATCACCAACCCATATAGAAAGTTTGAGAACCATCGATCGATTAATGCATTTATATTTATAGTTAGCAACCACTTTATAATTGAAGTCCATATAGGCGAAATTGGTAGGCTAGAATATAGAGTATATGCTTGTGTTCTACGTCTCATGGCTGACAACACTTATGTGAAATCACCTCCAAAAACCATTATCTTTCCTCCTAATAGGAGTCACACCCCAGTGATATCTTACATTGTTCGGTCAACCGCCTCCACACATGTCTTTTAGCCATCGATATTTCGTCCCATGTGATTACTTTTGCAGTATGAAATAGTTCAATAGTACCACTTTGTCTTGTAATCTTGCATATCGAGTAGTCATGCTTGTTGTTGCTTTTTAATATAACTTCGAATTATACCATTTTCTTGCCTTCGGCTTCATCATGTTTTTACTTTAAAAAAATTAATAGAAACCAAACTCAATAAGATAGATTGTAATTTGTTTTCAAAACATCTTAGTAGAAATATTTGATGATGTCTTCAATGTAATCAAGAATCACGGACTCCTCCACTTAAAAAAAAAACATCGGCTCTAATACTTTACACAACTATTGTTAAAGAATAGGACTCTTATGGTGTGGATAATATGCCTCTAAACATCCATTTTTGTGGTAAGTTTCTCTTCATAATTACAATTTCTTGATGAAATATTTCCACCCCTTTTATGAAAATAAATTTATGGATTTCTTTTTGCATTTCCTTACTTAAATCCAAAGTTTAAGTTTCACCATATAAAAATACCATTTTTTTAGAGATTTAAAATTTTAGTTGTTTAAAAGTCTTCGGTTTTTATTATCAAAATTCAAGAACGTTTTAAACCATGTTTCAAGAATAGTAAAAATAGAAGAAATGTTGATTTTGTGAAGATGTCAAGTTACTCCGGCAAGCTTCTAATGAGATTTAAATAAGGAAAACAACAATGGTTAGGTGAAGGCCTTATCTTATAAGGTTCTTGCATACACTTTTACTTTGTTTCCCCCAAGATAATTGACTTAGTGATGAAAATGATGGTTAAGTTTATTATATACACAAAGCTTATAATAACTCTTCCAACAAATTGAATTTCCCTAAGAAACGAACTACAGGCTTTTTAAGAAATGTAATAACTCTTCCACCGAAGTGATTTTCAAGATTCTTTAAGATATAAGACTTAAATTGATAGGGTTTAAGAATGGTTACTTGGTGTTTAATAATGAAGGATGAGGAAATGAGGATTCAAGTGAAAAAGGAAATAGTTTATTTTTTGATTAATTGTTAGAAATTTAGTTTATTTGAAGGGGTCTAGGATGCATTGTTGTTACTGGGTTATTAATTATAAGATGTTGGGAGATTGAAAGTGTTTTTGACTTATAATTTTAGTATTATATGGTTTTTCTAGAATAAATGAGTCAATAAAAATAGAAAAAATATGATCAGGTGTAATAAAAAAAAGCATAGGGCACAAAAGCAATTATGGTGAAAATTAAAAAGGAAGATGCAGATTGAAGAATTAGATAGTCTTAAAAGCTCTGGAGAAAAATTTAGATTAAAGGTCAAAATGGTATTTTTGGGGATATGTCAGTTATTATAGGTTTGTTCTCATTAGGTGTAAGAACTGTGACTATGCTTGACATATGAATAGAAAGGTTTGGTCTGATCTTTTAAAGGATTGTGCAATAAAATTATAAGAGGATATTTCGGTTATTTTATGGATTTTGATGGATCATAAATATGGCGTAACAAAAATGTTAATCCTAATTGTGTCAAGTATGATGCCTGCAATTGAAGTAAAAATTATAAAAGGGTATTTTGGTCTTTTTCAAAATGTTATAGGAATACAAATTTCTCAAGATATTTTCTAGAGGTTACATACAAGTTGTGTTATCCAATGAAGATGTAAGTCGACTAAAATCAAAGGGTATTACTCTTTTTTCTTTAACAATTCAAATTGTTTGAAAAATGGAGCAATTAAGGTCTTTTACTATGATGATAAGGAACATTATATATGATGCCTCAAAGTGGTGTTGCACTTTATGCATTAATGATTTATTTGCAACTGAGAAATGTAGATTCAATATGATATGATTTTGGTTCTTATGTGATTTAAGGTGGGTCTTTTTTGAAGCAAAATACAATTTCTATGGAATTATAGTTTGCATTTGTTATATTAACATTTTTAATGGTTTTTTAGAAAATGATGAATATTTTTATTTTTTGGTTTACGTTTTATGATAACATGAAACTTTAATTAATTTATTTATTCTTGAAGTTTCTTTATGCAATATATTTTATCATTTTAGAATTGAACACAGTTAAAATATAAAACACTAGGACCATTTTTATATTTTACTATTCTTTTTATTTTTATAGTTTTGTGTTAATTTATTATTATATTATTTTACTTTAAAATTTATAAAACAATGTTATTTCCATGATTGTTTGTCTACGTTTTTTTTATTCATTTTATATTATTTTACTTTAAATTTAAAAAAAAAAAGTTATTTACTTTAAAAATTTTATGATGTACTTGAATCCTTTCTTGCCTTGGTGCAAACACAATTTTCTTGCAGAATCAAACTGTTTCAATCCGATGGTGGTACTAAATTTGTGAATACTCGTGTTCGTTCTATCTTTAATGCAATTGGTACACATCGTCGCTTGTCTTGTCCATACACACCTAAGCAAAATGGCTGTGTTGAACGTAAACATCGATATATTAGTGAAACTTGATTAACAATGATTTTTAACTCCCATGTACCTACTACACTCTGGACACATGCTTTTAGTTTTGCCACCTATATCATAAATCTACTACGAACAAAATTACTTGCATACTAATCGCCTTATGAATTACTCTTCGCTACACAACGTAACTACAAAAATTTCTGCATCTTTGGTTGTTGTTTGTACCTAAACTTGAGAAACTATGCCTCTTACAAGCTTTCTCCATGAAGTGCTCAATGTGTTTTTCTTGGCTATCATACACAACATAAGGGCTGCTAATGCTTTTGTGACAACCCGAACCTTTTTATGTTAACGTTAGCTTGATTCCGTTAAATAATTTTGAATTTTATTTTGTTCCGTCAATATCTTGTGGTTTAGGAAAATCATTTAATTTATATAACTAAATTTTATATAAGAGTTGGAAATAAAATCGCGCGAAAACCCGAGTTTTCATCGAAAATCAGCCAAATCCCGCTCATCTCAGTGTTCACGACCGTGAACCCGATCACGGCCGTAAACCATTCACGGCTGGGAACCCACCCCCGATAGTGAACCCAGCCTATATATATATATATATATATATATATATATATATATATATATATATATATATATATATATATATATATATATATATATACACACACACACACACACACACATATATATATATATATATATATATATATACACACACACACACACACACACATATATATATATATGTGTGTGTGTGTGTGTATGTGTGTGTGTTCTTACTCTCATTTTCAAACTTCTGGCCGAAAACACTACTTTCTCTCTCTTAAACTCCCAGTCAAAAACTCAAGAACACTCTCATTTATCACCCGAAAATTCATCCAAATCACCTTACAACTTGTTTTGGGGCATCAAACAATCAAAGCAAACACTCCTCATTCTTAAGTTCATGGTCATAAATCCTTCACACCTTCATATTTTCGCCAAGAACACCAAGAACATGCAGTAAACCCTTTAAGTGTCGTAAACCATTCTAGGGGTGAAAACTGTTCATGGCCGAGACAGTTCACGGCCGCAAACCACCCTAAGCCGTGAAATTACCTGAAAATCACTTTTTCCGATTTAATCGAGCCCCGGAAACATTCCTAAACTAAACACAAGTGTTTTCCAACACTATAATTAATGGTGTCGCTAATAATACACGTATATGTGTTAAATTATTATTAGGATTCCATTAATTCGGCGTTCTACAACTCGAAAGTCCTTATTTCAGTTTCACGGTCCGACACCTTCATGAAACCAACTGTGAGTTCATACGCCTACACTTTTACTATTTTTAATTTTTCAGGGGGGAATACAAGCCAAACACAATTGATTTGTGAACTGATATACAAGAATTTCAACATCTTTAAAACTTATGCAATTGATACAACCAAAAGATTTCCACACTTTATAAAATATTTACATATTTTATCCCTTTTGTAACATGCTGAGCATAAGGGACGTTTTCAACTTACAACCATAATTGCATAGTTTTCAGATCAATACATGAACCAAGTACATAACGTACATGCAAACTATAATAGGTATAGTTTGGGATTTCAATATACATTTTTGCAAATTCAGAGCTTATACATTACTACTTTCAGATTCAGGAGTACAACACTAAATAATTATTTAAGTATAATTATTATTACTCTATAAGCTTTACAAAAGGATTCAAATACTAGACAACAATACAAACTACACGTAAACTAGTTAATACAGGATTGTGAGACATCTCTTCAATTGTCCCTTTCGGGTACGGAAATAAATCCTATCATTTACTGTAACCAGAGTCTCCTGGAGGAAGAGCGCAAGATTTGTGAACAGATCTATTCGGGATTGGCAATCCCACTCCAGAACCACTAGCTATAGTTAGGTAGGTATGCCTGGGGTGACAAATATCATAATGTTCAATGCCTGAAGAACGTCGCAGAGGTCATCAGTCATAGCAAGCATGGTTATACGACTCACAATAGTATAAACTAACCTTTTTTACGAGATTTCATTCCACATTAGTTTAGTTTTAAATGTTAAAACTACTCTACACTACAGTGGAGGATTCCAGGGGATACAATACATGGTTTTATTTTAAATAATGAAACTACTATACATACTGGTGGTAACCAGAGTTTTCAAATAGAACATCCTATTCATTACTGGTGATAGCCAGGTTCTTCATACAAAGGGTTTTCATTCAAAACAACGATATACAATACAGCTGGTGGTAACCAGGCATACGAACTAGTACTTCATACTCTACAACAAAACATAATATCAATCATACATGTTATAAAATATTAGATTTTCTTGGGATGCATACAAACATATATATATATATATATATATATATATATATATATATATATATATATATATATAGATTCAATGATAGGTTTTCATTACAAAAACACTTTTATGAACTCACCAGCTTTATGTTGATATTCTTTCAAAATCGTTTGTATTCTCAGAAAATCAGTATACAGGTACTCCCGTACTTTTTTTTAGAAGACGGAGAGTATAGAGTCACGTCTTTTATATTTTGTCACACTTTTGATGTATACAAACTATGTATCAAACATATGTTGATATCTATATTTTAATGTAATGGTTGAGTTTAGTTTGATTACTATGATGCAATTGTTGTGATACTGTACATGACGTCCTCCACCCCTGAACGATTCCGCCATTTCGGTTTGGGGGTGTGATAGATTGGTATCAGAGCTATTGTTTATAGTGAACTAAGTATATTAAACCTTACATGGTATACTACTATAAACGCTAAGGGGGCCGAAGTGCTCAGGACTAAAAGTATACTTTTTAAAATATAAGTATTTTATAAGAAGTTTACAAGTATATCTATATATATATATATATATATATATATATATATATATATATATATATATATATATATATATATATATATATATATATATACCAGAAGTAGTATCGCAAGTAGAAAAAAACAAAAGTATTTGGATGCTGGACATTGCAGTTAAACCTAGATAGTTATGTAATCATGTCTAGAATAAATATAGTCTGACTAACTATATTTATTTGAGACACAACCAATATGTGTTTGGGAGTGATTGTGGTGTTGCAACAGGCCTAAAGCTTACCAAGCTATATACAACAAAAGATCGATAGAACAGAACACACAACTTAAAGTACTATAGGAGTATTTTATCTAGAGCCGAACTCAGTGTAGAGATTCATTCTATGTGTTGCTACTTATTTCTTTTCTACTGATAGTTTACTTGTATTGGTATCTTTTCTTTGTATATCGCTTAGTACAACACTTTATCTATCAGGTTGAGATATATCTTGTTCCATATCACTTAATTCTAAATTATAGGGGACTTACCATCCTCTTCTTCTTGATTATTTTAGAATAAGATGCCTCCGAGGAAGAGATCCAATAGATAGACGTTTTTGGTTTACTATGTCTTTATTTACTTTGGCATAAATAGATGTTTTTTGTTTACTATGGCATTTTGCTTAGTTATTCCACAAATGTTCATTTTTATTTTGTTAAAGTTAATAAATGTTTTTTGTGTCAACCTAACATTTTGAAGAGTTTGGATCGTTCTTGTTTTTGTTTATTTGTGTAGGTTTTGTTTATATGAAAGTTCAAGGGACAATGTCTACTGTATTCGAAGGTGTTCAGGTTTGTATGTGAGTCTTCGGGTCTGATCTTGACCCGGTGTATTTAACTCATTGGAGTTGATCTTTTACCTAATTAGAAGAGTCATTCTTTGATCATTTTTGTCTCGTCTTTTACGCTCAATTATGTTCATCAGTCTAGGGTTTCACCTTTACTTTTCTGATTTTTGTTCTTGTTCATTGTTAAATTAGGTTGAGTGGTATGTTATGAGAGTAGGATAGGAGATTAGTAGTGAGGTTTTCTAATGTATGTACATGTAAAACTTCTGAATTTTAATCCTCAAATGATATAAGAGTTGATGATGTTGGGAAAATCTTGTTTCTATAGTTTGTTCACAATATCAGTGCCATTGTACTTTGAATCGCTTTTTTGATCACCAACTATTCTTCGATCGTCCACTTAACTAAAGAGGTACAATCAATTCTCTGTTTGTTTCCTTTTTATCATAGTTTTTGTTCTTGCCCTTTTATTCTTCACTATCTGGGTCAATTTAGGGTTTGTTATAAAAATCTTGATGTAAAATCTGAAGATCTATGGTTTTCGGTTGTTATCTAGGATTTTCTTTATGATTCCCAAACATTGAATCTTTGTTTTTGTTTCTTCTATATAAGATCTTCGTTATTGCAAGTGCTCGTGTGCTATTGTAGATCCTTGAAGTCCTTTGTTACGACCGGTAAACTGGAGATTGTGTTTCTTTCATTGAAATCGTTGTGTTGTTCCTTCAATAGGCCAATCCCTTTCATATTCTGGAAAAAAAACATCTCTATGGAACAAATTTCATCACCGGTTAACTCTAAAGCGAATGGAGTTAAGAGATTTGATTTATTCTTCCATAATTGTGCACTTCATAAGTGGCTAATAGGGCCTCTTTGAATGTATCTTTTTCCCTTCTATCTCTTGTTCTTAGTTGTAGATGTGGGAGATCTTGGATTTCTTCAGTACACCAGTTAGCTGTTGATTTGTTTTGTTGTTAATTGCATTCCTTGATTTTTTATCAAATCTGCCTTGGTTGTCCTAGACACCAACATATTGTGGTGCTCATCTAGACATAAGTCATTGCAGTTGTTTGTTATGCGTGTTCATTGTAGTTGTCTATTTTATGTGTTGCTTGTTTTTCTTCATTATCTTTTATTATGGTTAGTCTAACCGATAAATCTCATAGTGGTAGAAAAATTGAATCTGTTGCTAATTTTGATGCTCATCCATATGTTTATCCTTTGAATAATGTTGTCACTAGTACAAATAATCTCATGTTGTTAGGAACTGAAAACTATAGGGTTTTTTGTAGCTCCGTGATTAGGGCCATAAAATCTCATAGAAAGCTTGGTTTTACTGATGAAACTATGTCTAAACTTAATAATAATCCCATTAAAACAGCCAAATAGGAACGCGCGATGTGGTTATATGCTCTTAGATTTATGGATCTATTTCTTAAAATATATATGCTAATCATGCATGTTTTGAAAGTACACAAGGAATATGGATTGAATTATTTGAAACTTATCATAAGGTCGATGGGTCTGTTATCTTTACTATGCATCAAGAAATTAACTCTCTTACTCTTGGTAGTCTGTCCTTTTCTGATTACTTTAATAAAATTGATTCTTATTGGGAAGAATTTTATGGGTTAACTAATCTTACTGATTGTACATGTGAAGCTTCAAATAGTTTTAACAATCATTCTAAATTAATGAAACTAATGCAATTTTTAAGTGGGTTAGATGATTCTTAGAATCAGGTTAAAAGCCACATTCTTTTAATGAAACCTCTTCTTTTTGTGAAATCTACCATCTCTTTAATGTCCCATGAAGAATCTTTTACAAAACATGGACCAAATTTGTTAATTTATAATCATAAAGCCTCATCTTCTGTATTTGTGTCTAAATTTGTTGATCAAAAGAAATCGAATTCTAAGGGTAATATTCCACAGTGTAAGAACTGTGGCATAAAAGGTCATTCTATTGAAAAATGTTTTAAACTAATTGGATATCCTAAAGATTATAAACCAATATCTAAATTGAACAATAAAACAAAAAACCTTCTGGCCATACTATTGTTGGATACAATTATGAGACTTCTGGTTCGAGAGATATTGACAATGTAACCAATTGTCGCTATCTTTTTAATGATAAATATGCTAAACTTATTTAACTAATTGGTGACAATAAGCAAGGATATGATGAAGCTTCTGTAAGTGCCAATATATAAGCTATTTCATGCAATTGTTTTCTTAATACCAATTTTTCTAAATGGGTTGTCGACTCAGAAGTTAGACAACATATGATTACATCTGAGTCTCTTCTTAATGATTTTTTTGATATTTCTAAATTGAATCTAAGGGTCATTCACCGAAATGGTTCTTCTGCTTAAATAAATAAATTTCGAAACTAGCAATTGTCAAATTCCCTAAAATTGTTTGATGTATTTTTTGTTCCTTATTTTAATATAAATTTGTTATTTATCCATCAGTTGTGTAAAGATAATAATATGACGTTGCTTTTAATGAACACAATTGTTACCTTTTGGATTCATAGTCCAAGGGGACGATGGAGATTGGTAATCAATATAGAGGACTTTACTATCTTGATCCCACCTTTTCTGGTAATAAGTCGTCTATTTCTAAAAGTTCTTAATGTGTTTCTGAGTTCACATGGCACATCAGGCTTGGTCATCCTGCTGATTAAGCCTTGAATGTGCTAAAGGATAAACTTAATTTCAATAATGTTTATATGTACCTATGATGTTTTTCATAAATCTACACAAACTAGAGATTCCTCTCATAATATTCATCATGTTACTAAATCTTTAGGTGTCACGACCTCGGCTAATGCCTGAAACGTCGAGGCATGACAGGGTATGCATGATTATCCAAATCACAGAGCATAGAATTAACAAAATTATTTCTTTTATAATGTATTATTACATTTATTCTTACATTAACCTTTCATGATTTAAATCTAACTAACTCCATGTTTCTGCCCTTCCTTGCAGTGATCTTCTCTTCATTTAGTTTCCTATGAGTACATGGATTTTGAAAACGGTCTACATTATGTTGGTGAGTTCAAAGGTTTTTGAAACATCCCAAAAATATAGTCCAAAATTTACATTTTTAAATCATTAATTAAACTAGAATTACTAAAAATCATGTATCCAAAACAAAAACCATAATATCCCAAATGTCAAAACAGTATATCCATATCAATCACATGTCAAATAAACCAGAGTAAAATATACCACGCTAAAAGTTGTGGTGTGTGTCATGCAGCCATCCCGAGCTCTTCCCCTTGCTAGTGGAAGTACCTATAACAAAAACTGAAAACTGTAAGCACGAAGCTTAGTGAGTCTTCCAAAACTACCACATACCATACAGATAATCACATCAAAGCATACATTGGGCTTTGCCCACTACATCGGGCCACACCCGTTATCGGATGAATCTGGCATCAGGCCCCGCCCAACATTGGGCCGAAGTCCCTCCTATCTCCTCTAACTAGCTGATGAATACCATTACATATCATTAAGACTAGATAATTGTTCGAATGAGAGGTGCTACCCTACAACAGTTAGACTCAAACGAGAGCTGCGAAATAAGGCTAAACCTAACCTTCTGAAATTATTTATTTCTCGTAAAATGTAACTTAACATATTCGTTTACTAGTTAGTATAAGATAACTATAACTCATAAAAGCACAAAGCATGTAGAATTCAAGCATTAAGTACACATAATCAACCATATCCTAATTAAGGCCATCATATCATTGACTAATCTATACTAGCATGCAGTTTATAATGCTAATACACATATAACTGG
Source organism: Lactuca sativa (assembly GCF_002870075.4). Taxonomy (NCBI): domain Eukaryota; kingdom Viridiplantae; phylum Streptophyta; class Magnoliopsida; order Asterales; family Asteraceae; genus Lactuca; species Lactuca sativa. Next base: position 127,164,460 of record NC_056623.2, on the reverse strand, counting down.
CACATAACGCATCTTTCATAAGATCCTTATCCCTAATCTAACATGCAGTTCTCATAAGCATATCGTAACATAAACTTGTATGGGTAATTTGGGAGTACTTATGTGAGCTCAGTTGAGTGCATGCACGACACCCTTTTATCTTTTCAAAGTTCTTTTCTCTTTTAATTTTTTTTTCTTTTCCTCAAGGTTCCTTTTATAAAAATGAGTTTCTTTTGAACATTTTCATACCAAGTCCTCAGTTTGAGTTCAAACACACCCGAGAGTGTACCCGAATCCCTCAAACCAAGGCTCTGATACCAACTTGAAACATCACAAAAATATAGTCCAAAATTTTCAATTTTAGATCATTAATTAAACCATAATTACTAAAAATCATGTATCGAAAACACAAAATATAATATCTCAAATGTCAAAACAATATATCCAGATCAATCACATGTCAAATAAATTAGAGTAAAATATCCCAGGCTAAAAGTTGTGGTGTGTGCCATGCAGTCATCCCGAGCTCTACCCCTTGTTAGCAGAAGTACCTAAAATAAAAAATGAAAACTATAAGCACAAAGCTTAGTGAGTCTCCCAAAACTACCACATACCATACACACAATCACACAATAGCATACATTAGGCCTTGCCCACTACATCGGGCCCCACCCGCCATCAGACGAATTCAGTATTGGGCCCAGCCCGGCATTAGGCCCCCGGCTTCGGATCGAAGTCCGACATCGGGCCCCACCCGACATCGAGCCCCGCCCGACATTAGACCGAACTCTGGTATACATATAACATACCAACAAGTATATAACATAAAAACATTACATAACATATAAGATAAATCTTCCACGGGCTTTCTCGAGCATTGGACTAAAGTCTAGCACATTTAACACATAACATACAAACATACACATGCAAGAATCCGAAGACATCAAGCATACAAACATCCCTCGGGCTTACCCCGGCATCGGACCGATGTCATAAATCATAAAATCTACATCGGGCTAACCCCAACATCCGACCTATGTCCGACATACACTAACATATAAAAACAAGTCGGCATTGGTGCCTTCGACCTGTTCTTACTGGATTAAAACTCACCTCACAAAGTTGGCTGCTAAACCTCTCAGTAAGGAATCTCTATCGGCTGCTCCCACGACTCCTCGGCTATCATTATCACAATAACACTTAGTCAAAATCCATTAATCCTTCGTATGGTAAAATGACTATTTTACCCCTTGATCTAATTTGGACCATAACCTAGGCCCAATTCCTTCTAATCTTTCCAAGCCCACTAATGGTACAATAAAGGCGCACTAATGGCCCAATTTTCTAAATTAGGCCCAACTCATCAAATGGGCCTTCCCATACGTGCAAAAATCTCCATGGTCCATTATTTAACTTCTGATGGTTCATTACCGCCAATAACTGGTAAGCCTAATGATTGGCCCAAATCGAGGCCCAAACATCACAAGGTCTAAAACCCGAGAGTACATTGAGTGTGCCCCTCTGTATACTACACGTACAACTTGTATAGCTTGTAATCTACGCCTACCAGTGTGTATGCTTAACATACTACTCTGTTAAGCCATCAACTTCAAAAATGCTTATTATATTAATAACTTTAGTCTATACTACAGATCTGAGTACCTTAGCATGTATTAACTCATAAAGTCGACTACTTGGTGGCCTACAACCCACCAAATAAACTCAAACTCGAAATATACCAAATAACTTCCATGAATATGGCTAGATCTCATGCACGGTCACAGATGGGTCCTAAAGATCTAAACTTTATTGCTTATGCGACTTGTATATCACTGAGTATGGCACCTCTTGGTCTAGAAACGAACTTGAGTCATAGAGATCCATTCTTGGGAATAAAAGATCCCAAAATAGCCCTACACTAGAACCAAGCATTTGTAAAAAAAGTTAAAAGCTTTATACCTCCAAAGACTGCCAAATGGTGAGATAATGCCAGATCCTTAAGCATAAGATACTCAAGTTCTTCTTCCCCAACTTCTCTTTTCTTCATCCAAGCTCCAAAATCACCAAAGTATGCTTCACAAGGCCAAAACACACAAGGATGAAGTATGAAAGGATCTCTTGGTTTTTCTAAGGTTGAGAGGCTGGTAACGAGGCTACGGTTTGAGTCATAACGTGGTATTTATATTGCTTAAACCTGAAAAATTAGGGTTTGGAATCCGCTCATGTACGTTGCGCATACTCCTTCGTACGTTGCGCATGCGTGCATGCGTCACCTGCATCCAATGCCCCACTACGCCCCGCATACGCCAAAGCTACACCCAACGTATGTCTTCTGGGTAGTGCAAATATTCGGCCCGCTGCATTAGGAAATAACTCCAAGTAGTGCTCCCTATCTCCTCCTCGGGCTTCCAGGTCCACTCTGAGCCCTTATGGTGCTGCTACTGCACCTTCACCAGCTCAACCCTCTTGTTCCTCAACTCATTCGTTTTCCTATCGAGAATATCTACTGGATTTTTGATGTAATTCAGGCTCTCATCAACTTGAATCTCCTCTAAAGGCACAACCGTTGAGTCATCCACCAAGTACTTTCACAACTGAGAAACATGGAAAATGCGATGGATCTGGTTGAGCTCTGCTGTAAGATCCAAACGGTACGCAACCCGATCCACCAAAGCCAAAACCCTGAATGAACATATGTATCTGGGGCCCAACTTGCCTCACTTCTTGGAACGGATGAAACCTTTCCAAGGTGACAACTTCAGAAGGACCATATCGCCCACTTGAAACTCCAAGTTTGAACAACACTTGTTGGCGTAGCTCTTTTTTCGACTATGAGTAGTCTGAAGCCTGCTCTAGACCTGCTGAATCCTCTCAGTAGTCATGAGTATTACTTTAGTAGTCCCCATGACTCTCTTACCGACCTCACCCCAATAGATTCGGGTCCTACATTTCCTCCTGTAGAGCATCACAAAGGGACACACGATTCATGAGATCCATGAACACGGCTGGAGCATTAGTGAGCCCAAACGGCATCACCACAAACTCATAGTGACTATAGCGTGTCGTAAAAGTTGACTTCTGAACTTCGTCTTCTCTGAATTGCATCTGGTGATAACCAGATCGTAGATCAATCTAGGAGAACCAAGATGCTTCCTGTAGCTGGTTAAACAAATCGTTAATCCTCAGGAGAGGATAATTTTTCTTCACCGTTACCTTATTTAACTCCTAGTAGTCTATACACATGTGATGTGACCCGTCCTTCTTCTTCACAAACAGGATCAGGGCTCCCCATGGCGAACTGAATGGCCTAATAAATCCCTTGTCTAGCAGCTCCTGAAGCTGCGTAGACAACTCCTGTATCTCAGGAGGAGCCAAACGATATGGTGCTTTGGCTATCGGAGCCGTACCAGGGACTAGGTCAATCCTAAACTTAACCTATCTCTCTGAAGCTATCCTAGGTAATTCCTCCAGGAATACGTCTGGGTACTCTGCACTACTGGTATTTCATCGATTTCTGCCTTACCCTTATTCAGGGCATCCATGAAATAGGCGACAAAACCCGCGCAACCCTACTGAAATTTGCGCCTCACTCTCGCTGCTGAACAAAGGGTCAATCCACCCTACCGCCTCTCACCCTAGATCTGTAAACCTCCCACACTACAATTCTGAACTCTCACTAGCTGTTGCTCGCAGTCGATCACTACCCCATTAGGGCTCAACCGGTCCATACCCACTATAACCTTGTTCCTTCGAACAGGAATGGGGACTAGATCAACAGGAAACTGCTCATCAAATAACTGCAGTGTACATGCTCAGTGAACCCCTTGCAACCCTAACGGTCCTATCATCTATTTTCTCGACATCAAGTGGGCAATGCGACTCCCCTGGAGCCCCTACGAACCGCTTGCTAAGCGTGGGCGACAGAAATGATCAGGTAGCCCCCAAATCAAACAGTACCAAAGCTGATATACCTTTCACTAAGAACGATCCTATAACAAACATAAGCAATAATTTGTTTAAATAAAGAGATATGGAGAAGATACATACCCGTCGCCTCGTCCGGAGCTACTTGTGCCTCTTTTTCTATGAACTGAAAGGCCCTCCTCTTCGCTACAGGCACCTCACCTCGGTCCCGATGGCCGTTTGTAATCCTTAATGTAGCAGGAGAGGCTGCTGCCACCTGCCCTACTGCTACTAAACTCGGGAACTAGGAACACTTGTGTCCCCTCTCATTGCACTGGAAGCAAATCAGATCTGATACTATGGTGGTGGTGATAGTAGTTATACAATCTCTACTCACATGATCCGTTTGACCGCACTTATAGGAACCTAAACTCCCTGCCTTGCACGTTCCATCGTGTAACTTGCTGCATTTGCCACAACGGCTGTGACCCTACTGGCTCCTAGATCTGTGCTCTGATACCTCAGGCTTCTTTCCCGCACTCCCTGTCTGAACCCCCTTTGGTTTCCTCTTCCTCACCATCTCTAAATTTAACTCTCTCTCTCTCTCTCTCTCTCTCCGTCTCTCTCTCTCTCTCTTGATCCCTAGCAATCATATCCTCCAGCATCTTACAGCTGGATCGGCTCACAAATTGACGGATATTAGTCCACAACATCTCATGATATCGCACCTTTTTCATCTCCTCGGCCGCCTCATAATGTGGAACGAGAAGGGCACTCTCCCTGGATATAGTGTTGATTTCAGTCCCCATCTCGGTCGTCTGTTGGAGATCCTGGAACTCCCTAGCAAGCTGCTAAACCTCAATCATAGATACAAACTTGGATCTGAACCTAGCCGAGAAATCGCTCCAAGTCATAGTGTCAAGGGTAGCATCACCCACGCATGGCTAACCTCCTCCCACCAGTCGCTGCCCTGTCTTCAGAAGATAGGATGCTAGACAAACCTTGTCCCCTTCGGGACATCTGCTGGTACGGAAAGTGTTGGTGACATCCGCCAACCGTCTAGTGCTTACAGTGGGGTCCCGAGCACCATGGTAATCGGGTGATCCACAAGCCCTAAACTCCCTGAACTTCAGTGTGCGCGAACCCATCATGGTCACGACCTCGGTGCGAAAAGCACTCAATCTCTCATGCAAAAGCTTCAAAATACACTCCTTGATCGTACCGAAGATCACAGGAGTCTGATACAAAATACTACGCCTGATCTTAGAGGAGATGAACTCCCTTATCTGGTCATCTAGCTTCTCGAATCAAAAGCCCGAGCTTGATCCCTCACCGGCGTTTGAATTTTCCACTCGTCTAGTGTGTAATACCACCATTCTGAAAAACATACAATAATTCAGCATCGGGCCTCCCTTAATTCGAGTACGGATCCTCTGCTCTCAGTAGTATGTGCCCATATTACCTTCCACATCTATTCGTACTTTTTCAAAAACTTCCTTGACTACACCAAGTCCTTTCTACTACTACTGCTTCAAGCACTAATCATTATCCCACTTTCCGCCATCAGCTGCATAAGGAGTCCCTTCTATCCCTCCTAAACTAGCTTGCGAATACCATTACATATCACTAAGACTAGATAATTCTTCGAATGAGAGGTCTAACCCTACAACGGTTATACTTAAATGAGATCTACGAAACAAGGCTAAACCTAACCTTCTGAAATTATTTATTCCTCATAATATGTAACTTAACATATTAGTTTACTACTAAGTAAATGATAACTAGAACTCCTAAAAGCTCAAAGCATGTAGCATTCGAGCATTGACTACACATAATCAAGCATATCCTAATTCAGGACATCATATCGCTGATTAATCTATACTAGCATGTAGTTCATAAAGTTGATACACATATAACAGGAACATAAGGCATCCTCCCTTGAACCTTATCCCTAATCTAGCATGCAGTTCTCATAAGCATATCATAACAAAAACTTTTATGGGTAATTTTGGAGTACTTACTTGAGCTCGGCTGGTTGCATGCACCACACCCTTTTCTCTTTTCAAAGTTCTTTTCTTTTAATTTTTTTTTCTTTTTCTCAAGATTCATTTTATAAAAATGATTTTCTTTTGAAAATTTTCATACAAAGTCCTCAGTTTGAGTTCAGACACACCCGAGAGTGTGCCCAAATCCCTCAAATCAAGGCTCTGATACCAACTTGAAACATCATAAAAATATAGTCCAAAATTTTCATTTTTAAGTCATTAATTAAACCATAATTACTAAAAATCATGTATCTAAAACACAAACTATAATATCTCAAATTTCAAAATAGTATATCCATATAAATAACATCTCAAATAAATCAGAGTAAAATATCACAAGCTAGTAGCTATGGTGAGTGTCATGTAGTCATCCCAAACTCTGTTAGTGAGTCTCCCTAAACTACCACATACCAAACACATAATCACATAATAACATACATTGGGCCTTGTCCACTATAATCTGACATCATGCCCAACTCGGCATCGGTCCCCGCACTGCATCAGGCCCCACTCGGCATAAGACCGAAGCCTGGCATCAGGTCTCCCCTACCTCCAATAGATAATTTTAGACAAGTTTCTTTAGAAGTATATACCCGCATGCCAAGTCACCCGACATCAAACCGAAGTCTGATATACATGTAAAATATCAGCAAGCATATTACATAAAAACATAACATAACATATAAGCTAAATCTTCCACAGTCTTTCCCTGACATCGGACTGAAGTCTGGAGAATATAAGACTTAAGATACAAACATACACATGGAAGAATCACGAAGACATCAAGCATACAAAAATCCCTCAGGCTTGCCCCGGCGTCGGACAGGGGTCCTGAATCATACAATCTACATCGGGCTAACCCCGACATCGGACCTGAGTCCGGCATACGCTAACATATAAAAATGAGCTGACATTGGTGCCTTCGACCTGTTCCTACTGGATTAAAAATCACCTCGCAATGTTGGCTGTTGAACCTCTCGGTAAGGAATCTCTATCGGTTGCTCCCGCAACTCCTTGGCTATCATTATCACAATAACACTTAGAACAAATCCATTAATCCTTCTTAGGGTAAAATGACTATTTTACCCCTTTGATCTTAGTTGGACTATAACCTAGGGCCAATTTCTTCTAATCTTTGCAAGCCCACTAATGGCTCAATTTTCTAAATTGAGCCTAAATCCTAAAATGGGCCTTCCCCTAACCTCAAACATGTCCTTGGTCCATTATCTGACTTCTAATGGCCCATTACGACCCAATAACCGATATGCCCAAAGATTGGCGCAAACACCGTAAGCAAGAAAACCTGAGAGCACGTTGATCGTAATCCACTATACGCTACGCGTACAGCTTATATGGCTTATACTCTATGCGTACTGGTGTCTACGCCTAGCATACTACTCTGTTAAGACATCACCTTAAAAAATGCTTATTCTATTAAGACATGAAGTCCATATTACAGATCTAAGTCCCTTAGAACATTTTAACTCATAAAGTCGACTACTTGGTGGCTTGCAATCCACTAAATAAACTAAAACTCAGAATAAAACAACTAATGTCCATAGAAATGGCTAGATCTCATGTATGGACACAGGGTCACAAAGATCGAAACTTTACAGCTTGTTGGACTTATATATCACTGAGGGTGGCACCCCTTGGTCTAGAAATGAACTTGAGTCAAAAAGATAAAAGAACCCAAAACATCACTATACTAGATCCAAGCATTCATAAAGAAAGTTGAAAGCTTTATACCTCCAATAAATGCCAAATGGTAAGATAATACCAGATCCTTAAGCTCAAGATACTCAAGTTCTTCTTCTCCAACTTCTCTTTTCTTCTTCCAAGCTTTAAATCACCAAAGTAAGCTTCACAAGGCCAAAACACGCATGGATGAAGTATGAAAGGATCTGTAAGATTTTCTGAGGATGAGAGGCTGGTAAGGAGGCTAGGATTTGAGTCATAATGTGGTATTTATATGGCTTAAACCCTAAAAATTAGTGTTTGTAATCTGCCCATGTACGGTGCACGTACTCCTTGGTATGTTATGCGTATGTGGATGCGTCCCCGGCATCTAATGCCCCTTTATGCCCCACGTATGCCAAGCTTACGCCCAATGTACATCTTATGGGCAGCCCAACTATTCGACCCACTCGCTAATGACCCACTCAAAATAGTCCATCTCTTTAATACTTATCCCAACAATTAATTAAAGAAGCATTCAATAATTATTAACTCAAGCGACGATTGTTACAATTCTCCTGCACTTGAATCAGACTTTGTCGTTGAAGTCCATTACTTCCGGAAACAACTCTCGGTAGTGCTCCTTTATCTCCTCCTCGGGATCCTAGGTCCACTCTGAGCTCTTACAGTGCTGCAACTGCAACTTAACCAGCTCAACTCTCTTGTTCCTCATCTCCTTCGTTTTCCTGTCGAGAACTGATACTGATCGCTCGAAGTAATTTAGTCTGTCATCAACTAAATTTCCTCTAAAGGCACAATCGCTGAGTCATCTGCTAAACACTTCCGTAGCTGAGAAACATGGAAAGTGTTGTGGATCTAGCTGAGCTCTTCTGGAAGATCCAAACGGTACGCTACCCGACCCACCTGACCGAAAACCTTGAATGGACCTATGTAACTGGGGCCCAGCTTGCCTCGCCTCCTGAACCGGATGAAACCTTTCCAAGGTGACACCTTCAGGAGGAGTATATCGCCCACCTAAAACTCCAAGTTTGAACGCTGCTTGTCGGCGTAGCTATTTTGCTGACTTTGAGCAGTCTGGATCCTGCTCCATACCTGTTGAATCCTCTCAATAGTCTTGAATAATACTTTAGTACTCCCCCGTGACTCTCTGACTGACCTTGCCCCAATAGATTGGGGTCCTACATTTCCTCCCATAGAGCATCTCAAAGGGAGGTCGGTCTATGCGAGTGTGGTAACTATTATATGAAAATTCCACTAACGAAAGATATGTATCCTAATTGCCACAGAAATCCAAGACACATACGTGTAGCACGTCCTCGAGAGTCTGTATCGTACTCTTGATCTGTCTATGTATCTGAGGGTGGAAAGTGGTGCTGAAGTGGAGAAGAGTACACATCTCATTGTGAAACCGCTTCAAAAATTTTAAAGTGAAACAGACATCTCGGTCTGACACCACCAAGACAGGCACTCCATGTCGTGCACTATCTCACGCACATAACTCTCGACCAGCTTCTCTGCCGATATACTCTCCTGGATCGGGATAAAATGAGCACTCTTGGTCAACTGATCCATGATGAACCATATTGAATCTACTCCATGTTCGGTCTTGGGAACCTTTGTAATGAAGTCCATGGTGATATCATCCCATTTCCACACGGGAATGTATATAGGCTGCATCTTGCCGTGTGATCTCTGGTACTCGGCCGTGACCTTTCTGCAGGTCAAGCACAACTCCAGATACCATGCTGTATCCCGCTTCATGCATGGCCACTAGTAATCAGGGTGAAGATCCTGATACATCTTCGTCGCCCCAGGATAGATACAGAACCATGACTTGTGGGACTTAACCATCAGAACCTGTCATACTCCGCCCCAGTACGGAAGCCATACCCTCCCATGCAAGGTTAGGAACCTACAACTTTCATAATCAAATGAGACCACTTGGCCTATGATCTGCTTGTAATTCAGGCACTCCTCATTCAGGCCCTCAACCTAAGACTCTTTGATCTACTCCAACAATGTAGTAATCACTGTCATCCTCATACATATGTCTCGAATCGCGGTCGCTACCAACTTGCAGCTCAGTGCATCAGCCACCATATTGTCCTTGCTCGAGTGGTAAAGGATCTCATAGTCATAGTCCTTCACCATATATAATTGGTAGAATGGACCCCATAAGGGTAATGCCACCAAATCTTCATGGCAAAAACCATAGCCCCCATCTCTAAATCATGCTTCAGATATTTAGCCTCATGAGGCTTCAACTGCCTTGAAGTGTAAGCTATCACGTGACCGCGCTACATCAATACCACACCCATCCCATGATCGAAGCATCATAGTAAACTAAAATGTCGTCGAATCCTTCTAGCAATGTCAGAATCGGTGCCTCACACAACCGTTGTCTGAGAGTCTCGAAGGTTGCCTATTGCTAAGGCTCCCAACGGAATGTCACCGAATTATTGGTCAATCGGCTCAAATAAAAAACGATCATGGAGAAGTCCTAAATGAATCTCAGATAATATCTCGCTATATCAAGGAAACTTCGAATCTCGGTTGGAGACCTGGGAATCTCCCACTGCATCATGACCTTAATCTTGGCCGAATCGACTAGAATACCCTTCTAGTAGACAAGGTGCCCCATAAAATGCACCTCGTACAACCAGAACTCACACTTGAAGAACTTTGCAAAAAGTCTCTCCCTCCTCAGTGTCTCTAGCACCTCCCTCATGTGCTCCTCATGTTGCTCCTGAGTCTTGGAATAAACCAAGATGTCATCGATGAAAACTATCACAGAGTTATCCAGCATCAAACTACACTTGCGGTTCATGAGATCTATGAACACGGATGGAGCATTGGTGAGCCCAAATGGCATCACCACGAACTAATAGTGACCATAGTAATTCCTAAAAGTTGTCTTTTGAATGTCATCATCTCTGACTCGCATCTGGTGATAACCTTATCGTAGATCAATCTTGGAGAACCCAGGTGCTTCGTGTAGCTTGTCAAACAGATCGTCAATCCTCGGGAGAGGATAATGATTCTTTGTTGTTACCATATTCAACTGTTGGTAGTCTATACACATACGATGTAATCCATCCGTCTTCTTCAAAAATATGATCGGGGCTCCCCATGGCGAACTGCTCAGCCTGATAAATCCTTTGTCTAGCAGCTCCTGTAGCTGTGTAGATAATTCTTGTAACTCAGGTGGAGCCAACTGATATGGTGTCTTGGCTATCAGAGCTGTACCAAGGACTAGGTCAATCCTAAACTCAACTTGTCTCTCCGGAGGTATCCTAGGTAACTCCTCCCGGAATACCTTCGGGTATTCTCGCACTATTGGTAAGTCATCGACTGTCGCCTTACCCTTATCCTGGGTATCCATGACATCGGCGGCATAACCCGTGCAACCCTATTGAAATTAGCGCCTCGCTCTCTCTGCTGAACATAGGGTCAATCCACTTTGCAACCTCTTACCCTAGATTACTAACCCTCCCCCACTAGGAGTCCGAACCATCACTAGATGCTGCTTGGAGTCAATCACTGCCCTATTGGAGCTCAACCAGTCCATACCCACTATAACCTTGTTCCCTCGAAGGGGAATGGGGACTAGATCAATAGGAAACTGCTCATCAAATAATTGCAGTGTACATCCTCGGTGAACCAATTCAACCCTAACAATCCTATTGTCTGCTATCTCTACATAAAGTGGGAAATCCAACTCCTCTAGATTCCCTATGAATCGCTTGCTGAGCGCAAGCGACACACAAGATTGGGTAGCCCCCAAATCAAACAGTACCAAAGCTGATATACCGATCACTAAGAACGATCCTATAACAAAAGACATAAACATAAGCAATCGTCTACATAAAAAAAGAGATAAGGAGAAGATACATACCTGTCACCACGTTAGGAGCTGCTTGTGCCTCTTCTACTATTAACTGAAAGGACCTGCTCTTCTCCATAAGCACCTCACCCCAGTCCTGACGACTGTCTATATTTCTCAAGGTAGTAGGAGTGGGTTTTGCCACTTGCCCTGTTACTCTTAAACTTGGGTACTGGGACCGCTTGTGTCCCATCTGGTTGTACCGGAAGTAAATCAGATTTGATACTATCGTGGTAGTGGTAGTAGCTGTACAATCTTTTCTCACATGACCCGTACGACCGCACTAAAAGCAGCGTGAACTCCCTGCCTTAAATGTTCCATCGTGAAACGTGCTGCATTTTCCACAATGGTTGCGGTCCGACTGGCTCCTAGATCTGTGATCGGATACCTTGGGATTCTTGCCCACTATTCCTGTCTGAACCGCCTCTGGTATCCTCTTCGTCTCCATCACAAAATCCAACTCTCTCTCAAGCTCTAGCAATCATATCCTCCAATGTCTTACAGTCGGATCGGCTCACAAACTGGCGGATATCACTCCGCAACATCTGATGATATCGGGCCTTTTTATCTCCTCTTCCATTACGTACTGCGGAACAAGAAAGGCCCTCTCCCTAAACATAGCAGTGATCTCAGTAACTGTCTCGGTCGTCTGATGGAGATCGTGGAACTCCTTAGCAAGTTGTTGCACCTCTATCACAGATGCAAACTTGTCTCTAAACCTAGCCAATAAATCTCTCAAATTCATAGTGCCAAGGACAGCGACACCCACAAGATGCCCAACCTCCTCCCAGATGTCGCATAACCTATCCTTCAGAAGACAGGACATTAGTCGAACCCTGTCCCCCTCGGGACATCTGTTGGTGCGGAATGCACTGGCAACATCCGCCAACCCTCTGGTGCTACCAATGGGGTCCTGAGCCTCATGGTAACACGGAGCTCAACAAGCCCTAAACTCCCAGAACGTCAATGTGTGTGACCCCATCATGGCCGCCACCTCAGTGCTGAAAGCTCTCAATCTCTCATCCAAAAGCTCCAAAATACATTCCTTGATTGTACCGAAGATCACAGGAGTCTAATCCAGAATATTGTGCATGATCTTAGAAAGATGAACTCCCTCATCTGGTCATCTACCTGCCTGGATCCAGAGCCCGAGCCTGATCCCTCACCGGCGTCTGAACTGCTTACTGGTGTAGTGCGTAATACCACCATTCTGAAAAACATACCATAACGAACGTCAGAATACTAATCATATCTCGATGAATCACATATAGAACAAGTTCCCTAGATTCATCTTAGACTTCCTTGATTCGAGTACGGCTCCTCTACTTTCAGTAGTACGGGCCCATACTACCTTCCACATCCATCCGTACATTTCTCAAGAACTGCCTTGACTTCACTAAGTCCCTTCTACTACTACTTGTTTAGGAGCTAATCTCATCCTACATTTTCCCTAGGGTAATCACCATTCCACTCTCTACTATCAGCTACATAAGAAGTCCCTGCTATCCCTACCTAACTAGCTCATGAATACAATTTCATATCACTAAGACTAGATAATTCTTCGAATGAGAGGTCCTACTCTACAACGGTTAGACTTACACGAGAGCTACGAAATAAGGATAAACCTACCATTCTGAAATTATTTAATCCTCGTAATATGTAACTTAACATTTTCTTTTACTAGTTAGTAAAAGATAACTAGAACTCCTAAAAGAAAAGAGTAAGCATCATTCAAGCATTGAGTACACGTAGTCAAGCATATCCTAATTCAGGCCATTATATCACTGACTAATCTATACTAGCATGCAGTTCATCAAGCTGATACACATATCACAAGCACATAAGGCATCCTTCCTAGATCCTTAGCCCTAATCTAGCATGCAGTTCTCATAAGCATAACATAGCATAAACTTGACTGGGTAATTTTGGAGTACTTACTTGACCTCGGTTGATTGCATCACTAGTACAAAAATGGTCTACAGTCACACTTTTTAAAAAATGATCTATGACACTTTTAATTAAAAGTGTGGCCAATGGTCACTAAAAATATCCAGTGACTGTTTTTAGATACATTTAAATTAATTTTGTGGCCATTGTACAGATAATCAAAATTTTAACCACAAGTAATTATACCAAATGTGACAATTATTAGCCACACTCAAACGCTGTGACCATATATCACCATAAACCACGAATACTGATTAGCATTATGATACATTTTCTTATATGAGACAATAGATAAATATATGGTGACATGAGACAATTGTATATGTTTCTATATCATGGTGCCCTTTTAGACATATAAAAGCCAATGTAGCTAAAAGGTGATACATATGGTCCCATTAAATATTTGTGTGTACATAGGGTGGAGTTTACTAGTGACTTAGTAAAAGCAAGAAAAGAAGTTACCTTTAGTGGTATATGGTTATGTTCCTTTTATTATGTGTGTCAAAATATGATGCATTGGCTTTAAAAAATGAATATTGTGTGTATAAGTAGTATTTGGTTATGGTTATAAGTATTATGTGTGTCTATAAGTAAATCTAGGTATGGAAGACATATAATGTCTCATCAGAATAATTATACTATGGCCATTAAATGTATGACTCATAATCATATTCTAAACACCTACAAAAAAAACTATTCAAACCAGTAGGTGAATCCGAATGATTCAATCACATAAGTAACGAGTCTAAACGCAACCCTTCTAGAAATGAATACAAGCTTAAACTAATAGATGATTTTAGTCAAATGGCATCTACAAGAAGTATTAAATTTCCTTTCAACCTGATGTTGACTAAATGAACAATACATAGTGGTAATCTAGTTATAGGGCAAGGCAAAAAGGAAGAAAAAACCAATATATATGAACTTATAATCGAATTCATAGCAAAAAAAGATTAAACAAATCAATGTATCACTAAGAATTGATTTCAAGGGGGAGGGGGGCAAGAGATATTTTTTTGATGTATTAAGGGGAAAAACGATTCTAGCAAAAATTTCGATTTTAGAGAAAGAAAGTTTTACCCCATTAGACGGTGTCATTGGATTTTGATGGTGCTAGCAGAGGCACTAGCTAGGGGTGGTTCAAGGGTTGGCGGAGGCGTTCACCGGACTGAAGGCTGATGGCCGGAGATGCGAGCAATCTGGAGGAGTGGAGACGGTCGTCATTCTTAGGCAAGAGAAGAATAAATAAGAAACAACATACACTAACTTATTCATTTGAAACAAATGCAATTGGCTAAAAAAGGCATGGGTGTTCATTTACGAGTTTCATCAAACACTTAGTAGACACATAGAGCAAAAAAAGCACAAGTTTAACTACGATCATTAACACAGAGCCATATCTCGTAGGAAAACAAAGGTTGAACTAAATTCTAATTTGCAAGCCACGCTTGGATTGAAGGGGGAATGAAAATTAATTACCAAATTAACATTCATGTGAAAAATAAATAAATGATAATCTATCCTTTGTAGTTCAAGTTACAGTCAATAGAGACATACCACCCCAATCCCTTTATTCTGTTAGTATTCTCGTCTCCTTACTCTTGAGTCTGTACAAACTGAAATGAAGAAAATAGCATACATGATAAATACAAACATAATAAAACCTATATATAAACAAAATAACTTGCACAACCTGTGAAGTAGACCCGGTCAAGCAATAGTGTTGTGATGTGATGGGAAGGTCTAATGATATGGGATTCTCAATTAGGTTGTTCTATGTGGCTAAGAGCCGATATAGACATGAGTGTTGATCAAATGATTTTTACGTTTCAAATAAAACTAGGGGTTAAAAATTTGGGAATGAGGGAAAGGTGAAATTGTATGCATCTGAAAATTAAAATCTTGAATTGGAAAAATTATAAACTAAAGTGGGAAATAAGTTAATGCGTAAAACTAAGAGGGAAATTAAACTTTTATTTATGAGATAATTAGGTTTTCATAATATGTATATATGTATAATATATGTATATACATCTATGTACGTGTATTTTTGTTTATACTAATAATATATATTCAACCTAATTTCGAATTTTGAAATATAAATTAATTTTATATATAATCTATGTTTTGTGGCTAAGCATGACTTAACAATCGAGAGATGTGTGGGGCAGTGGATAGATTAAGAGGATGATACCTTAAGATATGCATAAATATGTGACTTGGAGAGATACATTAGGAAATTAGAATTTAGTAGGGAGGGGTATGGAGGGAAATTTATTTTGGTTAAAATGACATGGAAGGAACTAAAATTATTTAACATAGGGAATAATTTACGGGTGTAGGTTTATAGGTGGGGATGAGATGTGGGGTGGTTGGTTATAGTGATGAGATAAGGGTAGGTGTATAGTATAGAGGTGGAAGTTAGTATTTATGGTGGGTGTTAGTTGTGTGGGTGTAGGTGTATGTGACTACGTGTGATATGTTATATGGCTAATGGCTTGAGGCTTACGACTTAGGTCTCAACAATTAGGGCTTAATGATTTAGGCGTTCGGCTTAAGCTTATGGTTTAGTGTTGAATGGTTATAGTTTAGGGTTGAGGGTTTATGGGTTATGGTTCAATGTTTAATGCTTATAGCTTATAATCTACAACTTAAGATTTAAGTCTTAAGGCTTAAGTCTTAGGATTGGAGATTATGTCTAATGGCTTATGGACTATGACTTTTGGAATATGAGTTAGGGATCAAGGAATAGGCCTTATGGGTTATGGATTAAGGCTCAACGCTAATTGCTTATGAATAATGTGATGTATGAGTTAAGGCATAAGACCTATTGCTTAGGAGCTAGGGTTCATGGCTATGACTTAGAACTTATGACTTATGGTTATAGTTTAGGCTTGAGGGTTATGGATTATGGTTAAATGCATAATGGTTATAGCTTATAATTTATAACTAAAGGTTTAGGGTTTAAGACTTCAGTCTTAAGGCTTGGGGATTATGGCTAATGTATTATGGCCTATGACATGTGGATTATGAGTTAGGGCTTAAGGCTTAGGCCTTATGGGTTATGTCTGAAGGCTCAAGGCTTATAGCTTATGAATTATGTGATGTGTGGCTTAAGGCATAAATATTATTGCTTAGGATCTAGGGCTCAATGCTTATGACTTATGGCTATGGCTTGCGACTTATAACTTAGGGTTTAGGCCTTATGACTTATGGCTCAAGGCTCAAGGCTTGTTTCTTATAGATTATGCGATGTATGGCTTAGGGCATAAGGCTTATGGATTTAGAGCTAGGGTTCGTGGCTATTACTTATGACTTATGGTTACGGCATATGGATTAAAGCTTATGACTTATGGTTTAAGGCTTATTGCTTATATCTTAGGGATAAAGGCTATGGTATTAGAATATAGCTTATATCTTATATATATTTTGACGTAGGCAACATCACCCCACTTCGACACCCACACTTCCACACTTACCAACCACTCACCCTCATATAAAATACACTACCCCCACAAACACCCACACCAAATCCTATCCTTATACTCATACCCAAATTCTCATCTAACCTTACCCCACATATACTATATTGCCAACTACACTCACCCTTACCCTATACCTACGACTCCATCCACCCCACCCTCACCACCATACCCCACACACCCATACATATACACTTATTCCAATATGACCACACCGAGGCCTACCCCACCCTACCTCCACCTCTACCCCCACGTCATCCCCACCTCTATACACCACACGTTACACCAACCGAAATACTGAATCTTGCTCTCTACCCACACCTATACTACCCGTCTACCTCATCCTCACACATATGTTGCCTCATGTCCACACCCATAGTCTCATGCCCATACACCCTCAAACACACCCACATACCTACCATATACCCTCCCCAAACCCTACCCATATGTCTACACCCACATATATGAAACGACCCAAGAATACGACCCAAACTTTTTTGTTTAATCATTACTAAGATCATTAGATCAATACCATAAAAACCCATACGTCAATATCTAAAAACCATAACAAAATATCTCGAGAAAACTGTATCAAATTATATATATGGAAAGCTAAATCAACTCCCAAGACAAAAACTGAAGCTGTGGTGTGTGCGATGCCATCATCCTGAGCTCTTCCCTTTACTTGAGGAAGTACCTGAAACCAAAACTGAAACTGTAAGCACGAAGCTTAGTGAGCTCCCCCAAACTACCACATACCATACAATAACATATAAACACATACTGGGCCTTGGCCATCGCATCGGACCGAAGTTCGGAAACTGCATCGGACCGAAGTCCGGAACAAACCAGGGCCTTGCCCTCTGCATCGGACCGATGTCTAAAAACTGCATCGAACCAAAGTTTGGAACTGACTGGGACCTTGTCCCCTGCATCAGATCGTAGTCCGAAACTAACTGCATCGGACCGAAGTCCGGAACTGACTGAACATAGCATAGCTTAAACACACATCAACTAGCATAAACACATATACTGCATACTTCATCGGACTGAAGTCTGGAACACATAACACATAGACATGCTTGAATCACAAAGACATCAAGCACCTTGAACTACTGCATCGGACCGAAGTTCAGAACTGACTGCTAACTAAACGGGCCAGCATTATGGCCGTAGACCCGTTCCTACCGGAAGGAAACTCACATTGTGATGCTAACGGCTGAACTCCTGAATGAGAAATCCCTGACTGCTGCTCCGGCTGCTTCTCGACTATCAAGGGTAATAAAATACTAAATCAGAATAGGGATTCTCCAATGGGTAAAATGACCATTTTACCCCTGCTATGGCATAGGTCACAACATGGCCCAAACCCTCAATTCCTTCCAAGTCCGTCCATCGCCCCACTATAGGCACACTAATGGCCCAATTTTCTAAATTGGGCCTATATCCTCGTATGGGCCCTACCAGCCCACAATAATCTTGGCCCATAATCTAACTTCTGGAGATCCAACAACAAGATAGGCTTTCCAAGCTTACTATTGGCCCATTAATGGCCCAACTTGCTCTATTGGGCCCTAAGCCCTTTATTGGGCCTTACTCACGTCCAATACTAAATCGTTGGTCCTTAGTAACTGAATTCTGATGGACCATTAAGGCTCAAGGACCGTAAGTCTGAAACTCAGCCCACACCAAGGCCCAAAACACTCGAAGCCCAAACTGGCAGTGTATGCAGGGCATACACTAAGGTACGCTGAGCGTACTGGCAGCTGGCTTGTACACCGCGGGTACCTCCTTGTACGCCCAGCGTACAACCCTGTTAAGCCAAAATATCGTTAAGTGCTTACTAATCTGATCCAGAAGCTAAAAATCCAGATCCTGATCTTGTTCCACGTCTTAAGCCATAAAGTTGCTTACTTGATGGCTTACAAGTCTCATAAAGGCTCAAATTTCCATAAATAACATTCTACTTCCATGGAGCTAACTAGATCACATGCGTGGTTCTATATAAGCCACAAAGATAGCAAGTTTATTTCTAAGAAGATGATTATGAGCCTTAAGGATGGAAATCCAAGCTCCAAAACCGCTTTACAAGATCAAGACTCAACATGTGGACTTAAAAAGGTCCAAGCTTCCATAACCTAGATCTAGAAGGAAAGAGGAAGAAAGTTCAGAACTTTATACCTTCCTTTGCTAACCAAGAGGGTGCTAAGTCCATTTCCCTAAGCTAAGGCTTCTTCTCTAACTTATTCCCTTCCTTCTTCACTACTTCCTTTCCTTGAAACACTCACAAAAGCTTCTTCACACACCAAGAGAGGATAAGAACGAATTAGGGTTTTCTTGAAAGTGAGGAGGCTGATGGGAAAATAGGGAAAGAGGCTAAAATGGGGTTTATATAGCCTTAAACTCCTAAAATTAGGGTGTTTCCTCTGGCAGCGTACGCCAGTCGTACGATATGGTACGCTGGGCGTACGCTTTTTCTGCCCGAGCTTCATTTAATCATTACGCTCAGCGTACAATGGGTTACGCCCCGTGTACGGCTTATGGGCAGGCTTTGACTCGGCCCAAAACAAACAGACCCACTCTAATATACAATTCTATTATAGCCCAAAATAGAAATTGAGAATCTAAATAAATTTATACCTCGGAAGACGATCATTACAAATCTCCCCCACTTGAATCAGACTTCGTCCTCGAAGTCTGCTACTACGGAATCTGAACACAATTCCGGGTAATGATCAAACATCTCCTCCTCGGATTCCCACGTCCACTCTGAACCCTTCTGATGCTGCCACTGCACCTTCACTAGCTGAACTACCTTGTTCCTCAAGGTCTTTGTCTTCCGGTCCAAAATCGCGACCGGTCTCTCAATATAATTCAGGCTACTATCAACCTGAATGTCCTCTAAGGGTACAACCGCTGACTCGTCCACTAAACACTTCCGTAACTGGGAAACATGGAAGGTGTTGTGGATCTGGCTTAGCTCTGTTGGACGATCCAACCGATAAGAAACACGACCCACCCGGGCCAAAACCATAGAAGGACCTATGAACCTGGGGCCCAGCTTGCTCCTCTTCCGAAACCTAATGACACCCTTCCAGGGTGATACCTTCAGGAGGACCATCTCGCCCACCTGAAACTCCAAGTCTGCATGCCTCCTGTCGGTGTAACTCTTCTGCCAACTCTGCGCAGTTTGCAGTCTACTATGAACCTGTTGGATCATCTTTGTGGTCTTGAGCACCACCTTGGTGCTCTTGATGACTCATTGACCGACCTCGCGCCAACAAATAGGGATCCTGCACTTCCTCCCGTAGAGCATCTCGAAAGGAGGATGGTCAATACTCGCATGGTAACTGTTGTTATATGAGAATTCCGCTAACGGAAGATACGTATCCCAACTGCCACCGAAATCTAGAACACATGCCCGGAGCATGTCCTCGAGAGTCTGGATCATCCTCTTGCTCTGCCCAGCCGTCTAAGGCGGGAAAGCGGTGTTGAAATAGAGACGAGTACCCATTTCGTCGTGAAACCGCTTCCAGAATCTGGAAGTAAAACGGACATCTCGGTCTGCCACCACCGAAACAGGCACTCCATGCCGTGCCACAACCTCTCGCACATAAATATCGGTTAGCTTCTCCGCCGATATGCTCTCATGGATTAGTATAAAATGAGCACTCTTTGTCAACTGATCCACAATAACCCAAATCGAATCCACTCCACATGCGGTCCGTGGAAGCTTAGTAATGGAATCCATGGTGATGTCTTCCCATTTCCACACTAGAATATCTAATGGTTGCATCTTTCCGTGAGGCCTCTGGTCCTCTGCCTTGACCTTCGTGTAGGTCAGGCACCTCTCCACATACCAAGCGACATCCCGCTTCATGCAAGGCCTCTAATAATAGGGTCGAAGATCTCTATACATCTTCGTCGCCCCTAGATGGGTGGAAAATGAGACTTATGGGCCTTGTCCATCTATACCTGTCGCACACCGCCCCAGTACGGTATCCAAACCCTCCCATGAAGGGTCAACATTCCTCGACTGTCATAGTCAAAGGAAGCTACTCGGCCCACAATCCTCTCACACTTCTACCTCTCCTTCTTGAGGCCCTCGACCTGTGCCTCTCTGATCTGGTCCAACAATGGAGTAATCATTGTCATCCTCAGACATATATCCCTGATCAGGGTTGCTTCCGCCTTGTGCTCAGGTCGCCGGCCACCATGTTAGCCTTCCTTGGATGATAAAAGATCTTACAATCATAATCATTCACAACATCTAACCACCAACGCTGCCTCATGTTAAGATTCGGCTGATCCATGAGATATCTCATGCTCTTATGATCCGTGTAGATGGCATAACGGACCCCATAAAGATAAGGTCTCCAAATCCTGGGGGAAAACTCCACTGCTCCCAACTCTAAATCATGTGTAGGATAGTTAGCCTCATGAGGCTTCAACTGTCTAGAGGCGTAAGCTATCACACGGCCTCGCTGCATCAACACTGCTCCCATACATGTGATCGAAGCATCACAGTAGACTACAAAATCCTCTACTCCCTCTGGCAGGGTAAGGATCGGTGCCTCACATAATCTCTGTCTGAGGGTCTCGAATGCTATGTGCTGCTTAGGCCCCCAACGAAACACCACCGACTTCTTATTCAGTCGGGTAAGCAGTACAGCTATCTTGGAGAAATCATGGATGAATCTCTTATTGTACCCTGCCAAACCTAGGAAGCTCTTAATCTCAAATGGAGACTTCGGGACCTCCCACAGCATCATGGCCTCTATCTTAGCCGGATCTACCAATATACCCTTCTGGTTGACGAGATGCCCAAGGAACTGCACCTCGTGCAACCAGAACTCGCAGTTGGAGAACTTCGCGAAAAGCCTCTCCCTCCTCAAGGTCTCTAGCACGTCCCTCAAGTGCTCCTCATGCTGCTCCTGCATCTTGGAATAAACCAAGATTTCATCTATGAATACTATCACAGACCGATCCAGCATCGGCCTGCATACGCGGTTCATGAGGTCTATGAACGCGGCTGGAGCGTTGGTGAGCCCAAACGGCGTCACCACAAACTCATAATCCCCATAGCGGGTCCTGAAAGCAGTCTTCTGGATATCCTCATCCCTAACCCGCATCTGATGATACCCAGAGCGCAAATCAATCTTGTAGAACCAAGACGCTCCCTGAAGCTGATCAAACAAGTCATTTATCCACGGGAGTGGGTAACGGTTCTTCACCGTCACCTTATTCAACTCCCCGTAGTCTATACACATACAGTGCAACCCGTCCTTCTTCTTTTCGAACAAAATCGGTGCTCCCCAGGGCGAAATGCTCGGCCTGATAAAACCCTTGTCCAGCAGCTCTTGTAGCTACATAGACAACTCCTGCATCTCTAGGGGAGCCAATCGATACGATGCCTTGGCTATCAGAGCCGCACCAGGGATCAAGTCAATACTGAACTCGACCTGTCTCTCGGGAGGTATTCCATGAAAATCCCCTGGAAATACATCCGGGTAGTCTCGCACTACCGGAACATCGCGAACTGTCGCCTTGCCGTTCTCCTAGGCATCTAAAACATAGGCAATATAATCGGCACAACCCTGTTGGAAATAGTGCCTCGCTCTCGCTGTTGAACTCAAAATTGGTCCGTGCTGTGCCTTCTCGCCCTGAATCACTAACTCTCCCCCACTGGGAGTGTGAACCCTCACTAACTGTAGCTCACAATCTATCACCGACCCATTGGCGCTCAGCCAATTCATTCCTACTATGACCTTATTCCCGCGCAGGGGAATAGGGACTAAGTCTACTGGGAACTGCTCATCGAACAACTAAAGGAAACATCCTCTTTGTACTCTTGAAACCCTAACGGTCCTATTAGCTGCTATCTCAACCTCAATAGGACAATCTAGCTCCCCTGGATCTCTGCTAAACCTCTTGCTAAAGGCAAGAGAGACGAATGATCGAGTAGCCCCCGAATCAAACAATATTGTGGCTGATATGCCGTTCACTGAGAACGACCCTATACAAAAAACCTAACCATAAGAAACAATCAATAAGAAATGTAGAGATAGGGGAAAAATACATACCTATCACCACATCAGGAGTCGCTCATGCCTCCTCTGCTGTCAACTGAAAATCCCTACTCTTCACCACTGGCATCTTAGCTCAGCCCTAGCGGCCGTCTGTAATCCTCAAGGTAGCAGGGGCAGGTGCTGACACCTTCC
The DNA here is from genome assembly GCF_002870075.4 of Lactuca sativa. Classification (NCBI taxonomy): domain Eukaryota; kingdom Viridiplantae; phylum Streptophyta; class Magnoliopsida; order Asterales; family Asteraceae; genus Lactuca; species Lactuca sativa. Next base: position 127,141,302 of record NC_056623.2, on the reverse strand, counting down.
CTATTGCAGCTAAACTCGGACACTGGGACTTCTTATGTCCCCTCTGATTGCAATGGAAGCAAATCAGATCAGTCGCCGTGGTGGCGGTAGTAGTTGCTGTACAATCTCTGCTCATGTGCCCAGTCCGACCGCACTTTTAGCAGCCGGTACTCCCTGCCTTGGACGCCCCATCATGCAAACTCCCACACTTGCCACATCGACCGTGGCTCTGCTGACTCCTGGATATGTGATCTGAAACCTTGGGCTTTTTTCCTGAACTCCCTGTACTCGAAGCCGCCTCCGGCTTCCTCTTCCTCTCTATCTCAAGGTCAATCTCTCTCTCCCTAGCTCTAACAATCATGTCATCCAGCGTTTTGCAGCTGGACCGACTCACAAACTGGTGGATGTCACTCCGCAGCATCTCATGATTACGGGCCTTCATAATTTCATCATCAGCTGCGTACTGAGGAACAAGAAGCACCCTCTCACTAAACTTGGCGGTAATCTCCGCCACTGTCTTTGTAGTCTGGGTGAGGTCCTGAAACTCCCTGGCTAACTGTTACACCTCAATAACTGATGCAAACTCAGCTTTGAACCTGGCAGTAAAGTCAGCCCAGGTCATAGCATCCAAAGCTGCATCATCTCTAATGACATGTCCAACCTCCTCCCACCAATCTCGTGCCCTGTTCTTCAGGAGACAAGATGCTAATCTGACCTTGTCCCCCTCGGGACACCTGCTAGTGAGGAATGTGTTGGCCACATCCGCCAACCATCTAGTACTCGCTATGGGGTGACGCGCCCCGTGGTAATCTGGAGCTCCACATGCCCGGAAATCCCTGAAAGTAAGCGTGCGTGACCCCATCATGGTTGTCACCTCAGCATAGAATGTGCTTAGCTTCTCCTCCATCAACTCTAGTATACCATCCTTGATCGAACCAAATATCACTAGAGTCTGCTCAAGAATGATACGAGTAACCTCTAAAGTGAAGAACTCTCTGGTCTGCTCATCCAACTGCTCAGCCCCCGAGCCTGATCCTGATCCCTCCCCAACACCTGAACTGTCTCATGTTGGTCTAGGGCGTAAAACCACCATTCTGAAAACACATAACGGTAACTATCAGAAACACTGATATATCTCGAGGGATCACTACCACTAGAGGCTTTTCGGTCTCATCTCAACCTTCCTCGATTCAAGTACGGATCCTCTGCTTCCAGTAGTATGGGCCCCTACTACCTTCCACATCTATCCGTACCTTCCTCAAGGACCTCCTCGACTCCACCAAGCCACTAACACTGCTGTTGATCTCTGTTACTCTCATCCTAGGCTTGCCCTAGGGAAATCTCTTGACTCAACCAAAACCAGTCCTCAGCCGCTGAAGGCCTCCTTGTAATGCCCATTAGTCATCACCTGAATACCATCACATGTAACGAGACTCAGATAATCCTTCGAGTAAAAGACTCGTCCCTACAACGGTTGGGCTCAAACAAGAGCTGCGCAATAGGGCCAAATCCAGCACTCTGAGATTATTCAACCCTGATCACATGTGATGTGATGTATTCACCTAATGGCTAACTCCCATTACTAGGAGTCCTACAAATCACAAAGCAAATTGCATTCAGACACAGGAAACTACTCAAGCAATTCTATCCTCATAACGAGAGACTGTACTAGCATACAATGCTAAGCTCATACTACCAGGCATAACCTAATCAGGCTATCCTACTGTTGTCCACTCAATTCTAGCATGTAATTCTCATAAAGCTGGAACACATATAGCAGGCACACAAGACATCCTCGTAGATCCTTAGTCCTACGCTAGCATGATGTGCTACTGAAACTGAAACAGATAATCATAATATAAACTTGTATGGGTAATTTGGGAGTACTTACTCGAGCTCGGCTGATCGCATGCACCACACCCTTTTCTATTTATAAAGATTTTTTTTCTTTCTAAGTTTCTTTTAAAAAAATCCTTTTCGAAAATGTTTTCTTTTGAAATCTTTTACCGTGTCCTCAGTTTGAGATCAAATACACTCGAAAGTGTATCCGAATCCCTCAAACCAAGGCTCTGATACCAACTTGAAACGACCCAAAAATACGACCCAAAAATTTTTGTTTAACTATTACTAAGATCATTAGATCAATACCATAAAAAGCCATACGTCAATATCTCAAAACCATAACAGAGTATCTCGAGAAAACTATATCAAGACTGTATCAAATCATATCTATGGAAAGCTAAATCAACTCCTAGGACAAAAACTTAAGTTGTGGTGTGTGCGATGCTATCATCCCGAGCTCTTCCCTTTACTTACGGAAGTAGCTGAAACCAAAACCGAAACTGTAAGCACAAAGCTTAGTGAGCTCCCCCAAACTTCCACATACCATACAATAAAATATAAACACATATTGGGCCTTGCCCACTCCATCGGACCGAAGTCCAGACACTGCATCGGACCGAAGTTTGGAACTAACCAGGGCCTTGCCCAGTGCATCGGACCGATGTCCGGAAACTGCATCGAACCGAAGTTTCGAAGTGACTGGGACCTTGTCCCCTGCATCGGACCATAGTCCGAAACTAACTGCATCGGACCGAAATCCGGAACTAACTGGGACCTTGTCCCCTACATTGGACCGAAGTTCGGAACTGACTGAACATAGCATAGCTTAAACACATATCAACTGGCATAAACACATATACTGCATACTGCATCGGACTGAAGTCCGGAACACATAACACATAGACATGCTTGAATCACAAAGACATCAAGCACCTTGAACTACTGCATCGGACCGAACTCCGGAACTGACTGCTAACTAAACGGGCCGACATTGTGGCCGTAGACCCGTTCCTACCGGAAGGAAACTCACATTGTGATGCTGACGGCTGAACTCCTGAATGAGAAATCCCTGATTGCTGCTCCGACTGCTTCCTAGCTATCAAGGGTAATAAAATACTAAATCAGAATAAGGATTCTCTTATGGGTAAAATGATCATTTTACCCCTGCTATGGCATGGGTCACAACATGGCCCAAACCCTCAATTCCTTACAAGTCCATCTATGGCCCCACTATAGGCCCACTAATGGCCCAATTTTCTAAATTGAGCCTATGTCCTCGTATGGGCCCTACCAGCCCATAATAATATTGGCCCATAATCTAACTTCTGGAGATCCAACAACAAGATAGGCTTTACAAGCTTACTATTGGCCCATTAACAGCCCAACTTGCTCTATTGGGCCTAAAGCCCTTTATTGGGCCTTACTCAAGTCCAATACTAAATCCTTGGTCCTTAGTAACTAAATTCTGATGGACCATTAAGGCCCAAGGACTCTAAGTCTGAAACTCAGCCCACACCCAGGCCCATAACACTCAAAGCCCAAATTGGCAGTGTACAAGGGGCATACACCAAGGTACGCTGAGCGTACTGGCTGCTGGCTTGTACGCCGCGGGTACCTCCTTGTACTCCAAGCGCACAACCCTGTTAAGCCAAAATATCGTTAAGTGCTTACTAATCCGATCCAGAAGCTAAAAATCCAGATCCTGATCTTGTTCCACGTCTTAAGCCATAAAGTTGCTTACTTGATGACTTACAAGTCTCATAAAGGCTCAAACTTCCATAAATAACATTCTACTTCCATGGAGCTAACTAGATCCCATGCGTGGTTCTATATAAGCCACAAAGATAGCAAGTTTATTTCTAAGAAGATGATTATGAGCCTTAAGGATGGCAATCCAAGCTCCAAAACCGACTTACAAGATCAAGACTCAACCTGTAGACTTAAAAAGGTCCAAACTTCCAAAACCTAGATCTAGAAGGAAAGAGGAAGAAAGTTCAGGACTTTATACCTTCCTTTGCTGACCAAGAGGGTGCTAAGTCTAGATCCCTGAGCTCAAGCTTCTTCTCTAACTTCTTGCCTTCCTTCTTCACTACTTCCTTTCCTTGAAACACTCCCAAAAGATTCTTCACACACCAAGAGAGGATAAGAACGAATTAGGGTTTTCTTGAGAGTGAGGAAGCTGATGGGAAAACAGGGAAGGAGGCTATAATGGGGTTTATATAGCCTTAAACCCCTAAAATTAGGGTTTTTCCTCTGGCCGCGTACGTTGGGCATACCATATGGTACACTACGTGTACGCTTCTCCTCCCCGTGCTTCATTTAATCATTACGCCCAGCATACAACGGGTTACGCCCTGCGTACCATTTATGGCAGGCTATGACTCAGCCAAAAATTAAGAGACCCACTCCAATATACAATTCTATTATAGCCCAAAATAAAACTTGAGAATATAAATCAATTTATACCTCGGAAGACGATCGTTACAACATACCCTACAATCGTCCACCCTCAACATACAAACACCCATAATTTAGATGTTATTTTTTACTGAAAAATTTATATAAAAAATTAATATATTAAATAATAAAATATAAATATATAATATTAACCATTTTATTTTATTTTTGGCTCCCCACTTATATTCCCCTTTATTTTCATAGAAATTTCATAGAAGTTTAACCTAAATAACCTCCCTCGTTACATTCCCTCCATATAATTTTTGACAAAAATTGAAACTTAAGCAAAATTTAATTTAATGCTTTTCATCCATCGAATCCCAACCCCACGTACTTAGGTTTTTACAACCAAACGTCTAAAGTTGAAACCCTTAGCTCCCATCCTCTATGTCATCGGTACACCAACAATACACACCTTTGTTATCGATTGTCGCTCCACAGCGGCTGACGCTAGTTATCACTCCTGTTGTGGTTGACCTACGCTGCCAAAATATTCTCGATCGATTATGTCCCAACATATACACCTCTTTATTTTAGACACTTTTCATCTTACGCATCTCAAACTTCTAGATTTAATTATGAATCGTATCATTATCGTTTTTTAGTGTTGTTGGAAATTGAGCATGAAGTTTTCAGTGGTCGAGAGACCTTGGATTCGCCACCACAATTCACCATTGTGTGTTACTTCCCGCTTCGTAGATTTTTCAAGACTATACTCGATTCGAGGATGGATCATATGTTTTCAGTAATACAGGCCTAATACTTCCTTCCACACCTCTCCTTAATTTCCTCAAGAATCCTCCCGGATCCTCCTAGTCACATTCTCCAATCCATACGCCAACACACGCTAACCAGCGTAACAAAATCCACTGAAGAAATCCCAAGGCTTTCCCAAGTTCCCGACCTCACCCTGCTATCAGCTGGTGAAGAATTACCCATAATGCTAGTCACTCACCTCATGAATACAATAGGCATACAAAGGCATCTCTTCTAGCATTCAATCGTATCAAAAACATGTATGGGTATTTTAGGGGAAATTTACTTGAGCTCGACTAATTGCATGGAGCAAACCCTTTATTCTTTTAGAAATTTTTTTTTTAAATATATTTCTTTTTGAAAAACTTTACCAAATCCTGGGTTTGAGTCTAGATACGCCCGAGAGTGTGCCTGAATCGTTCAAACCAAGCCTCTGATACCAACTTGTAACGTCCCCAAAAAATATTGATAGAAAATATAGTTCTATTTATAAAGGAATAATCATTAATTACTTGTTTCAAAAACGATACATTAAAAGCAGAGTATAAATACCAAAACAAGTCAATGCAGAATATACAATGTGTGTGACATGTAATCATCCCGAGTCCTTCCTTTTAAAAACCGAAGTACCTAAAATATAAACTAAAAACTGTAAGCCCAATGCTTAGTGATTTCCCAAAGGTACCACATACCACACATTCATAAATCATATATTGGGCCCCCACCCTGCATTGGGCCTCTCCTGGTCTCTAGGCCCACGTGTCATCCAGTGTCGCTCAGATTACAGAGCTATTATTCTCTGGTCTCACCTATCACCGGGCCTCAGCTGACATGATAGATACAAAACATTACATAATAATTCTAAGACATAAAATTATCATAAACACTAGCATATGTTCCAGTCATCAAGCCTTGTCCATTATCGAGACCAGCTCGATACGCATATTACCATATAACCATATAATCATATAGATATATAACCATACTAGCACATGCAATAACCACAAAGACTATAACACCCTATAAAGTCATCTGGCCCAGCCCTGCATCAGGCCTCACCTCGTAAGCATAAATCAGATACTAATAACTAACATACAATCTACTCATCAGGCCCTACCTGGTATTAGGCCTCGCCTGGTGTGCATTCCATCATACAACACATACAAGAGTCACTCAGACATCTAGAATCCAAAAATATAAATCATGGGCCGGCATTGGTGCCTTCGACCCACTAACCCTAGTGACGAGACTCACCTCGCACTCAAAAATCACACAGATGATCCCTGGCTATTGGCTGATAGAACCCCAAATTGTTAATCATCAAAACAATACTCAATTGACAATTGGGTTCTAAAGAATAACAATACTCAAAAATCACCATTTTACCCCGAACCTAGCATGGTTCAAGACCAAGGCCCAAACTCACAATCTAAAGGTCCAAAAGCCAAATAATCAACCAAGACTCAATTATGGGCCAATTTTCCAAATTGGGCCGAAACCCCTTACATGGGCCTTACCCTAAAGCCTATCCAAAAATCCTAGTCCATATACTTGTTCTCAGATGGCCCACAAGAGCCCAAACACCTAAGCCTAGAAGAAAAGCCCAAATCGAGCCCAAACAAAAATAGGGTATTTCACAAAAAATTACGATTCGGGTAAAGTAAAAACCCTTAACCTATTAAAGGACATAATCTATTAAGTCCGTCACTCCACTAGGTCAATCATACAATATGTCCGGGTATAATTCATAATTCCAATCCAGCAGTCCAAAATGCGGGTCTCGACAAGTCCCGAACAAAAGCTTCCAAGATTAGGGTTTCCTAAACCCAAATAAGGGTTTCCAACCAAAAAAAAATGCCAATTAGTTCCAAGGTTAAGTTTTTAGGTCAGTTATGGTTTCACTAGGTCGGGCACTACCCACTGCCACCTCGGGCGGTGGTCGTCCACGAAGGTTCACGACAGTAGTTGGGGATTTTCCTTGATTCCTCCGAAACGATTGTACATACAACCTCACACTACAAAACATACTCATATTTACACCATAATACATACGCAAACACCTTCCACGGTGGCTGATAGCGGCAGAGGGCGGTAGCAAGGTGACAACCACCATAGTTGGCTGCCATGGTGGTCTTTCCACGTTTTCTGGCCAACAAAAAAATAAACACGCACGCCTTCGACGTGTAGCAGCAACACACACACACACATGAAACATAGAACCACGCAACCACCCACTCATGGTGGCGTACGATGGCTAGAGAATAGTCAACAAGATGGACCATCGCCTGGAGCGGCGGTGGCAGGACGTGACAACGCAATAGAAGAAGAAACGAAGATGATAAGAGTGCCTCAACCGCAGAGAAAGAGGACGACCACAAGCTTCAATCTTACGGTAGCACATAACTCAACGCCGACTAGCGATTCATGGCATAGTTGGCGGTGGAACAGCATTGGTGATACACAGATCGAATTGGGGGCTCAAAATGACGGTAAGGAGGACGCGACGATGGCAGTTAGAAACTGGAGAGTTGATAAGGTGGTGGCTGGAGAATCTCTTAGGGTTAGGGTTCTTATGTTTTTGAGTGGGAAGGAAGAAAGGAAGGGTATGGATTTAAGCCTCGTCTCCAAATCAAACTTTAAAATCCAAAAATACACTTTTGGTCTCTCCTTTCTGAAACATAAATCCAAAAATTAGCATACAACCCCCAGTCTTCAGAATGCTTTACAAACCAATCTAGAAATTACACTTTTAACCCCGAAAATCCAAATTACGACATCTAACTCCCCGAAAGCAACATCGTGCTAAATTATTATTGATTTAGGACTACAAAAATAAACATAATTTACTTTACATCTCAAGGTTTTAGGGTTTATTATCTATTTAATTTCAAAAGGAATGTTACAATTCTCCCCCTACAACGGTTAGACTCAGACCAAATATCCCAACCGAACAATTACACTTGATAGAAGGCTCAGATAATCCTTCGAGCAAGATACTCATCCCTACAACGGTTAGACTCAGACGAGAGCTATGCAACAGGATCAAACTATCTACTCTGAGATTATCCAAACCCAACTACAAGTGGCCTGATATCCCATCAGAATGACAAACAGCCCCATGCTCGAATTCCAAGTCAATAATACTTCCCTAACTTACCTTGATGCTCTTACCAATAGGACCAATCCATGACACATTCGCGAGAGCTGACCTACCATCCAAAACTAAATCCATTCATTACCCTTGACCCCTTCAATCGATTCCCTCGGCATAAAGATACCCCAATCCTCAACCCACAAAAATGAAAATTATGCAGAAGACACTCGCGATACCCGACTTGAGATCTTACCCGTAAACCAACCTGATACTCAACTCATAAATCGTAATCCACAGATATGCACGTTCATTTAACCCAACCCTTTATGATTCATGACATCCCCTCACTAAACTGAGATATAACGGTTCCCAAACCAACATTGAGACTACCAGTCTTGCACTTGGTCTAACCAACCGGTTCCTAGGAGTTCAAATAAAAAGGCTACCCTGTCTATAAACCTCCCTACATCAGCCAACCCTTTCTGATTCATGATAGCCCATCACTAGACTATGATAAAATGGTTCCCATACCAACATTGAGACTACCAATCTTGCACCTAGTCCAACCACCAGGTTTCCAGGAGTCCAAATAATAAGGTTACCCAGCTTATAAACCTCTTTGTGTCACACACACTGATCACTGCCCTCATCCTCGACTAAGGATACAAAAGCTTGAATCAACGGTCTCGAACATATCCCACCTGTATTACTAGTTTCATACGTGCCTCTCGCACAGGTCCCACCTATCTATATCACGAAGCTGCCTCGCTCTCGAGTCCCACCCGCCTTGAGCTATAGAGGCCCGACTCCGCTACGGACCCCAATGGCCCTTTACCCAAATACAGAAATACACCTCAGTAGACGTGGCCGATGTGCCAAAGGCACCACTGATTTCCCTTTTACTATTATGACCATTTCAACCGTTCGTTTACTTCTGCCTGGTGAATGCTACAATCCCATCGCAATCTTACAACACATTAAATCAACCAAGCTTACCACGCATGGCCTTACCACATCTTAACCATCATAACTCCATGCAGATGAGTTGAAACCCACATCTAACCAGGTGTTCAGGTCATACTATGAATTCTGAAATCCTCATCAGACAAGAGCACGCAACGAGGCTCTAACATGGCCCTTGATCTAGATCCATCCACAAACCTACAATGCATAACAAGAAGATGCCGACTAGCTACTGGGAGTTCCCTGAAATACAACATACACAACATCAATCTAAACGATCACTTCGGTTCTCTCTATTCCTATCCGGGATGTGGAACTTACCCTAGTTTCAGTTTCAATTCAACTTCCGAACATTGTGAACGATCTCCCCCACTTAGATTTGATGAAGCTCTCTTATCCCAAAAGTCTGATGGATTCTCGACCCATCAAACCTCATACAGTGTGAACTGCCTTTAACCGGTGCTTTCCAAAACTAGCGTTCCATTGCTATCCAATCTCAATGATTGCCCAACTTCTTGAATCCGGAAGAATACTCTTGAGACCTTTTCCAGTCTGAAGATCCAAATAACCTCCCATGATACCATACCAATTCCTTGAGTTCTTTTGACGGCAACTAAGGACCATAACCCTTGCCACGCACTAATGAACCTCCACCCTAATTTCCCTCTTGAAGGAATCACTTAACTCTAACCGATTCAGTACATGAAAAATACAATTCCCTAGACACATTCAATGCTCAAACAACTCACGCAACTAACACCACTATCTTCCCGCTACCACTCCTTTCCAAGCAACTGTGGTGCTCGAACTCAAAGTTATTCCAAGGGAAACCATCGATCATACCCGAACAGATGATAAACCCACTGAACCTTGTTTTCACTGGGGAACTAAGCCGCTAACCTTGACCAAAGGTCCTCCAAGTAATATCATCATTTGGTCCCGATAAATATCTTGAACAACAATGGGACGTGCAGACCCCACTCAAAAAGATATGACCCTCTGAAGATTCATCGAAGACTCCTGGCATGCAGGATGGCATATCCCGATCCTTGATAATATAATCTTGACAATAGTAAAGAATCGACCTGAGATATAGCTTACGCAACCCAACAAGAATTCCAACCTAATACCATTTCCCGATATCAACCCCGTAGAAAAAAAAAAGATGAAGTAACCTTAGGAGCATCAAAAGAAATCCTAACTTCCTCAACCGAAATTACCCTAACCCTTCCTGACTACAGGGTGTGCAACTCCCTTCCGATCCCAAATAACAAGAGCTAATCATAAGGTCCATTAAGCCTTGGGCATCCGATGAGCCCCAACTGACCTACCATAATCCCAGCCAGAAAGGCCTCAAAATGACCATCGAAGGACTCCAAAATCCCTTTCTTGGTTAAACCTAAGACCAACAAGGTCTAATCCGAAACACCACGAGTAATATTGGATGAGATGAACTCCCACGACCGTGTATTGATCGTCTTAGTACCGGCCACTAGCTGGAACCAGAATCTAAACCATATTCTATTGTACTCAACACCACACCGAAACCACATGTAAAAGATCTGAATATACCCAAGATTCCTTATCCCAAAGGCTTCTTATATTTTTCAAGAATCTACTTGATTCGAGTATGGATCATGTGCTTTCAGTAGTACGAGCTCAATACTTCCTTCCACACCTATCCATACTTTCCTCAAGAATCCTCTTGAATCCTCCAAGTCACTTTCTCCAATCCATACACCAACACTCGCTCACCAGTGTAACAGAATCCACTGAAGAAATCCCTAGGTGTTCCCAGGTTCTTGGCCTCACCGTGCCATCAGCTGGTGAAGAACTCCACCTAATGCCAGTCACCCACCTCATGAATACAATAGGCATACAAAGGCATCTCTTCTAGCATTCAATCATATCAAATACATGTATGTGTATTTTGGCAGAAATTTACTTGAGCTCGGTTGATTGCATGCACCACACCCTTTAATCTTTTAGAAAAATTATTTTTCTAAAAATATATTTCCTTTTGAAAAACTTTACTAAATCCCTAGTTTGAGTCTAGACACACCTGGGACTGTGCCCGAATCCGTCAAACCAAAGTACTGATATCAACTTGTAACGTCCCAAAAAATATTGACAGAAAATTTATTTTTATTTGTAAAGGAAGTTTCATTAATTACTTGTTTCAAAACCGATACATTACAATCAGAGTATAAATCCCAGAACAAGTCAATGCAGAAAATAAAATGTGTGTGCCATGCAATCAACCCGAGCCCTTCCTATTGAAAACCGAAGTACCTGAAATAAAAACTAAAACATGTAAGCAAAATGCTTAGTGATTTCCCCAAGATACTACATACCACACATACATAAATCACGTATAGGGCCCTCACCCCCTGTTGGGCCTCGCCTGGTCTCAAGCCCCACTCGGCATCGAGCCCCACTCGAATTACAAATCTGGTATTCTCAGGTTACGCCTGTCACCGGACCTCAGCCAACATGACACATACAAAACATTACATAGTTATGCTAACACATAAAATGATCATAAACACTAGCGTATGTTCCAATCATCACGCCTCGCCCATCATCGAGCCCCATCCGATACACACATTACCATAAAACCATATAATCATATACACATATAACCATACTAGCACATGCAATAATCAAAAAAACTATAGAGCACTATTAAGTCATCGGGCCCCGCCCGACATCAGGCCTCTCTAGGTAAGCATAAATTAGATACTAATAACGAGCATACAATCTACTTATCAGGCCCCGCCTGGTATCGGACCTCGCCCAATAAGTATACTGACATACAATACATAAAAGAGTCACTCAGACATCTAGAATCCGAACATATAAATCATGGGCCGACATTGGTGCCAGCAACCCACTAAACCCGATTAGGAGACTCACCTCGCACTAAAAAATCACACAAACGATCCCTAGCTATTGGTTGATAGATCCCCGAACTATTAATCAAAAAAATAGTACTTAATTAACAACTGGGTTCTAATGCGTAACCATAAATCCATACTTGGGGTAAAAAGACCATTTTACCCCGAACCTAGCTTAGTCCAAGACCAAGGCCCAAACTCACACTCTGAAGGCGAAGAAGCCAATTAATCAACCAATGCCCAATTATGGTCGAATTTTCCAAATTGGGCCCAAACCCCTAACATGGGCCTTACCCTAAAGCCTACCTAAAAATCCTAGTCCATAAACTTTTTCTCAGATGGCCCACAAGAACCCAAACACCTAAGCCAAAAAGAAAATGCCCAACTCGAGCCCAAACACAATTAGGGGTTTCACATAAAATTACGATTAGGGTTAAGTAAAAACACTTAACCCATTAATGACTTAATCTATTAAGTCCGTCACTCTACTAGGTCAATCATACAATGCGGTCGGGCATAATTCATAATTCCAATCCAGCGGTCCAAAATGCGAGTCCCGACAAGTCCCGAACAAAAGCTTCCAAGATTAGAGTTTCCTAAACCCAAATTAGGGTTTCCAACCAAAAAAACATACCAATTAGGTCCAAGGTTAAGTTTTTACGTCAGTTAGGTTTTCACTGGATAGGGCACCACCCACTGCCACCTCGAGCAGTAGTGGTCGATGCCGGTTCATGGCGGCAGCCACCACCTCATGGTGGTAGTATGGGATTTTCCTTGATTTCTCGGAAAAAGGTTGTGCATACAACATCACACCAAAAGTCACTCATATTTACACCATAATACACAAACAAAAACTTTCCACTGTGGCTGATAACGACAGAGGGTCGCAGCAAGGTGACATCCACCATGGTTGGCTGCCATGGTGGTCTTTCCACATTTTCTGGCCAACAGAAAAATACGCACGCACGCCTTCGACTTGGAGCAGCAACACACACATACATACACACACCTGAAACATACAACCATGCAGCCACCCACTCACGGTGGTGTACGATGGTCGGAGAATAGTCAACAAGATGGACCACCGCTTGGAGTGGCGACAGCGGGACGTGACAACGCAATAGAAGAAGAAACGAAGAGGATTAGAGTGTCTCAATCTTCCGACAGCCCATAACTCGACGTCGGAAAGATGTTCACGGATTAGATGGTAGTGGATATCAGCGACGATGCATGACTCGAATTGGTGGCTCATGATGACGGCAAGGAGGAGGCGTCTACGGTGGCTAGAAACTGGAGAGTTGATAAGGTGACGACTGGAGAATCTCTCAAGGTTAGGGTTTTCATGTTTTTGAGTGGTAAGGAATAAAAGCAAAGGGATGGGTTTAAGCCTCATCTCTAAATCAAAATTTAATGCCAAAAATACACTTTCGGTCCCTCCTTTCCGAATTATTTTCCACATAAGTCCAAAAATTACCATACATCCCCCAATCTTAAGAATGTTTTACAAACCAATCCATAATTTACACTTTTAACACCCAAAATCCAAATTTTGATATTTAGCACCCTGAAACCAACATCCTACTAAATTACTATGGATTTAGGGCTACAAAAACAATAATAATTTACTTCACATCTCAAGGTTTTAGGATTTATTATCTATTTAATTTCAAAAGGAATGTTACAATTATCCCCCACTTAAATTAAACTTCATCCTTGAAATCATTCCATACCCGCCCACAACCCCGAGCATACCACAACCTTCTTCATGCAATCAAAACCATCCCTCGCAAGGTTTTACAACCCGAAGATGAATGAATTCCTTTCAACATAATCACATTTACTGTCACATCCCCGAACCAGACGGCAGAAATGTCCACATGTTGGGTAACTTCATCTTGTAATATCATCACAGTGAATATAATAGTAATAAGGCAAGCATCATCATCACACATACAATAATACAAGAATACTAAGTTTACATCATTGTAACTGTTTACAAGAGTTACATCAAAAAATATAAATGTTTATAATAGCAACAAAATGAAACAAATTTCCACATATTCTTGATGAAAACTGAGAATTTGATGGCCCAAATGAGGATTTTCCGGCCCATTGGGCCCATATGAGAGTTTTCGGCCCAAAAATGATAAAGAAATGGGATTACAACCCAATAAGACCCATGAAACCAAAGTGAGACATTTTAGGTCCAAAAAGGCCCATAAGAAGTTCTATGGCCCAAATGTTATAGTTTAATGAGTGTGGGTCTAATTAGGGCCCATATAAGGATTCTTAGCCCAAAATAATCAAGTTGTGACTTTATTGGCCCTTTAGGCCCAATAAATGATTCCTAGGCCAATGGGGTTTGAACCGGGAAAAATTAGGGTTGCAGCCCAACGTTGAGTGTATGAAATGTATTATATTAGATTTTTGGGCTTCACGAGTGAGTTTTGATTCGAATAGTTGTTCATGAATGAATAATATGTATAACATCAAACATTGAATTACAAGGAACATCAAGAGTTGATCATACTTAGATAGAATTTTTAGCCAATTTTCCTAGTTGTGATATTTACTCTATCTGAAATCTGAAGTCTCGTGATGGTCAGACTCCCTGACAGACCACCCATACTGAATCATTATTGTTGAATCCAATCGAATTATCTCCGAACTGAGTACTTAACTTCTGACAACTTGTGGATACCACTAGAAAACAGAATCATAGACCAAATATCCCTGCATAACACTAATACATGACAGAAGGCTTAGATAATCCTTCGAGCAGGAGACTCATCCCTGCAACGGTTAGACTCAGACGAGAGCTATGCAATAGGATCAATTTATATACTCTGAGATTATCCAAACCCAACTACAAGTGACCTGATATCCCCTTAGAATGACAAGTGACCCCACACTTGAATTCCAAATCAATAATACTTCCCTGACTTACCTTGATCCTTTTACCAATAGAACCAATTCAAGACACATTTTCGAGAGCTGACCTATCATCCAAAACTAAATCCATTCATTACCTTTGAACCCTTTGATCGATGCCCTCGGCATAAAGATACCCCAATACTCAACCTACAAAAACGAAGATTCTGCACAAAACACTCACGATACCCGACTCGAGATCTTAACCAACCTGATACTCAACTCATAAATCGAGATCCACAGATCTGCACGTTCATTTAACCAAACCCTTTATGATTCATGGCATCCCCTCACTAGACTGATATATAACGGTTCCTAAACCAATGCTGACACTACCAGTCTTGCACCTGATCTACCCAACAGGTTCCCAGGAGTCCAAATAATAAGGCTACCCAGTCTATAAACCTCCCTTCATCACACACACTAGCACTACCTGATCCTGCGACTCAAGATCCAAAACCTTGACTTAACGTCTCGAACAGGTCCCACCTGTATTTCCAAATTCACACGGGTCTCTCCTACGGGTCCCACCAATCTATATCATAGAGTTACATCGCTGTCGGGTCCTACCCACCTAGAGCTATACATGTCTGACTCCACCACGAACCCCAATGGTCCTGTACCCAAATAGAGAAATACTCCTCAGTAGACTTGGCCGGCGTGCCAAAGGCACTACTGATTTCCCCTTTACTCTTATGACCATTTCCAACGTTCGTCTATTTCAGCCTGGTGAATGCAACAATCCCATCGCAATCTTACAACACTTCAATTCGAGCATGGTTACCACACATGGCCATACTGCATCTTAACCATCATAACCCCACACACCTGACTCGAAACCCACATACAACCAGGTGTTCAGGTTATGGTTCGAATTCTGAAACCCTCATCAGACAAGAGCATGCAACGAGGCTTTAACATGACCCTTGATCTGGATCCATCCACAAACCTGCGATGCATAACAAGAAAATCCCAGCCAAATGCTGGGAGTTCCCTAAACTCCCACTTACACAACCTCAATCTAAATTGTCACTTGGGTCGTCTCTATTCGTGGATAGGATGCAAAACATGCCCTAATTCCACACTCGATCAACCTGCTGAATATTTTGATCGACCTGCCCCACTTAGATTCAATGAAGCTCTCTTATCCCATAAATCTTATGACCAGCGCTTACCAAAACTAGAATTCCAATGCAATCCAATCTCAAGGATTGCCCAACTCCTAGAATACCCAAGAATACAGTTGAGACCTTTTCCAGTCTGATGATCCACATCACCTCCGATGATACCATACAAATTCCTTGAGTTCTTTTGACGGCGACTAAGTACCATAACCCTTGCCACGCACTGACGAACATCCACCCTAATTTCCATCCTCAACGAATCATAGAACTCTAACCAACTTCAGTCCATGCGAAAATACAATTTCCTAGACATAATCAATGATCAAACAACTCACGCAACTGACAACACTATCTTTCTGCTACTGCTCTTTTCTGAGCAACTGTGGTGCTCAAACTCAAAGTTATTCCATGGGCAACCGTTGATCATACCTGAACAGATGATAAAACCACTGTCTTCACTGGGGAACTAACCCACTAACCCTGACCAAAGGTCCTCCAAGTAATACCCTCATTTGGTCCCGATAAAGACCCTGAATAACAATGGGACATGCTACCCCTACTCAACAAGATATGACCCTCTAAAGATTCATCGAAGACTCCCGGCATGAAGGATGGCATATCCTGATCCTTGATAATATAATCTAAACAATAGGAGAGAATCGACCCAAGATATAGCTTACTCAATCTAATCAGAATTCCAAACTAATATCAATTCCCGATATCAATCACGGAGAAAACAAAAGATGAAATACACTTACAAGCATCAGAAGAAAACCTGACTTCCTCTACCGCAGTTACCCTGACCCTTCCTGAGGACATGGTACAAAAATCCCCTCCGATCTCAAATGACAAGAGCTAACCATAAGGTCCTTTAAGCCTTGGGCTCCTGATGAGCCTCCAACTGCCCTACCACAATCCCAGCCCGAAAGGCCTCAAGATGACCATCGAAGGACTCCAAAATCCCTTTCTGGTTCAACCTAAGACCACCATGGTCCAATCCAAAACACCGCAAGTAATATCAGATAAGATGAACTCCCACGACCATGCATCGATCGGCTTAGAACCTGTCACTGAGTCTGAACCAGAATCTAAAACCACATTCCTAATTGCTCAACACCACACCGAAACAACATGTAAAAGTTCTGAATATACTTAAGAATCCTTATCACAAATGCTTTTTAGATTTTCCAATATTCTCCCTAATTGGAGTATGGATCATGTGCTTTCAGTAGTACAGGCTCGATACTCCCTTCAACACATATCCATCCTTTCTTCAAGATTCCTCCTGAATCCTCCAAGTCACTTTCTCCAATCCATACACCAACACTTGCTAACTAGCGTAACAAAATCCACTGAAGAAATCCTTTGGCTTTCCCAGGTTGCCGACCTCACCCTGCCATCAGATACTAAAGAACTCCCCATAAAGCAAGTCACCCACCTCATGAATACAATCACGTGCAACAATGCTTAGACAATCCTTTGAGTAATAGACTCATCCCTAAAATGGTTGGACTCAAACAAGAGTTACGCAATATAGTCAAATTCGTCACTCTGAGATTATTTAACCTTTATCGCATGTGACTTGACATATTCACTTAGTAGCTGACTCCCATCACCTAGGAGTTCCACAAAACATCATTTGTGCAGTATCACTCCAACCTAACCTACTACAACCCGTACTAAGAGCTCTCACTCCCTCTAATGATTTCCTTAAACATCTTATTCATACTCAATCCAGCATCACATGCTTCCTAGACTACCAAGTATCAAATGACAGGCCAACCTATCACTGGCAAATAAGAACTAGCATGCAAGTCTACAAGATCATATAATAGGCATACAAATACATATCTTCTAGCATTCTAGCATGCAACAACTAAGAAGAACCTTAGCGCTAACTAGCATACGATTCCACAATTTCACAGATTCATAAATCCAATCATATCAAATACATGTATGGGTTTTTTTTTTTTTTTGGGGGGGGGGGGGGGGGGGGAAACTTACTTGAGCTCGGCTGATTGCATGCACCACACTGTTTATTCTTTTAGAAAAATCTTTTTTTTAACATATTTCTTTTTGAAAAGCTTTACCAAATCCTTAGTTTGAGTCTAGACACACCCGAGCATGTGTCCGATCCCTCAAACCAAGGCTCTGATACTAACTTGTAACGTCCCCAAAATTATTGACATAATTTTTTTTTTATTTATAATGGAAAAATCATTAATTACTTTTTTTCAAAACCGATACATGACAATCAGAGTATAAATCCAAGAACAAGTCAATGGGGAATATAAAATCTGTGTGTGATGCAATCAACCCGAGCCCTCCCTTTTGAAAATTGAAGTACCTGAAACATAAATTGAAAACTGTAAGCACAAAGCTTAGTGATTTCCCCAAGATACCACATACCACATTTACATAAGTCACATACTAGGACCCATCCTCCATTAGGCCTCACCTAGTCTCGAGTACCACTCGGCCTCGGGGCTCGCTCGACATCGAGCCTCGCTCGGCATCAAGCCCCACTCGGATTACAGATCTGTTATTCTCAGGCCTCGCTCAACATGACACATACAAAACATTACATAATCAATCTAACACATAAAATGATCATAAACATTATCATATGTTCCAGTCATCGGGCCTCGCACGTCATTGAGCCCCGTCGGATACACACATTACCAAATAACCATATAATGATATAGACATATAACCATAATAGCCCATGTAATAATCACAAAGACTATAGTACACCAAAAAGTCATCAAGCCCCGCCCAGCATCAGGCCTCGCCTAGTAAGCATAAATCAGATACTAATAACTAGCATACAATCTACTCATCAGGCCCCGCTTGGTATCGGGCCTCGCCCGGTAAGCATACCATCATACAACACATAAAAGAGTCACTCCGACATCTAGAATTCTAAAATATAAATTATGGGTCAATATTGGTGCCTTCCACCCACTAAACCCAGTGAGGAGACCCCCTTCGCAATAACTAATCACACAGACAATCCCTGGCTATTGGCTGATTGATCACCGAACTCTTAACATCAAAACAGTACCCAATTAACAATTTGGTTCTAAGGCATAACCATAAGTCCATACTTGGGGTAAAAGGACTATTTTACCCTGAACCTAGCTTGGTCCAAGACCAAGGCCCAATCTCACACTCTGAAGGCCCATAAGCTAAATAATCAACCAAGGCCCAATTATGGCCCAATTTTCCAAATTGGGCCCAAACCCCTTACTTCAGCCTTACCCTAAAGCCTATCCAAAAATCCTAGTCGATACACTTGTTCTCAGATGGCCCAAAACAACGCGAACACCTAAGCCCAAAAGAAAAGGCCCAACTCGAGCACAAACACAATTAGTGTTTTAACATAAAATGAAAATTAGGGTTAAGTAAAAAGACTTAACCCATTAAGGATTAAATCTATTAAGTCTATCATTTTACTAGGTCAATCATACAATGTGGTCGGGCATAATTCATAATTCCAATCCAGTGGTCCAAAATGCAGGTCCCAGCAAGTCGTAAACGAAAGCTTCCAAGATTAGGGTTTCCTAAACCCAAATTAGGATTTCCAACCCAAAAAACATGTCAATTAGGTCCAAGGTTAAGTTTTTAGGTCAATTAGGGTTTTACTAGGTTAGGCGGTTCACGGCGGCAATCACCACCTCATGGTCGTGGTGGGGGATTTTCCTTGATTTCTCAGACAATGGTTGTTCATACAACATCACAGCACAAAAAATACTCATGTTTGCACCGTAATACACATAAACACACGACCACCTTCCATGGTGGATGATGGCGGCAGAGGGCAGCAGCAAGGTCACAGCAACCATGGTGGTCTTCCAACATTTTCTGGCCAACAGAAACACACATACACACACACACCTTCAATTTGTAGCAGAAACACACTCACTTGAAACATAGAACCACGCAGCCACCCACTCACGTTGGCTTACCATGACCGAAGAACCGTCAACAAGATGGACCTTCGCTTGGAGCGGTGGCGGCGGGACGTGAGAACGCAACAAAAGAATAAACAAAGAGGATGAGAGCACCTCAACCGGAGAGAAAGAGGATAACCATGAGCTTCAATCTTCTGATAGCCCACAACTCGATGTTGGTAAATGGTTCATTGCTTAAATGGCAGCGGATCAGCAGCGGCAATGCACGACCCGATTTGGAGGCTCACGATGACGGCAAAGAGGAGGCTGCAGCGACTGGAAATTAGAGAGTTGATAAGGTGGCAGCTGGAGAATCTCTTAGGGTTAGGGTTTTCACGTTTTTGAGTGGGAAGGAAGAAATGAAGGGGGTGAGTGTAAGCCCCATCTCCACATCAAACTTTTATGCCAAAAATACACTTTTAGTCCCTCTTTTCTAAAATATTTTCAACATAAATTCGAAAACTACCATACATCCCCTATTCTTAAAAATTCTTTACAAACCAATCTGGAAATTACACTTTTAACCCTTAAAATCCAAAATATGATATTTAATACCCCGAAACCAACAACCTTATAAATTATTATGGATTTAGGGCTACAAAAATAATAATAATATACTTTACATCTCAAGGTTTTAGGGTTTATTATCTATTTAATTTCAAATGGAATGTTACATTTTGCATCTTTCAGCTCTTGAAGGGAAATTTGTGTTGATTTGGTTCATCTTTAAAGAACCTAGAAGAGAGTGAAGTTCATAGCTTGGTGGGAGACTTGAGATCATTTATTTAGATCTTGATTTTTCAATGTCTAGTTTCCTTTTTGGGTTGATTTTGCATACTTTTGGCCCTTTTTGTATGGATTGATGGTTTAAGACGATTTGAAAGGATCATTTATTTAGATCTAAACTTGTTAGAAACTTCCTTGGCATAAATGTGCCAAATTTATGGTGTACTAGTCATCATGCATGCATTAAGTTGTTTATTAAGTCGTTTTAAAGCTAAATAGCTTAATTTAGACACGTATGAATGTAAAGTTAGCAACTATACATGTTATTCCAACTCAAGGAAGTCAGATCTACGTCTTGGGGATTTGTTTTAAAGTATTAAGAGCTTAATTGTAATAATGGCTTAATAAGGGAGTACATTGGGCGTATAAGCCAGTACACGCAACGTAAAAACCTCAATGCGAGTACGCTTAGCATACAATTGGGTACGCCCCATATACTCAGTCTGTGGGCTTTGCAATTGTGGGCTTTATGTTTGGGCCATATTTTTTGGCTCGAATGCTGAGTTCCTCTTTGGGCCATCTAAGTGTTGATGTTTTGGTCCAAGTGAAGGATTGGACTCTAGAGTAATTCCCAAGTAGGAGTTAGGCCCAATTTTGAAAATTAGGCAAATTATGGGCCTTGGATGGTTATTTAGTGATTGGGCCTTTTGGATTAGGATTTAGGTCTAGGTCTTAGCCCAACTAAGGAAAGGGTAAAGTGACCATTTAGCCTAATAACGGACTATTAGCTTGCATTGTAATTCAAGTATTAATTGGAAGATTATTATATTATGATAGTGCATGAATTTTATTGAACTAGGAGTCAGAGACTTTTAGTGGGATTCAGCTGCGTGAGGTGATTTTTCCCCACTGTACTTGTGGGTCGAAGGCACTAAGCCCAATCCTTTGGATTTGATATCCTATTATGTATTCTTTTGTGATGTAGTGATCGGTTAGATCGATATCCTAGTATATAGGATAATGATATGCTTAGTAATCTGTAGATCTGTTTGACTAGCTGTAGACTTTTATATGATTGTCTATTATATGTGCACATGTTTGATTGGTGGCTAAGGCTTCACTACTTTGTGCGTAAGCCAACAGGCCAGGGCATTCCAACCTGATGGTTGAATGGGCCCAAGGGTATTCCATCCCGAGGATGATTGGATCAGTAGTATGTTGGCATTTCATCCCGATGGTTGACTGGACCAAAAGTATATTTGCATTCCAACCCAATGTTTGATTGGACCCATAGTATATTATTTAGGTTTATATGTTGGTATTTTTGGGGGAACTCAATAAGCTTTGGGTTTACAGTTTTGGGTTAGGTTTCAAGTACCTCATATGATCACAGAAAGCAAAAGGTGTGATCGTGCATCTCCTCATGTTTTGTTTTATGATCTTTGGGAAAACTCTGATAATTAATATGTTTTGAAAACTATTTTGTAAACAATGGTGGTTTGTGGAATTGTTTAAAAAGTTTCATTTTTCATGGATTTTATGGGTGTTATATTGGCGGTCGTGAGGGTAGGGTGGGAGCCCCAACAGCGAAGAGCCGAGCATTACAGTGTCGGTCAGTGGATGTTAGAGTTTTATCACATGTTGTTGCGAATATGTTATCTTTTGTATTCTTCTTGTTTGTTCTCAGTATTTATATTCTCCTTGGGATCTTCTTTGGGTATAGGTAAGCATTATCTTTGTTTTGGTTCTCTGTTATTGTCTAGGCTATATCATCAAGAATTGTTATATGCCATTTTGCATGCCAAGAGCCATTAGTGGATCATATCTTGCTAAGCGGGTTCTAGTTTTTTTTGCTTGTTGTTCCGGTTCTTTGATGGGATCAATTCAGTGGCATCGTTTGGAAGGTTTATGGTCGGATTAGCTGGTTAGTTATATAATGAAGTTAGAGTTCAGAAGTGTTAGCATTTGTTCTGGTAGGATCGGCAACCATCTATGGAAGGGACTTTGGGTCCAAATCATTAACGTTGCGAGGGAAGGAGTGGTAGCAAGAAGTTTGTGGTGGCGGTAGCATGAGTTTGTTGGTCCTTGGAAGTGTTAGGGGGGAATTTCATTATCTCAAGGGTTCAAGTTGGTTAAAATTCAGAGACTCTTCTGAGGATGGGTAGTTGGAGTGAAGGTTCTCCAGTTCAGAGCAAGGGTTATGGTGTTTGTTACTAGCATAAAGGGCTTAAGGATTATGTGTTGTGCCATGGGATTTTTTGGTGTTTTCGGACTTGCTGAGATCTTAGGAAGTGTTCATTGGGAATTTGGGTGGTTGCATGATCATCGAGCTTAGCTAGTAATGGAATGTTAATGTTGGTAAGCTCCGGTTGTCAACAGTTTGAATGGTAAGGTTGTGAGATGGATTGGCAATTCATCAAATCTTGAGGTTGGAAGAGTGTAGTCAGATCCAAGTGGGGGAGAATCGTGTAGTCTAAGGGGTTGCATAATAAAGGATATTCGTGTTTCATTTCACATCAGTAGTGACATATGGTGGGTATATGGATGGACTTAGTTCAACGGTGATGTTAGAGCCTCTTTTTCTGTTCTTGTCTGATTAAGGATTTTGGGGTTTAAAGCCTGACCCGAACACCCCATTGGGATTAATTTGGATGAGGTTTTGACTCATAATGACTGTGGTTGATATGGTAGAGGTGAGGTAATACCATGGGTGATGACCATGATGAGATAAATGTGTCGTATGACTATAGGGTGGCCGTAGCATTCACTGGATTGGCAGATGGTATGGAAGTGTTGTAAGTTTGCAATGGGATCTTAGCATTAGCAAGATTGAGGTAGACCATCATTGGGGTGGTTGTGAGTATGAAGGAGGATCATATCGTGCCTTTCTCAAGGCAGTCAGTGGCTTTGGAGAGCAAATGTTTGCTATCGGAATAAGGCTGGTGGTGTCCGAGGTGGGTTGGGCTTGTGTAGCTCTTGATGGGGTGAGACCCGTAGGAGTGGTACATTCATTATTAGAGACTGGGTGGGACTCATGGGCGAGGCTTATATGTCTCTAACAATTCAGGTGAAATCTGGTAGAAACCGGTTGGGTTAGGGAATTGGATTATGGTTTTAGTAGGATGATTATATGGTTAAGGAGCGGCATGGTTTGGTGCATAGGCGAGGATAGCCTTATAGGTTGGATTCTTAGGAACCTAGTTGATAGGCTAGGTGTATGACTGGTTCTCTCAGTGACAGTTTGGGAATATTTATGCCCTACTTTATTGATTAGATGCAGTGAATCAGAAGGTTTCGAGTGAAATGCAAGTGTTAATCCTTGGATCTTAGGTTATGAGTTATGTATCGAGTTGGCTTTTGGTTGAGAATCTTGTGATTATGTTGCAGATTGGTTCCACCTGTGGGGAGATTAGGCAAGTAATGAGATTTCGGAATTTTAGCAGTATTGTGTTGGATCGGCGGTTTTGGGATCAGTGTTTTGTTCAACTATAGAAGGTTTTGGTCGAAGAGTTAGTTTCCAAGAGGCTAGTAAGGAGTGCTTTCGATGAAGAAATCTAATTTAAGTTGGGGAGTGTTGTAACATTGTGTTCTAGATCATTTGTAATTCAGGGTAATGGGGCAGGAGTTGATTGTGTAAAGGCTTTGGGCCTTAAGGAGGGGATGATTAGACATTTTAGAAGGAGATAATGATGGTTATAAGATCTAAACCTTTGAATAGTGTTTTGGAGTCAAAGGGTAAATTATGAAAAGTCATAGGTCGGGTTCTTGCATGAAATATGTATTTTTGTTCGAGAAGTTTTTAGTCCAAGATATTTAGATAATATAGTAGAGCTCCTCAATAACTTTCTTTATATATAAAGAATGTCAAAAAAATCGGAGTTAAAACGAAGAAGTTATGCCCTTTTGAAGTTTGGTCGGTTTTGGGTTATGTTGAGTACGCTGGGCGTACATAGGGGCGTACACTGGGTTTACTGAGGCACCCTGAGTATGTTGGACGTACGCGATCAGTGCCCAAACCCTACTTTCGTGGTTTAAGCCCTATTTAAGATCCTTAACTCCCCTAAACCCACTCCATTCTCATCCTCCACCCCTATAACACCCCTTTAATGAAACCCTAACCGTAGTTGAGCCTTGTATGCTAAAAGAAGGTGTTTTTTAGTGCTTTGGAGTAAGCATGGTGCACCTTGGAGAAGAAGGAATTTCTTGGAGAAGTGTTAGTTACTTTGGAGCTTGTAGATCTAGACTTTGTTCACTTTGATCTATGTTCTAGAGGTATAAAGTTTGAATCTTGGTGATACACTTGTTAGATCTAGCTACTTTCGGAGGTTATGAGTTTTTGGTTATTTTAGTGCATAAAATTTAGATCTTGAAAGTTTACGACATTTGTTATTGATAAAGTTCGAAACATTGTCCATCTAAACATCATTTTGATTCATATCTGAAAGTTAGAGACTTGTACATAATGGATTAAGTTGATAAGATGAACTTTTGGCTCCCTTTGAGACTTAAACACTAGATCTTGATTATTGGGACCATTCTAATGGATAATGTTGGAAACTTTATCCATTATAAGGCTATTATGAACTATAAAATTGTGATCTTGACCATTTTATGCCTTCCATGCAAGAGTTATGATGCCTTGTTGGGATAAAAACATAGGATTTTCTTGGAAGTAGGTCCATGTTGGTTTTAGGGCCCAATCGGGTTATTGGGCCGTAATGGGCTTTTGTTGCTTTTAATTTGGGCTTCCGATTGTCATTTTGGGTTTTTGGATTTATATGCATTTAGGTTGGGCCTTGGTTATGGAACAAGTGAGAAAAGGGTAAAATGGTCTTTTACCCTTTAGGAGGTTGGTTTATGGAGTGAGCCTCGGATTTTTGGGTTATCGGGTTAATTATTGATTAAGATTATATTTATTTATTAGTTGGCTCGAGGTTATCCAATTCAGCGGTCCGAGCAGTTATTTGGTTATCAGCAGACTGAGGTGAGTATCGTCACTGTATTTAGCGGGTCGAAGGCACCAATGTCGGCGCATGGTTTGTTATGCTTAATATGCTTGTTGTATGTGTGACTCTTGCATGTGTTATGTCTTTTATGTTTACCGAGCGGAGCTCGATGCCAGGCGGGGCCTGATGAGTATATTGTATGTTAGTTATTTGTATGTGTTTTTATGATTACTGGACACGACCCAATGTCAGGCAGGGCCTAAAGGCTATTCTGTATGCCATTTATCTTTGTAATCATGGCATGTGTTGTGTGTTTATATGTTTATACCGGGTGGGGCCCAATGCCAGGCGAGGCCTAATGACTGACATATCTGTATACTGAGCGGGGCTCGATGCCAGGCGGGACCCAATGTCAGACGGGATCCAATGACGGGCGGGGCGCAGTATATGTTGAGCTTTTTTAGGGGTTTATTTTTTTCAATTATAATAACTTTTTTTTTTTGATTTGTCTGCTCTGAGTATATTTAAAAAAAAATTGGTAAAACCAAATTTTATGAATGAATTAGTATTTGTGGGAAAAAACAAATGAATAAAAAGAACAAAGTCTGCAAAAATATATTGTTTTAATTTGTTTCTCAATTCAAAAAATTAAGTTAAATCATAGAAACCATTGTTGTCAAGATCGAAATCTTATGCAAGATCGTTTTATGTTTTGGAAAATCGTAATTGTAGGATCGGATCGAGATCGCAAGATCCTACCAAAATGAACTTTTATTCAAATTTGCTAGTAAGGTTTTAGGTGTGCAATATACATTTTAATTTGATGTCGACTAAAATGTTAAAATGGAGTCAACTTCACATTTTTAAACATGATAGTTTTTGTTGCTGCAAACCATAAAATTAAAGAGAAAACATCTTAATTATAAAAAGAAACATGATCAGTATGATCTACAACTAAAGACTAAAGGTCACAAACGGGAAATCATGAGTGTAGACAATTCGAGATGAAGTTAAGAAGTAATGATAATTTATAAGGATTTTGCAACTTGTATGCTCAATTACAAGTTAAATACTTTTTTTTTTGAGGTTCAACTATATAATAAAATTAAAAAGATGGTATCGGATTGTCTTACGATTTTAAGATAGTAGTCATGATCCTAAGATCACAATATATATCTTACTTCACATAGATCTTACTAGATCATAACTGTTTTTAATCGTGTGGGATCTTAAAATCACAAGATCTTAAGATTAAAATAAGAATCTTAACGACCATGATTGAATTTTTTCAAACAAAAGAATCGTAACAACCATGATTGAAATTTACCAAATGTTTTTTTCAAACAAAAGAAGTTAACTTTACAGTTTGGTTTCTTCATATATCGATACAGATGATAAAATACTATAAATTTTGATATATTAATTTTTTTCAATAAAAATAATATCGTAAAAACAAAAAACAAATAACCGTAGTTATATTTTTATGAAAATATGTATGGTTTTTTAGAACAATATCCAGGCCAACCCGGCAGTTAAATGCCATAATACTTGTGAAATAATTTTTACCCAAAAATATACACATTTTCATATAAATTAAAATTGAATGGTTAAATACAAAATACAATATTTATTATATTGTTTGTTTTTCTTTATTAATCCATATAGAATACTTAGTAATTTTATATAAACTAATAAACTTATTTCAACCAAAATTTTGCGTCCAGTCATTATTTTAATAAATTCGATCGACCAACATTTTCCTATTTTTTTCAATGTAATTCTTTCCAGAACGTTTATTGTATCGCGCAAGATGCCCTGGTTTTTCACATTATATAATATTTTATCAAATTAAAAAAAGTAAGATAATATAATAAATAATCGATAAAAATATATGGATTCTTCTTGAATTCAATCGTATGACAAAACAAATATTGAGATGGAAAGTTTTGTTTGTACATGTGGCTCCGTGACTAAAGTGGCTTAACGCGGGAGGCGGGCCCATTAGCTCCGTCATCTAGACATTGACAATTTAAGATAATGGTACAACCAGATTGATGAGGTCTTTGGTATGAAAGCTGATGATTTGTCATTTTGCCCCACCGCATACCAAAGCTGAAATTATATTCTGGTTTTAGTTTTGTTTATTTTATTTATTTATTTATTTATTTACATAGAGTATATCTTTTAGGTTTTATTGAAATATATTAGTCGTCTATCCGCGTAATACGACAGGTGGCAATAACTTTGTTTCAACAGTTAGTTTCATTTCGATGAATAGTTTTTAAATGAAAGTTAAAAACTTCAATAAATAGATTTCTTGCAACGATTTGTTTCATTGCGGAAACATGTAAAAATCCAGAAATAACACAATGAAGTAGACAATATGCATTGTTAGGTTAAAAATAAAAATTTATTATTATCTTTCATCAAAAATAAAGGTATGATTTTTAGTTTCAAAATATTTTGTATGTTGTTTTCTTTTAACATATAAGTTGCATTATTATTTTGTGTGAAAAATAAAATTATGTTATTGTTTTTGGTAAAAAAACATGTAGGAAGTTTCTTATTAGAAATCAAAATATGTCCAAATTTTCGAGTTTTTTTTTTATTTTTAAATAATAGGGCAAATTACACATATAGTCCTTTTACAAGATTTTTTTATATTATCCATTTTTTTTGTATACATATTAAATTATAATACGAAGTCTTTGTATTTAATAATTTATTGGGTATTAATCAATATAGTATTATTAAAATAGTTGGTTTCTGGTCAATTTAAATTAGATATTTTTTATTTTTATTGTCAACAATTATTAATCATTCAATTTGTTTTTGTTTAAGATTTACTTTCTTGTTTTATCAAATATTTTCAAATATAAAAATAATAATAATAAACATGTAAAATGCATAGTTTTATTTTCTTCATATTGAAATTAATTATGATAATTCTTATTTTCAGATTTGATACAAATGACGTGTATATATGTATAATAATTCTTATTACCATTTTATTTAAAAAGCAGAAATTTTAAATTTCAAAATAAATAAAAATAAAAACAATGAATAACTTTGTCGGTCATTTTTACTTTATATTAATAATCTATATTAATAACTAACTTGTACTTTTGTGTATTTTGTATAATAAAGATAAATATTATAATCAATATTATTTGACATATTTTAATTTATTATCCACGTATTAACCTCAATAATAAAAACGGAATTGTAACATTCAATTTTAAATTTTGAATCGCCGTCTAGGATTTCAAATTTTCCACAATATATGAGACATGTTTTTTATTTGGTACAATAAATAAAGATTTATTACCTTTATTTTAGGCATAATATATTTTTAGTTTGAATCTTTGCCTATCTTTTCCACCTAAATAGGGTTAAGTTATAAATTTAATATTATTTTATTGGTTGTTATTTGTATTATTGGCTAAATTGTTTGGACCTATTAAAAAAATAATATTATTACATTGAAGTTATTTTTAGAAACAGTGAGATTTCCTTTATAATGTATTATAGATCTATCCTAATAAATGAAGATCATTTTGCCAAATGTCATATTCTCATTAAATTTGCCACATGTAATTTTATAAAATTTTTGATTAAATCTAAATCCACATGTCATTTTGTGGTTTTTTGGAATTAAATCAATTAATATGACACATAATACTAAATTTATATATGTAAAGTATTAAATATATTTAATGTGATAATAAATTCAAAGAATCTTAAAAAAAAAATATATATATATATATATATATATATATATATATATGATATATTAAAATACATTGAATATGATAATAAATTTAATGAATATGATAAAATAATCATTGATGTTATGGATGATCTTCTTAATAGTGATTCTATTTACTCATTAGAATATGTCTATTTATTTTGAAATTTTATTTTAAAAAATTCTTAATATTTAAACTTTGATATATTTTTTTAATAAACACGTGTAATACACGGGTTTTACACCTAATATATGAATGAATTGAAATAAAAAAGAAGAATAAGGAGCGCCTTTAGGGTAACTAACTCAAATGTTAAACTAACTCCGGCAATTCACGACACGATATAAAACCTACACATCTTTGTTGAATTTTCAATTTGTCTAAACGTTTATTAATCTAGTCATGTATGGGTTTACCAAAAAAATCACAGGTTTATCCATGACCTGTTTATGCTTTTAATTTATATATATATATATATATATATATATATATATATATATATATATATATATATATATATTATTTTAATGACTCTCCCATGTTTTTTTTTATTTTGATTACTTTTATGATAATTGTAGTTTTATTTTAGTATCAATTAATGTTAGTTAAAAAATTATATTTAAACCTTTATTTTTATTTATTTCACTAGTTGTGAGACCCGTATGTTATACGGGTTGGATGAAACAAAAAAATTAAATATGAAAGTTTAAATAAAAATTTATTGAAATTTGAAATTTAAAATTTAAAATTTGAATTTAAAAGGAAACATATTCAATAGTATATGAGTTGTAATATTGTAATTTAATGGTTATTTTCAAATAAGACAATTATTAATTGAGGTGTAAATATGATGTGTTAATTAAAAAAATATAAACAATGAGAAAATGACACATGGAAAAAACATTTATTCAAAAATACCAAAAGAATGACATGTGTCCAAGTTAATGAGAGAGTGAAATATGATAAAATTATTTTCATTTATTAGGAAGGATAGGGCCCTCAATATCAATTATCGGCCACCATCCAAACAATATATAATAAGGAATTCTTGTATATATATATATATATATATATATATATATATATATATATATATATATATATATATATATATATATATATATAGGGTTGAGATCGGTTGAGAACTCATAGTTTCCCGAGAACCTGAGAACTAAAAGTGGACCGTTGGATTGGATTTAAGATCATAAGGGTAAGATTATCTTTTACGTTTTATTTGAATATTACAACATCTGTACGATTTTCTTTCCAAAATATCATCTTCTAACCTTCAAAATTATCAAAATCAACGACGAAATCATAACAAATCTACATTAATCGAATAGATGTCGCTGTCAACGCAAATTCGAGATCGATTACAAAGCAAAATTCATACGATTCGTCATTGATTTATTTCGAGGTTATCATGTTATCTTAAATTCATACAATTCATTCATTACGATTATATCAATGAAGGAAAAACAGATTACCGAATATTTTACGTTTTATTTGTATATTTAAGTACAATAGTATTCGGATTTCTAATACGTTGTTTTATTGAATGTAAATTGAGATTTTTTCAACAATTTAATGGATTTAGGAAGAATAATTGAAGATATGTAAAGCGAGATAAATTTTTTAGCAGCTAATGATTCATAATTTTTTTTAATAATAAACGTATGGTATTAAAATATTCTTAATTGATATTCATATTAAAATCACATATGAATAATATATGAATCACATATTCATATGAAACATATATAAATCATATGTTATTCATAATTGATTCATTAAAAATTCATGTGATTTATACCTGAATTAGAAGATATATCAGTTGTCTCCAGATCAGGCCAAGCTGCACTTTCAATTTCTAGGAACCTATTCTTGACATAGATGTAGTACATGTGATTTACTCATGATTTACATGTGAATTACATATAAATCACATGTAATACATATGTGATTACATGTGAATTATGTAATTCATATGTGAATTGTATGTGATTTACATGTAAATCACATGTAATTTACATGTAATTCACATATGAATTCGCATGTAATACACTTGTGATTTACATGTGAATTACATTTGATTTACATGTGAATTACATATAAATCACATGTAATACATATGTGATTTACATGTGAGTTATGTAATTCATATGTGAATTGTATGTGATTTACATGTAAATCACATGTAGTTCACATATAAATTCACATGTAATACACTTGTGATTTACATGTGAATCACATGTGAATTACATGTGATTCACATGTAATTCACATATAATTTATTTGTGAATTACATGTAAATCACATGTAATTTACATATGAATTCACATGTAATACACTTGTGATTTACATGTATATCACAAGTAATTAACATATAAATCAAATATAATTCACATATGAATTCACATGTAATAAACTTGTGATTTACATGTGAATCACATGTGATTCATATCTTAATTACATATGATTCACATGTAAATCACATATAATTCATTTGTAAATCACATGTAATTCACATATGAATTCAAATGTAATACACTTGTGATTTAAATGTGTATCACATGTAATTCACATATAAATTCACATGTAATACACTTGTGATTTACATGTGAATCACATGTGATTCATATGTGAATTACATGTGATTCACATGTAAATCACATATAATTCATTTGTGAATTACATGTAATTCACATGTAAATCAAATCTAATTCACATGTAATACACTTGTGGTTTACATGTGAATCACATGTAAATCATATGTAAATTACATGTGATTTACTCATGAATTACATGTGAATCATATTTGATTCATATGCCAATCACATATGAATAATATATGTTTCTAAGTAAATCAAATTGTATTCAAACATTATTTTCATTTTAATTACATACATTGATGATAAATAAATGTATGATTTTAATAGGTGGTGCTGATGAAGAATCTACTGAATTTAACATAAATAATAACGATATACATGTTGATGATGCATTTTCAAAGATATTATTGAAGAGGATGAGCAAATTTCTTCAACATCCGGGTCGAATGATAATGAAGAAGGTAAGTTTCTATTAATATTAATCTTGATTGTAGCTAAAATATTAGTTTGATTTTAAATGACATGTTTTCCTATATATGATTTGATTTAATATTATTTAATTTGCAGCAAAACATTCTAAATCAAAAGATGAAGATGAATTAAGCTTCATAGAAGTAAAATCTCCTTGTAGCGCAAAAACAATTAAGTGGATCCCAAGAGTTAATGAATCATTCCTGCCAAAGAAAGATATGGTGTTTGAAACATTAGATCATGCAATTCAGTTTTCCCAAATATATGCAAAAGAAAGCATGATTTGATTGCAGACTTGTATCAAGTAAAACAATTAATGGTATTTTACAACACAAGTATGTTATATGAAGTAGGGCTGGTGAACCAGATAAGAAAGATGCTGACACTTTGAATAGAGTAGAAGGAAGACAAAATAGAAAACATCCAATCCAAATGATGTCTTGCGAAGCAAAGATATGTTTCAAATTTATAAAAAATATTGATCGGTTTTTCATTAATACATTTATTGGAAAACACAAGCATGGGCTCTACACAAACAGTACAGTGCACATGTCAAAGTCGAAAAGAAAGTTGGATCATTATGACAAGACAATTATAACTCAGTTAAACACATAAAATATAGGAGCAAGCAAAGCACATAGCATCGTTACTGGTTTAAAGGGTGGTTACAGTAAACAAGGTGCAAAGAAAATCGACTACAAAAAATTTTCAAGAGACTTAAACTGCTATATAGAAGATAGTAATGCAAATATGTTGATAGATCTTTTAACACAACGACGTAAAAATGTTTCTTCTTTCACTCTTCAATACTTGTTGAAGGATAATGAGCTAAGGGCACTGTTTTGGGCAGATGCAATAGTAAAAAGAAACTACAAAGAATTCTCTGATGTGGTATCATTCGATGCTACATACAAAACAAACAAGTAAGTAATACTTAATTTCTTTAATATTTATATATTAAAATATTTGCATTTAGTATTTATGTTAAATATTTTAATGATTTTCAGATATAATATGATCTTTGTTCCATTTACTGCAACTGATAACCACAAAAGATGTGTCACAATTGGTGCTGGTTTGCTAGCTAAAGAAACAACGGAATTCTATACATGGATTTTCAAATGCTTTCTCAATTGCTTTGGTACACAACCTAATGTCGTGGTCATCAATCAAGATTCGGCTATGGCTAAAGCTATAGAAACCATTTTTAATGAATCAACTCATCGTCTTTGCATGTGACACGTTGGAAAGAAATTAACAGATAAGGTAAAATTGTATTATAATGTTTAAATAAGTTTTCATTTATAATTTGACTTATAATTTGATTAAAAACTTTTTTTAATGTCCCATTTATTCATTCACAGATGAAAGCATTGAACTTTTGGGATCTGTTTACATAACTGTATATAGAGTTGTGTACGGACATGTATACAGGCCTGTATTTTTTTTTCAAAAAAATATTAAAAGAAAGCATCCAATGTATTATGACCAATGATTCACTACATACTTGATATATGAGCAATTATTCATTTGATTTTTACATATGATTCATATGTGATTCACTTGTAATTTTCATGTGAACTACATATGAGTCATATGTGAATCACATGTGATTTACATGTGATTCACTTGTAATTTGCATGTGAATTACATATGATTCATATGTGACTAACATGTGATTTACATGTGATTTCAATTGTTATTTACATGTGAATCACTGCATACTTTATAAATGTATTAAGGAAGAAAATCAAGTTGTATAAAGGGGACAAAAATATGAAAGAAAACATACTTTATAGCCAACTTTGTATTATCACCAAAAGTGTAGTTGATCACCTGTGTTATTATAATACTAAAACAACAGTCACATATGAACATTAAATATCATGTTTTCAATTTATATATTAAACGTAACTTTTTCTTTTGTAGGTTTCTACAAAAATAATAAATGAGACTCATTTTAGAAAAAGAATGCAAGGTCTAATTTGGAATTCTTGTATTGATCCGGATATATTTGAAGGAAAGTGGAAGTATCTAATAAAAAGATATAAACTGGAAGATAACAAATGGATTAAAGAGATGTATAATATTCGAACAAGTTGGATTCTGGCTTATTTTAGAGACACTACACTGTCAGGGTTGATGAGGACAACATCAAGATCAGAGAGTGTAAATAGCTTCTTCAAAATATTTATGTCAAAAGATTCAAATATAAATATGTTCATGTGAAAATTTGAATCTACAATGGATGAGCAAAGAAATCTTCAATCAACTAATGACTTTAATTCCAAAAATAAAAACCCACCAATTTAAACAAATCTTCAATTTGAAGTACAGCCATCACATATCTACACACATAATATATTCAAATTATTTCAAAAAGAAATAGAAGATTCTATTTGGACATGCTTAGCCACACCATGTGAGAGAGTTCAAGATCATAACACATACTTTATTATTGAGCAAATAATGGATGAAGATATACAAAACATAAGTGTGTTCTTCAACAAAAAATCATATATTTTCAAAAGTCACAATAAAAAGCAATTTCGATACCAGGTATGTATGGTATTAAATAACTTTATTTATGAATGAAATTCATACTTGAATTACATGTTATTTAATCTGATATACAGTTTATTCATTTGTGTATCACATATAATTTACTTGTCAATCACATATAAATCACATGTGAATTACAGTTTATTTAGATGTGATTCATATGTGAGTTACATATTAATCGCATGTAATTCATATGAACTATATGTGAATCATATGTG
This sequence comes from Lactuca sativa, assembly GCF_002870075.4. NCBI lineage: Eukaryota > Viridiplantae > Streptophyta > Magnoliopsida > Asterales > Asteraceae > Lactuca > Lactuca sativa. The sequence goes on along the minus strand of NC_056623.2, from coordinate 127,106,022 downwards.
AATCACATGTAATTCATATGTAAATCATATGTAAAACAGATTAAATAATATGTGAATTAGATGTTATTTAATCTAATATACAATTTATTCATTTGTGAATCACACGTAAATCATATGTAAAACAGATTAAGTAATATGTGAATTACATGTTATTTAATCTGATATACAATTTATTTATTTGTGAATCACATGTAAATCATATGTGAATCACATGTAAATCATTTGTGAATCACATGTAAGTCATATGTGAATTAGATATGATTTACATGTAAATAATATGTGAATTACCTGTGATTAAAATCTGAATTTAATTTGATGAACAATTAATTCAGTTGTTATTAAAATGAAAAATCTTATTGTAGTGTTGTTGATTCTGATGGCATGTGCGGAATTAGAGGAAAGCCTAAAACAATAGGAAAGCCTAAAACAATACATCCAAGCATTACTTTGCACCCTAAAATTCTCCCCTTCAAAGTTAGGATTGGATGTTCGGCTTTAATTTCCAACGAGCTAGCGCGATCAAGACCAAACTCCCCCTCGAAGTAACACCGGTCTTCAAATCCGCAAATGAATATTCGAAAAACCCGAGAAGCTTCGAATACCCATCATTCTCCCCCTTTTTATAATCAAAAAATGATTATAAAACCCACTAAGGATGAGAAGCGCCCGAGGAATAAACTTCACAATACTCCCCCTTGATGTGTACCAAAAATGAATCACCAAAAATCTTGCACAGAAAAACAAGCACAAAAAAGCCACAAAAATTTCCAATTTATGAAAATTTTTGACTTTTTGGGTGAAAGCTGTAAGATTTTTTAGAATCCGGGTAGAAATTGTCACTTTCTGAAACTTGCAGGGACCCGTTGCGCCAAAAACAGCCAAATATACGAAACTCTAGCCCATTTGCGAAACCGGGCATAAAGCGTAAATTCGCACAAACTGCAGGAACCAAAACTGAAAATTCTGCATTTTTTTAGCTTTTATTACCCATATACGAAGTTAGGTATTTGTTGCCAAAAATGCGAAACTCCAGGGACTGTTTTCGAAATCTTCTTCCCTTTTGTTCTCCAATCATGCGAAGTTGGACTACTTGGCATTTCGCAAAAATATAAGGGGTCAAATCTGAAACTTTTTGCTTTCTTCCCCACTCATTTAACCGTAAAAGATTTCGCACGTTCCTTACTTTTTGATTTCGCATTTTGACCCTTAGCACATTTTCTCGATGATTCTCAAAAACCGACGATCTAAACACCAAATGCAAACTGCATTCATACCAAATGCGAATCATAAATGAGATGACTTTGCATTTTGACTCCAAATGCGAACTGACCCAACATTGCAGATGTGAACACAAGTCATAGATGCGAACCAAATTTTTCATCGTTCCCAAACATCGAGCTCGCAAAATTTTGACTTGCAAACATCATATTCCAAGTCGATTCAAAAATCGAATCCAGAATCCAGACTCACCAACTGCACACAAATGCGAATCCAGACTCAAAATCACACAAATGCGAATCCAAAATCAAATCATCCAAACATCGATTTCGCAATCGGCAATTGTCGATGTCTAAGAAATCAAGTGTAAATCATGGCTTTGCTTTTTTTTAAAAAAAATTCGATACCAAAATCAAAACCATCACTAATCATCACAAACCATCACAAATCGATCCTTCGCATAATCATTGATTCAGAGTTCGCCTTCAAGCTTTGACTTTAAGAATTCTTCAGTTGACAAACACAAATCCATGAATCTATCAACGATTTTCAGATCAAACAGAGAATATTCAACTTGTTCTTCATAACACTCAAGTGTTCTTTGAACAAATTCATCAAAATCAAAGATTGACTGTTCAATTTCTTATCCAAAACTTGATCCTTATCGGTATGAAATTGAAGAAATCATAACCGATTCACAAGAATGAATTAGCAAGTACTTCAAATTGATTAATCAGGAATTCGAAATTGAAAATAAGATTTCAAGATCGAGACATGAGTGACATGAGTGTCCGATGATACAACTGAATATGTCAAAGAACAAGTCGACTTATATTTCTGATCGGTTCTAAATTCATTACCACGAGAAGAAATCGAAGATATAATGTCGAGTTTCATGAATCTATGAAACAAATGGAATCAATACTAACAACGATTTTGATCAAACGACTCAACAATCAAGATATTATGAAGTAGCATTTCATCGGATCTAGCTTAATGTGTACAAGCAATTTGAATTTGGACTCAATGATCCGATATGAACAGTAACAGTTCAATTAACTGGGCTTCTAATCGGATGAACAATAAATGATCATATAAGTTGGGCTTGGAAAACAAATGAACAGTAATTTCGAAATAGAAACAAATGAGTTTGATTTATGTTTTGATTTAATCAAAAATAATTGGATCAACAATGGGATTGAAACGGATTAGATCCAATGAAACAAATTGATCAAAATTTGAAAAACACAAAGCACGAATCGAAATCATGGACGTTTTTGAATCCATTTGAGAATTTGTGATACCTTTTTGACAAATCGAGATCCATTTTCAACAAACGAATCAAATTTGGAAGATCTTGGTTCTTTTTTCGGAATGAGAAAATCTCCAAATCGATCATTATACCACCCACCATGCGAGATGTACAACTCGTTCTTTATGTTCTTCGTGTTCTTCAACAATCCAAGAACATCTTCAAAAGAACCACCAACACTTTTGGGTTTTGACTTCAAATTCAATGCAACCTTTGGAGATTGTTGCTTTGGAACCTAAATTTGCTTCACGGATTTTGGCTTCACAACATATGATGATTTTTGTGAGTAAACCTGCTTGTTCTTCCGATTCATCTTCTTCTTCTTTTTCTTTTTCATCTTTTTGCATCTTGAAGACTTGACTTCATGAACAAACCCACTTTCAACAACATGAACATTTTGAGTTTGAATCAAATCTTTTGGAGTTTGATACTTGTGATTTTCTTGGATCACCGGCTTCCGATAAGGAATCATTCCTTCAAACGAATCATAAGAACACAAAATATCATCAGTTTGAACTCCAATTGAGAAAAAAACTTTTTCATCTTGAGAATCAACTTGAACTCCTTTTTCTTGAACATAAAGAACATCACATTGAACTCCATTGTTTTGAACTTCTTTTCCTTGAACATCATGAATACGATGAACATCATCAAGAACATGTTCTTGAGCTTCACGACAATATGCATAATATTCAAATCTATTTCTTCCCGGTTTACAATTAGCAAGAGGAATTCCTTTTATGACTTCACCATTCCTCTTATTTCTTCGTCTTTCTTGATATGTTGTAATCAATCGATCAAACAAATCTTTGTTTTGATAAATTGGATAACCAATGAAATCTCCCTTTCTATCCCTTTCTCCATTTGACATAAGTGCATCTTCACTTTGCGATCCAACAGTCAATTGATAAAGAATGCATTCAAAAGAAGTGTATACGTATATAAAACTTTCATTCCGAACCAACCATTGCTCCATAATTGCTTCTTTTCTTTTGAATAAAATGTTATGAACTTGAGTTTTCTAGAGAGAGAAAGTGTAAATCAAGTAGATCTCTAGAGAGAGAAAGTGAATATGAACCAAATGCTAGTGAGAGAAAGTGGTACAAACAAGTATTCTAGAGAGAGAAAGTCGAATTATGGATCAAATCAAGGAAAAATTCGACTTCAAGAACACAAAAACACTCTCTAAACACGAAGATCAATGAACAATAAGAATCACCAAATCAAAATTGCCATCAAGGATCAATTCTTGATGCGATTTAAGAACACCCGCTCTGATACCAATTGTAGTGTTGTTGATTCTGATGGCATGTGCGGAATTAGAAAGATCTAGTGGTTCATCATATAAAATTCAAGAACACATGGAGTAAATAAATCTTTGTAAGCTCTTATTAGATCTAGAAAGATTATACAAATGGGTTTGTATACAATTTCTCTCTCTAGTCTAACACTCCAAAATGGACTCTTACATAATGGGAGTCACTCACTTCCTATTTATAGGAAAAGACTCAACCCATTTACACATACAAAGAGGAAAGCCTAAAACAATACATCCAAGCATGACTTTGCACCCTAACACTTATTTGATTAAGTTATGAAATATTATAAATTTAAATGAAAAACAATATAATTAACATGTGTCTTGTATAAATATTTTCCAGGTTAAGGTATTTCCAAATGAAGAAACATATAAATGTTCTTGCCTGATATTCGAACAATATGAAATTTTGTGCATGCATATACTATGTGTTATGAAATCAAATTTTGTAAAAAATATACCATCAAAGTATATGTTGAGAAGATGGCAAAAAATTATAATAAGACCTGATGAATTGATAAAAACTCATGGTATTGTTGACAATATTAGGGGATGTGAAAGAATGATACAAGATGCATATTCTATAGTCAGAGAATGTATCAATGTTATTAGACATGATGTTGAAGCAATGACTCAATTTCTTCAATGGAAAAAAGAAATTCTAACCAAAGTTGAATCAAATCCACCAAAGAAATATAATCGTACCAAAAATCAAAAGTTGGACTCAATGATTGGAGTATCAAAACTATATGTACCTACAATAAAGAATCCAAAAGATATTTCATACAAAGGTTGGGCAACGAAAACGAGAGTTAAGAGTTAGAGAGGAAAAGTAATGGAAAATGTTGGGAAGAATTCAAGATTTTGTTCTTATTGTGAAAAGAAAATCACTCCAAATGAAAAGCATGACAGAAGAAATTGTCCAAAAAAAATTGAAGATGAATTAAGAAATAAACAAGAAGCAGAAAAAGAAACCATATAAGATATAGGTAATACTTTTTATTCTAGTTAATACTTTTTTTAAACATTTTAAGATATATTGATAACAATAATATTTATTAACATATTTTATAATTTTACTTTTAGACTACATTCAATGCACCAGATGGAAATTAGCCAGTAGCTTTAGATATGAAATTGGATGGGAAAAGCTCAAATGTGGGTCAATGGAGGGGCAAATGGGGAGACATTGGGCTTGAAATAGTTACACTAGAATTTATAAAGAAAATAAATGCAATTGATATTGACTGTGTATATGCATCTTAAAGGTAATATTAAATCACATATTTTATTTAGATGTGAATTAAATATGAATTGGTTGTGGATGATATATAAATAACATGCGAGTATATAAATTACATACAAAACACAAGCTAATTATATTTGATTTACATCTGAATAACATATTATTCTCATACTAATCACATTTGAATCACATGTGCTAACCATATCTGAATCACATGTGATTCTTATCTGATTACATCTGAATAACATATGATTCTCATGTTAATCAGATCTGAATCACATGTGATTCTTATCTGAATTATACACTGAATAAGATGTGAATTAATAAATAATATGAAATGAGTTACTTCTCAATAGTTATGTTTGATTCACATATGAATAACATGTGGTTGAAATATTTCAAACAAATTATGTTTCTCATTCACATATGAATCAAATATGTCATTCATATGTGATTCAAAAGAAACACATGAATAACGTCTAATTGAAATTAACATTCACATTCACATATGAATAAAATATGTGATTAATAAAATATCTCATTCATACAAAGTTCTATTTCAAAATACAACATTTTTGAAGATCATAATTTCACTACATTTTTACCTTGTTCAATAGCAGAAATAATTTAGAAATACATACTCATTTTTTCCTTGTGTCAAGATTTGATGCTTATTAAAAAAAAATCATTCTTCTTTATCAGCATTATTTCCTTCCACACCTGAATATAATTAAAAAAATGTATTAATAATTTGTAATAATCAAACATATATTATTCATAAATATGTAACATAACTTACACCCTTTTAAATATTGTCCTTGTTTGTCTCTCACAGGGGCATTTTTGTATTTCACAGGATCCTCTACTTTTTTATCATTTGTTTCCTGCATTTCAACATCTTTTCCTCTTGATGCAGTTTCTTTTTCACAATGAGGGACATTTTTGTCTTTTATGTACTTCTTTAAAGAAGAAGATCTTTTGGCAACTTTGGCCACAAATTCAACATTTTGTGGAATTTCCTTGACCATATTACTGATTCTTGAAGACCTCCTCTTTTTTTTATCTCTTCTCATATTCTAAAAGTGAACACAATTCTCATTATACAAATATATTTTAAAAAAACATATGTTATTTAGTAATTATCACATATGATTCATAAATTTAAATATTTTCTAATAAATAAAATTTCGATTTTCTTACCTTCTCCTTGAATGCTTTTGCCTCCAATATACCTTTTTTGTACATCATTTATATCTCCACCTTGATTATTCTCACAGCATTCAACATCTTCATCATCATTAACTTTCTGATTATTATGATCATCATTATCACCTTGATTTTTTTCATTATCATCACCTTTATCATCTTCATTATCTTCATCATCTCCAACCTGATCATTTAAAATTTCTACGAAACTACTTTCCAAATGATTTAATATTACATTTTCTGAGAAAGTACTAATTCCATTCTTAATCAACAAATTTAACTTCCTACACTTCATCAGAATCATTTCTTGATAATCTTAAACCAAATAATAAAATATTACAACTATCAAACAATGAATGTTTATTATTATTATTATTATTATTATTATTATTATTATTATTATTATTATTATTATTATTAGAGAAAATTACATGAATGGTCCCTATGGTTTGCGGTAATTTACACGGTTGGTCCCTAACTTATTTTTCTAACTCGGAAGGTCCCTACTGTTTGTTATTGCTACACGCTTGGTCCCTATTGTTTGTTTTTGTTATGCGTTTGGTCCCTATCTTACGTAAAAAGACAATTATTTAAATAGAAAAAAATGGTAGGGTAGGTAAGGTAAGCAATTGGGTGAGGTTAGGGGTGTGTTTATTTAAATAAATTAAAAAATCAACGGAAAAATATTCTTTTTATGTAAAACAGGGACCAAACGTGTAACAAAAACAAACAATAGGGACCTTCCGAGTTAGAAAAATAAGTTAGGGACCAAATCTCCAAGTTACCCTAAACCATAGGGACCATTCGTGTAATTTACCCTTATTATTATTATTAAATTTACCTTCTCATTCAATTCTTGTGTGAATTCTTCATTCAATTCCCCTGTTCCAAATTCACCAATTTCTTCTTTCTCATAATCTTAACCTTCTGTATAGTCCAGTGGCATATGACTGGACGTGTTCTCTTAACTTTTAAAACTTCAGAGCTCACTCTATCTACATAAAGTAACTACAAAATAAATAAAAATTCAATTTGAACATTTATTATAAATATGAAAATTATATTTGACAAAATAAAATTCCTTTTATAATCATATATGATTATAGCTATAAATATTGAGATTAAAAAATGATTACAAAATATTAAAATAAAATTTAAGTTATTATACATACCAGTAAATAAGCAGATGGTCCATTAAAAAGGTTGTCGAAGAGGAGTGATCAAAAGATTCTTTGGTTTTAACGAAACTGTCTATCAAGTATGAGCACCAGTCAATGTTTTTGATTTCTGTCTTTTTCATTATGTATTAAATTGGGTAGATGTTTGCTTTGCCAGATGAACTTGTTTTAATCAAAGAGTCAATCAACAATGCTAAAATATTTAGCTTAAAGTTCATATCTAATTTGTTGCTCGAAACAATTTTCATCTTTATCTCCTTCAGTCGAATAATGCTCTTGTTATCAAATTGTTATGTCAATTTCTCATAACTGTTATCATCTGCAGTTCTAAATGGAAGCCTTGAAAATTTTGTCTTTCCTAATGGAAATCCAAGTATTTGATTAACTGACTCTCTAGTAATATCAATCACACCTTCTTCCATAACAATTTTCTTTGTTTTTGAATTAAACTTCTGATGAACAAAACAACTTAATGCCCCTGGCACATCTATCATTTTCATCTTTAGAATATCGCCAAAACCCATCTTTCTAACATAATCCTTTTGAACATCACTGAATCCTTGTATAACAGATAACAAAGATCTAGGTGAGCACCCATTATCAAATATTCCAATTAATTAGTTTAATTTATATTTCATTAAACAAAATTAGTTACTTTCTAACTAAAACTTTAAAGTACATTATAAGGTATTGTCCTTTTCAAAGAAATATGTTATTAAGTTTAACTTTTCATTTGAATATTATGAAAATTATAATTTGATTCATCTGTAATGTAAATAAAATGTATTTCTTACATATTTTTGATATATAATTCATTCAATAGTTATAAGTCACAAGTCTAATGATATGTGATTGATTTCAAAAACTTTTCATAACAAAAATATAACAAACTATCAATGCTTCCTCTAATTGCCAAACTATAATACTATAAAACACATTGTTATTCATATGTGATTCAGATCTGATTATTACATTCTTGTTTTTTTGATTTTACCCTAAATACATAAGACAAAACAACCAGTATTTCGTTATATGTTTCTTAATAACATTTGAAACACATGAAAACCACCAGTCTGATCATATGTGATTGATTTCAGAAAGTTGTCTTCTATAATATATGATCACTCAATTTCAATTTCAAATTTCATTTTTTAGTACAACATTTTTTTATCATAATAAATGTTAATCACATTTGGTTTAAAAAATAATTTATAGTTTAATCATAAAGGTATACATGTTTCGGATTGTATCAAATTCTTTATTTACTTTCTTCTTTTACTTCTCTTTATTGGATTTTTTTGAGACTCAGAATCTTGATTTTCATCAAGTTTTTTCTTTCTTATTAAAGAAACAACTTTTCTCTTTCTTCTCCTCCGAGAACTTTTTAGTTCAGGTACATTCTTTGATGATTCTTTTTCTTTAGTAACTCCTTTTTCGTTTGGTTTAGGGCTCTCTGGTATGAATAAGCATATGTATAATCACAAATTTCCATATAAAAACAAATCAATTTATTATACATCAAAAAATACCTTTTTGAAATATCCTTCTCGTTGTTGACTTTGTGAATCGTTTCAAAGTACTCTCATTTTCAACATTTTCTTCTTTATTTTTGCCTGTTATATATAAAAAAATCATATATCGTTAAAAAACATAAAAAGATAATATTTCCTATTTTTGGTTCATATGCATGTATAAATCGAGATTACTAAAGTCATTTTCAATGATCAAAATATAATAATAAACGATCTTTAAAATATAATGAATTTTTTTTTAAAAAAAATCAATAAAAACACTATATCACATTTAAAACTAAATTTTATTAACTTAAATCGTTCAATAACAGTTTGGATTTCGAAATCTGGTAAGTCAAACTTATTATGGATGTAAAGTTGATTTACGATTAAAAAAAATTATATAATACATAGTTTTTTACCTTGATAAGAAGCATCTTCTCTGGTTGACGATATTTTTTATTCTATTAAAGCCTTTTCCTTTCAATTCACCAATTATCGAAGAATATTTATGGATTTTTTTTTTTAGGAATTAGGGCTTCTACTTCAAAAAGTATGGAGTAAGAGACAGAGATATAGAGAGAGAAAGATTGATAGAAAAAGACATTATAGGGAACATAAAGTATTTATGTTCGAAAATGAACCAGTTTCTTTCCATTTTCATTATTACCCCCGTGTTTTATAAATATTTTAACTTTACATCCAGTTTTTTCTTTAATTAAAAGCTTTAGCCCTAAATTTTGACAACATGTAAATAAAAAATATTTAATCCTATAGCTTGTTTTATAGTTTTACTTTCTTATATATTATTCATTATACATTTTTTCATTTTATATTAAAAGATTTCAATTGTATGTGTTAATTAAAAAATAATAAAATTTATAAGTAACATTTTTTAAAATTATTAGGCTTTAATTTATAATATGTTGGTATTGAATTTCAGTTTCTTGGTGTAAAATAAACATTTAGAAATAGCTTTTTCTTCTAATATTTAAGTTAAGTGTTATATATGAGATTTTGTTGTGAATCTTGATTTTTGTAGGGGTTATTGGTGTTGAAATAATTATTTAATTACTTTTGTTTTTTTTTTAACAAACATTATATACTCTAATAAATAAGTTTTTGAGTGAATCGATATGAAATATCCATATACTGATTTTTGTTTTTGGTTGTTCATCTGTATTAAGTTGCTAACTTTATGATTTTTGACATATGTAAATTGCATGTGATTTAAATGTTAAACACATATGTGATTTGAAAGTGAATCACATGTAATTCATATGTGATTTACATGTGAATCACATGTAATTTATATGTGATTTACATGTGAATCACATGTAACTCATATGTGATTTACATGTAAATCACATGTGATTTACATGTTAATCACATGCAATTTGTATGTAAATCACATATGTCATTTACATGTGAATCACATGTAATTCATATGTGATTTACAAAGTGAATCACATGTAAATTACTCGTGAAACACATGTCATTCGTATATAAATTGCATCTGATTTACAAAGTTGCTAAATTTATGATTTACATGTGATTCACATATAATTCATATGTGAATTACATTTAAATCACATATGTGATTTGCAAGTGAATGACATCTAATTCATATGTGAATTACATGTGCATCACATGTAATTCGTATGTGATTCACATGTGAATAACATGTAATTCATATGTGAATTAACTGTAATTCATATATGATTTACATGTGAATCACAATTTGTATGAAAATTGCATGTGATTTACATGTGAATCACATGTAATTCATATGTGATTTACAAAGTGAATCACATGTAAATTACCCGGAATAAACCTCCTTTTCGACTCAAAGCTCTCCCGGAAACAATCACAAGTTCTTCTATTTTTATCAATGTTTTCAAATCCTTATTTTGTTCTTGTTATTAATGTTATTTACATGTGAATGAGATATAATTTATATGTAAATATATGATCAATTTCTAATCAAAGTACTTCAAATTCTCTTCATTTTCAAGTTTTGATTTTTAATAAATGTAATTTATATGTGATTCATTTGTAATTGACATTTCAATGATATACGCATTTTAGGACCAAAATCACTCCTTTTTATTACTAACCTGAATTTTCTATTATTTCCTTAATAACTAAAATATTATTAAAAAGGTAACTAATATGTTTTTAGAATATGAATCAATAGTTCCTAACTCATAACCATCCTCTTTTTGTTATATTAATATTTTTAGAATTAAATGACAATTTTAACCCTTTTGCCACTCATCAAGTTTACATGGATAAATGACTACTAATAACTTAAACAAAGATTAACAATATACATACTTCATACTTCATACTATGTCAATGGCAGAAAGTCAAAGAAAGGTTATTGAGACTTTGACTGCTTCCAAGGAACTAAATAAACCATCTTCTGGTAAATAAATATATATATTTCTTTTAGCTTGATTATTTTAGTTATGTTAAAGAATCATGTTTGCTTTATTGAGTTTATTGCAGGAAATGTAGTCAAGGGTGCTGAGAGTGGTTTAAAAATGGTGGAAAGAAGGGTACAGATGTACAAACAAGTGGTTGGAAAATATGTGGTATCATAAATCGATTCTAATAAGGTTTCTTTTATTTATATTTTTTTTTCCTTTTAGGTATTTTTATATACTTGTACATTAACATTTTTTTATTTTTTTTATTTGTGTGTGTGAAGGGATACCGAAGTCATGGTATTGCATAACATAACCATACTGTTTTTGTTATATTAATATTATTAATGTTATTTACATGTGAAGGAGATATAATTTATATGTAAATATATGATCAATTGCTAATCAAAGTACTTCAAATTCTCTTCATTTTCAAGTGTTGATTTTTAATAAATGTAATTTATATGTGATTCATTTGTAAGTTACATTTCAATACTATACGTATTTTAAGACCAAAATCAATCCTTTTTATTACTAAGTTGAATTTTCTATTAATGCCTTAATAACTAAAATATTATTAAAAAGATAACTAATATGTTTTTAACATATGAATTAATGGCTTCTAACACATAACCATACTGTTTTTGTTATATTAATACTATTAGAACTAAATGACAATTTTAACCCTTTTCCCACTCATCAAGTTTACATGGATAAATGACTACTGTTGCATCAATAAAAAAAAGAGTGCTTCCTATTATGGACTAAAAAGTAAATATAATTCATTCTGATTTCTATATCAACTGTTTTATACAAATAGCAATGTACTTTTATCTAAAAAAAGAAATGTATTTCGTATCTAATATAAAATTTTTGAGCTTTCTATATGCTCTCTAATCTTTGTTTAACCATCGTCTTAGCCATATCTCTTTCCCTTTTCCTTACACTTTCTTCAACCTTGTATTATTTTGCAAGCTCAAGAATCTTGGAAGCAATTTCATTAGTTTCAAATAATATCAACTTTGCAGCCTATTTACATCTAAGAAAATTTAGAGTTACTTTTTTAGCACAGTTTTCTTTTCCAAATCCAGAATTCAATTTCCCATCTTTTTCTCCCATATAGGTCTCCATATGCCGCATCGTGAACACTCCACAATCTACTTTATTTTTTTGGTTCGCCAAATCATTCTAATTCTTTTAGGCTTAAGGTTTTCATCACTTATTTCTTCTGCTTTTGAATGGTTAATATCATTAAGATATAAACCAAACATTTTTTTTCTGTTAATTAAAAAAATATAAAAATTTAGATATATAAACATAAAAAATATATAATTAAAAAAATTAGCAAAAATTTGAAGTATACTTACAAGATTATTAACTATATTACCATATCTTCCTTTAAAATCATTTTCACCAACTGTACTGTTGTTAAGTACATCTATACTTGTTTTAGATAAATTGAACACAATAGCATATATATATGAAAACCTTGAACAATAGGAAAGAACACCTGCATTTTATTTTTAATATTATAATTTTGTTTATTCATATGTTGAATTTTAATTGTCATCGTACAATGAGTGAGATGGCAAACGGGCAACAAGCTGTGCCGCTAAGCCTTTTTGAATGGTAAACAAATAAAATTATCAATAACAAATAGTTTTATAACATACCAAATCAATTCCTTGAAAATTTCTTCTATTCTTGTCTTCACCAATATCACATTCAAAATTACTTTTACAAAATTTGATATTTTTTATTATCATCCATTGTTGTTGAAGTGATATAGAAATTCTGACACAGAAACAGTATATAAATTTAAACATTCGTTGTTTTAAAATAGAAAAAGTTAAACACATGTAATTTGTATGTAAATTCGTATGTAAATTTCATGTGATTTAAATGTTAAACACATGTAATTTGTATGTAAATCACATATGTGATTTAAATATGAATCACATTCACATGTAATTTGTATGTAAATTGCATGTGATTTAAATTTTAAACACATGTAATTTGTATGCAAATGATATATGTGATTTACATGTAAATCACATATGTGATTTCCAAGTGAATAACATCTACTTTGTATGTAAATTACATGTGAAACACATGTAATTCATATGTGATTTACATGTGAATCACATGTAAGTCATATGTGATTTACATGTGAATCACACGTAACTCATACGTGATTTACATGTAAATCACATGTAATTCATATGTCATTTACATGTTTATCACACATGTCATTTACATGTGAATCACATTTAAATCACATATGTCGTTTACATGTGAATCACATGTAATTCATATGTGATTTACAAAGTGAATCACATGTAAATTACTCATGAATTACATGTCATTCGTATATAAATTGCATCTGATTTTCATGTGAATCACATGTCATTCATATATGTCATTTGCATGTGATTCACGAGTAATTTACATGTGATTCACTTTGTAAGTCACATATGAATTACATGTGATTCATATGTAAATGACATATGTGATTTAAATACAAATTGCATGTGATTAACATGCAAATGACATATGAATTAAATGTGATCTAGATGTAAATCACATATTAATTACATGTGATTCACATATGAATTACATGTGATTCACATGTAATTTACATACAAATTAGATGTGATTCACTTGCAAATCACATATGTGATTTACATGTAAATCAAATTTGAATTATATGTTAAACACATGTAAATCACATATGTGATTTACATATAACAGATGGAGAATCACATGCATCTGATTAAAATATTGTGTTTATATATACTTACAGTCACTTCTGTTTTGCAGAAAACTCTATTTAGTGAAGACTGATTATTCTTTTGAAGCTCAATATGATTTAGTAGATCTGACCATGAGTCAATAACACTAGAAAAAAGTTCCATGTTTGCAAACAAACTTTCCATCATGACTCTTACTATTTCTATTCCAGACTTTGAGATAATAACTGCATCACTGTGTACATAAAAAAAGTTAAATGATAAAATTAAAAGAAAAATAATTCTCTTAAATAAAATAAATTACATTAAAAATAAAATTTGTTACCTTGTTTATCCTTTAAGATTAAATAACCATTGACAAATCATAAATTCTTCTTGAGTTAATTCTGATTTGACATCAACAATGACATCAAAAATTTTATTTTTGTTATAAACAAATTTTAATTTTTTGCATATTGTTCTTGAACAACTGTAGAAGATGTTTGAATTCTATCAACTGCAGAATATTTTTCAATTTTATGAACTATAGAAGATGTTTGAATCTTATCAGCTGCAAAAGATGTTTGAAGCAGAAGATGTTTGAATTGTATCAACTGCACAAGATTTTTGAATTGTGTCAACTACAGAAGATGTTTGAAGTGTATCAACTGCAGAAGATGTTTGAAGTCTATCAACTACAAAAGATTCTTGAATTGTATCAACTACAGAAGATGTTTGAAGTGTATCAACTACAGAAGATGCTCGAAAAACTTTTTCATTTGTTGCCAATTTAGATTTCTCTCTTCTTTTATATACAAATAGTGGTTTTTGACAAATTGTATTTGTTAACTCAAAAACAATATACTTCTTTCTTTTCTTCATATATACAAACTTTTCCTTTTTCTCCTCCCTCTTTTCACCTCCCTCTTTAAAATTACAATCTATGTCGTTCACCAAAAATTCATCAGCATCAAATTCGACATCTGTTTGCTCATGTTGACTTTGCTCTCTTCCCAATAAATGTTGAACAATTTTTCCATCAATATGTTCAAAATTATCAATTAAATACTCCATCGTGTCTTCCTCAAAAATATCTTTGGGAACACAAACAAAATCAAATAAATTTTCATCACTTGGATATTTCAAAAGAGCCTCCTTAAGTTTCATCAACATTTCACTCTTTTTCACATTAATTGATTCAAAAAAATTTCCCAAACTTGACAAGTAATCCTGCATATAAAAAATATAATACAATATATTAATATAAAAATCAAGATATTAAAATAAGTTATATTTCATTCACATATGAATAATATGTGATTAAGATGTAAAATTAGTTATGATTTTTACATTTAAAATATATTTCTAAATAAACATATCATTCAAATAGAAAATGTTTTCTTAACTAAATTTAATAATGATTAAACATAAATGTATAATAATAAGATTTTTACCTCAACTTTTTTATCCTTTGTATTTTGTAGTCTTGGAAGAACCTTTCCGATTCCAAACATCCCAACTTCAATCTCACGCTTTTCTCTCTGACTCAATTTGATAGAATTCCAGCTTTTTATTGTTGGATGTAGACAAGCAGCATATTGCCCATCAAAGTCAACATGGTCAATATACAATAACTGCATAAAATTAATTACATAGTAAATAATTTATTTAGTATTCAATAATATAATTTTAATATAAGAGTTTTCATTAAAGTTTAACAAATGCAAGTTTTGCTAATATACTTTTTGGTAAACTTCTTTTTTTTTCTATATAGGGAGTTATATACTTGATATATTAACATCTTGGTGTTGTTCAAAATAATTTTATAATTTACATGTGATTCATATGTTACTCACATGTGATTTACATGTGTATCACAAAAAATTCATATGTAATTCAATTGTAATTTACATACAAATTACATATGATTCACATGTTAATCACATGTGATTTACATGTGATGCATACGTTATTCATATGAGATTTACATTTGAATCACTGCATACTTGATAATGTATTAATTCATTTGTGATTTACATGTGATTCAAATATAAATCACATGTGAATTACTACATAGTAAGTAAAAATTATTTAATATTTTTTACATCATATACATTGTTGATAACAAAATATTACCAGTAAGTATGTGACTGGTCCACTGAAATAACTCTTGTCTTTAGATACTGAATATGATCTCTTCTTTGTAATCAAAGATTCAATCATATAAGAACACCAATTTATCTTCGAAAAATCTATATCACTTAATATTTTTTTCAATATCTTATCATTTATTTTCCCGATTCCTGTAGCTTCAACCAGTGTGTTACAAAACAACACAATAAAATTCAATTTGAAATTGAAATCAACTTCTTTTGTTGAAATAATTGCATTCACGATATCTTTCAATCTGATGTTCTTTTTATCAGCAAATTGGTTTATCCACCTATCATAACATTGATCATCTTTAGCTCGGAATGGAAGCTGATCCACTTCTTTTTCTCCAATAGGAATTCCTAACATCTCATTTACACTTTGACTATCTACCTTAATTTCACTGTCGATAAATTTTAGTATCATCTTTTCATAATCAAAGTTATGAATAACATTATAGCTAAGTCTTGAAGGTAAATCGTCAATTTCTAACTTCAATAAACTTTTAAATACATGTTCTTTCACACATTTCTTCTGCTCAAAACTAAGCTTCTTAATAATCTTAAACATTGAATTTGGTGATGATCTGATACGTAATGTAGAGAAATTCATTTTGTTATTATTCAAAAATATCAAAGATGAAGATACTTTCTTCACTTTCTTTAATTTCAATTGAATTTTCTCTTCTTCACACTTCTGTTTTGATTCATCTAGATCAGCACTTCTTCTTTTATCCATCTTCATCTTCTTGAAAAATATTTTCCTAAAAAAATAATTGAAACAAAAATTGAAATGAGTTACTTCACTTTTTTTTCATTATATTTAATTCACATGTGAATAACATATGATTATCATGCTAATCAGATCTCAATCACATACGAATAACAATGTCATTTACATCTGAATGACATGTATTTTACTCACATATGAATAACAATGTCATTTACATCTGAATCACATATTCTTTTAAATGTATGAAAGAATTTACATCTTAATCACATATTTTAATCAGATGTAAATTAGATATGAATTGAATGTGGATAATATATAAATAACTTGTGAATATATAAATTAGATACAAAAACACAAGTTAATTATATTTGATTCACATGTGAATAAAATATGATTCTCAGGCTAATCAAATCTGAATAACATATGAATAACGATGACAATTACATATTAACCACATGTGATTCTTATCTGACTTATATACTGAATAGTATGTGGATTACAAAAGAATATCAAATGAGTTACTTCTCCCGAGTTATGTTTGATTCACATTTGAATAATATGATATTAATATGAAAACCAGATTTAAACCTAATTATGATTTAGATGTAAAATATATTTCTAAATAACATGTGATTCAAATCTAATAAATTATTTAATGACGTGAAAATCACAGGTTAACATTAATTAGACGTTATTATGCATAGTCATTTGCAAGTATTTACCCTTACTTGTGATTATGTATATTCGTCTGTTAATAAAATATGAAACAGATTATTTACATTTAAATCATGTCTTATTGAAAACCCTAAAATCAAAAACAATACGCAATACGCATTTGGGATAAAAATAAACATAAAAACTTAGGGGTTAAGATTTTCATCAGTGATTCAAAAATAAACTTATTAAAATAAGAATAAAGAATTTATTACCGATTTTAACACTGTTGAAATCTGCTTTTCTTTCCCAAACGTTGACTTCGATTTACAAGAACAATGGAAGCACACCCTTTTTCCGGTTTACAATAAGAATGAATAGAATCCGAGAAATGATGATCAATATGAATAAATATAAACCTTGACATATAAAGAATCGAATTTAAATATAATATAAATTTTTCTAGATTTAATAAACGTCAAAAAAAAAAAAAAATTCGTGACTTCTAAAGAATAAGACAAAATTTTCTAAAGAATAAGCATAGCCTAGTTGATCAATAAAACACATTTCATTTATATAGTATAAAATATACTGAATGCATAGAATTCATATAAAATTTTCTTTTAATGTATTCCATCATATGTATATAAGTACAAAATTAAATTATTATAAAATTTAATTATATTATTCCTATATTTTTGTTTCATATTAATATTCATTCGATAATTCAATTCCTTCAACAAACAAAACGTCGCCTAATTCAACCAAGATTAAAATCAAATTCTACTACGCTAGATAGCAAAAATCATTGCAGAACAACTACCCGAAATAAACCTCCTCTTCGACTAAAAGCTCTCCCGGAAACAATCACATGTTCTTCTATTTTCATCAGTGTTTTGAAATCCGTATTTTGTTCTTGTTATTAAGGTTCATTAAATCTGAATACATTTTTTTGTTTATCTGTAACTTGCGTTGCAGTTTTCATCTACATAATCATCGACATATATACAAAATTAGAAAAATTCGAAACCCTAGAAATCAAGCGAAATGGAATTTTCAACATCTTCAGGTGAAGATTTCAATGAAAAAATAGCTACTATTACAAATACAAAAGGTATTTAAATTATTGTCTTTCAGTAGCATCTGAATCATACATAATAAATAAATTATTATATATGATTAACATCATAAGAACTTGTGATTTAATGTGAAATAATTTACAATAAGAAGTTAGTCAGTTTTTTGTTAATTATATTTTATTCACAGCTGAATCAAATGTTATAAAGGTGTAAGTCACAGATGAGCTAGTTTCGTTAATTATATTTGATTCTAATGTGAACAATATTTTAATTGAATATGTAAATCACATATGAATAACATTATAATAAGAATTAAATCAGAAAATCAAATATATGTTATTTACATATGATTTGGATTTGACTGAAATCTAAATCAAAAATGAATTTTATGTTATTTAGATATGAAGTACATATTTATGTTTAAATATAAATCAACATGTTAAACTTTTTATTATTTTATCTTATAGATAATGGAAAAAAAAGTAGAAAACTATTGAAGACTCAACAAAAAGAAAGACCAAGACACAGTGAAAGTAATAAAAATTGGTGGAACATCCGGAGAAGAACCGAATTTACAAAAACAAAATAAACCAGATAAATGTATGAGGCTTTGCCATTAGAAGATGTAGATTGGTGTGCACATATAATCGATTGCTTAAAGGTTTGCAAGCTTCATTGGGATGAAAAAGATAGAACCGATAACTTCTGTGGACCACTACTTGTATTATTGGTAATAAAAATATATTATTAAGAAATTAATTTTTATCATCATAATAAATCTATTTAATAATTTTTTTATTACATTTGGCTTATTTAGATTTCATGAAAAACTTGAAGAAAGATTCAATCAAAAGATTAGAACATCCAATACATTACTGGGATATTGATAAAATGTCAAAAAGAGAAAGAGCAGAAATTCTCAGCGGATCTTTTGGAAATGTAGATGTTGATGAGAATATTCCTGATTTTAATGAAGATTCTAATTCTGATGATGAAGATGATATGAGCGTTGAGGTAATTTATATGAGAATTACATATAAATTAAATATAAATTCATACTTAATATTTAGATTTTAATTACATATAATTCATATTAAAATCTTCTTACTTGATATTTATATTAAAATCACATATGAATAATATATGAATCACATATTCATATATGAATCATATATAAATCATATGTTATTCATAGTTTATTCATTAAAAATTCATGTCATTTATACCTGAATTAGAAGATATATCAGTTGTCTCCAGATTAGGCCAAGCTGCACTTTCAATTTCTAGGAACCTATTCTTGACAAAGATGTAGTACATATGATTTACTCATGATTTACATGTGAATTACATTTGATTTACATGTGAATTACATATTAATCACATGTAATACATATGTGATTTACATGTGAATTATGTAATTCATATGTAAATTGTATGTGAATTACATATGATTCACATGTAAATCACATATAATTCATTTGTGAATTACATGTAATTCACATGTAATTCACATGTACTACACATGTAAATCACATGTAATTCACATATGAATTCACATGTAATACATTTTTGATTTACATGTGAATCACATGCGATTCATATGTGAATTACATGTGATTCACATGTAAATCACATATAATTCATTTGTGAATTACATGTAAATCACATATAATTCACATGTGATTTACTTGTGATTTAATATATAATTCACATGTAATTCACATATAATTCAAATGTTAGCAATATATCAATTACATGTGTTATTATATCTGTTTCAGATCAGAAATACATGCGATTAAATGGTGATTTAAGGTTATATATTAACATGTAACTCATATGTGATTAAATTTTTTATTATATGTTATTCACATGTGATTCATATTTTGCAACATGATATAAACATATAAATATGTATAATTATTGTCATATGATTTGGATAAGAATCACATGTGAATCCCAAAATATGATTTACATCTAAAATCATATGTAAATTATATTATAAATTGGAAATTTTAAATTATTATATTAACATTTGCATGTTAATTTTAATATTTATTTAGTATTCAATAATATAATTTTAATATAGGAGTTTTCTTTAAAGTTGGATGATATTCTTTGCAGGAACTAAAATGTAAATTAATAAAGAAGTATATGAATTTGGTTGAAATGAAAAGGAACATTTTAGAATTGTTAAGTTTTTCTATTTAAAAATTCAAAGAAAGCAATGAGTTGCTTGAAATTAAAAATAAAATTGAAGAAGAACTAGCCAATTCAAAAAAAGCACAACATGAAGAGCGGAGTAATCAAACAAGTGAAAAAGAAGGACAACATGAAGTCGATGTAGAGCACGAAGTTCAAAAAGAAAAAGGAGCTGAAGAATTGGATGAAGTTGAAGTTGGAAAACACAATTCAAATAAGAAAGAAAATGAAATTGAAATTGAAAAAGAAGATGAAAGAACAACTGAATCAAAGAATGAAAGAACACCAAGTCCACTATTGAAACTCATATCAGAACAAGATTATTTGTTAAGCAATTCAAAGGTTAGTAATTATTTATAATTTTATTTTAATTATCGATAAATATATTTAATATCTCATCACATGTTTTTTCAATTGGTTTAACACAAAATTTAATGAAAACAAAGGGAAAGAAAGATGATGAAAAGTACAATATTGAAGATGATGAAAATGATGATGAGGATGAAGGTAATTGTAGCACCTGGTTCCTGGTATGTGAACTTTATCTAAGTGTTTAGCATTTTTATTGGAATAGTGTCTAAGGCTGCAACTATATTTGGTAAGTATTTGACCCGGTTGTGCATGGTCCTTTTGGGTTGCCTTCACCCTAGCAACTTGACAGGATGATTTATAATGAGAGAACAAATATTATTAATATATTATAAGAATAATATAAAGAATAATAATATTGTTACTTGATTAATATAAGTCATAAATTAATTAGGAATTAATTTTGGTCACTTAAGAAGATTAATTAAATAGAAGGGCATAAACTATCAAATGTATGATAGTTATACTTTGGGTTGTAATTCCTTAAAGATGAAGGGGTGGATGGTTTTGAGGACTTTGGATAAGCCTTGAAGTCGTCCAAGGCTTATAATGAAGGGGATTAGGATTGCTTAGGGCCTAAGTTATCCAATTAGGGTTTAAAGGTGAAACCCTAGGAGCCTTACAAGTATAAATAGACCC
Organism: Lactuca sativa; assembly: GCF_002870075.4. Classification (NCBI taxonomy): domain Eukaryota; kingdom Viridiplantae; phylum Streptophyta; class Magnoliopsida; order Asterales; family Asteraceae; genus Lactuca; species Lactuca sativa. Next base: position 127,084,052 of record NC_056623.2, on the reverse strand, counting down.
ATGGGGTTGATGAAATTAGTACCCTTTCCTTTGGAAGAACCCTGGCCGATTTCCATCTCCCTCCCCACTCTCTCAAATGATCCTCTTGCTAGTTGGTGTTTGTAAGCCATTAGAGGAGTAACAATTGTGACTCTAAAGCTCCAAGGAAAAGAAGATCAAGCAAGTGATTCAAGGTAAACCTATAACTCTGATTTCCTAGTGTTAATATGATAGAATTACCATTAGAAGTCTTCGATTCAATGCATGTTCAATTAGAGAAACCTAGATCCAAGCATTTGGGTTTGTATGTGCATATAGGAATGTTCATATGGCTAAAACCCATCAGTGGTATTAGAGCCTAGATTGGTTTCTATTGATTTGATGCATTGATTGCTTGTTTGTTGCTTGCAAAATTCGAATTTTATCATTCTGCCTGATGAACTCGGCGAGTCCCATGGTGGTACTCGGCGAGTAGGCCTCAACTCGGCAAGTCCATTGTGGTACTCGGCGAGTTCGAGCGTCAGAAAGAGCTAATTTCAGGATTTCTTGCCGTTTATCTATTGGAAACATACCTTAATCATGTTAGGTCAATATAAATTTGATTTTGAGATATATATGAGTATATTCTTGACCTAAGTGAAGATATTTATCAATTAATTAAATATTAATTTCCTTATATGATAATTGATTAATTATTTTAATTAAATTGGTAAATTGTTTTGCAAGAAATAATTAAATAAATCAAATATGGATAATTATGTGATTAAATGTTAATTTAAGATTATTTGTTATTTGATCCCCTATGTTTTGAAAAGTTTAAAACTTGCCCTGAAGTTTTCAAATTTATGTTTTGTGATTAAAAGTTTAATTTAGACAATTTAAATTTCAAACCCTAGAAGTTTACAAGTTTAAAATTCAATCCTATACTAATATAATATTACAAGATTAATATATATATATATATATATATATATATATATATATATATATATATATATATATATATATATATATATATATATATATATATATATAAAATTAAAATGTTAGTCTTACCGTTAGTAGGCCTCATTCACGAAGCCGATCTATAAGGTGGGTATAAGGTTGTTGCCTATAAAATGACACTTAATGAGTGTACACTCTCACCCACCGCTTTCTTGATCGGTGGAGGGTCGTTAGCCGAACGGGTAGGATAGGGCAACTCTCTCTCCTCATTAATAAGTATAATGAACCTATAAAGTAACTACATGTTTTTCAAAATTCCCAATCCTAGTTACTTTAGGAAAAGTGAATTGATGCAATCCCATGAAATTGCACTTTGCACCCTTGCTAAGAAGTTAGTGGAGCGTGTGTGGTTTACCAGCACACTAATTGGTTCTAAGCAAAGGTGGAAAAGGGTGATTCATTGTTTATCATAGTTCGATGGAGCGTGTGTGGTTTACCGGCACATCGAATAGGTGATTGTTACAATGAAGGCACCATGTGAATTTGCATGGTAATTCACACCCACTTTGTGATCCTCGGTATCCCAGTCACAAACAGTAGGGGCATATCGAGATTTAAACATGCCATTGAAAAGTTTCAATGAATCTCATCCAAACCTAGGAATTCTCAATACATTAAGAGCTTAAAGTTAGGTTTTCATGGTGGAGAATTAGTGAATCGTCATTCACTTACCCTCATATAATTTTCATGTTAGATTACGGCATCCTTTTTCTAATATGTAAATATTGTTGTTGGATCCTAGCCATAATTTTTCTTATTGGGTAATAGTTAGGGATTCAAATTCTAATCTATCTTTGTCCTTTCTATTTGTAGATGTCGAACACGAACAACGCTGCTGCTAGCTCGTTCACATTGATGAGCCTTTGTGAAAAGGTGACTTTCGATGGGACGAACTTTAGCGAATGGATAAGATACATTCGCACATTGCTCGCTATGAGGACAAGGAGTATGTCCTCGATGAGAAGCTCGAGAAGATCAACCCTGAAATCGCTACTCCGGCTGAAATGACTGCTTTTGAGACTCATGAACGTGATGCAACGAAGGTTCATTGCATCATGATAGCCACAATGAACGTCGAATTCCAAAAGTCCTATGAGGACATGTATCCGTACGAAATGCACTAAGACTTGTTGGAGAGATACCACCAAAACGCAAGGCAGGAACGTTATGAGATCTTCACTAACATGATCTCCGCCATAATGGGTCATGGTGAATCTCTAACCGTGCACCTGCAGAAGATGCAAAGGTATGTCGATCGTCTTCACAAGTTGAATGTTGACTTTGGGGAAGACTTGGCGATCGACATGGTGCTTCTCTCCTTGCCTCCGTGTTACAACCAATTTAGGATGACCTACCACATGAACAAGGAAGAGGGCACCCTAAGTAAGCTCCAAGGTCTCCTTAGGGTTGCTGAAAGCAACCTCAAGGACAAGTCTGTTGCACCCACTCCCAATCCACCCGCTGCTCCTGTTTTAGCCATTGGGCAAGGATGAGGCAAGAAGAAGAAGGCTCCATCTAAGAGCCACCACAAGGGAAAGTCCCCAAATGGTTCCTCTTCTAGTGGGACCAAAGTTGATCCCGCTAAGCCTAACCCTAACCCAAAGGAGGTAGAGTGCCACCACTGCCACAAAATAGGGCATTGGAAGAGAAGCTGCCCAGAGTACCTACAAGCTATAAGGGAAGGAAAGATCAAGCTGTCTTTCGCAGGTATATACACAATTAAATCTAACGATTCATCTCATGCTATTTCTTGGGTCCTTGATACCGGTTGTGGTTACCATATTTGTTCTGAATTGCAGGGACTAAGAAGAAATAGGGATGTGGAGCATGGAAGAATAAATCTAATCATGTGGAACAGAAGATCGTCGCCTGTGACCAAGATTGGAGTGTATTCTGTAGTGCTTAGGAATGGGTTATGTTTAGATTTGAACAATTGTTGCTATTCGCTAGAAATGGCAAGAAACATCATTTCATTTCATGGTTTGTTTAGACAAGGTTTTAGATTTTCTTTTAATAATGAGAATGGTTCTATTTGTGCTTATCTGAATGGTGTCTTATATTTTGAAGCAATTCCATGTAATGGAATTTATGAAACTTTTATGATTGTAGATAACTTAGAAAATGATGTTTTATGCATGGATTCTTCCAATAGTATGGATAGAGCATCCTTGTGGCATTGTCGTCTTGGACATGTTAACAGGAAGCGCATAGCCCAACTCTAAAAGGATGGAGTGTTGGAGTCATTCGACCTTAGGGAAGATGACACATGCGAATCTTGTTTACTTGGAAAGATGACCAAGTCACCCTTCACTAGTACATGTGAAAGGGGTGAGGGTCTATTGGACCTCATACATACCGATGTATATGGACCGTTTAGATCAACCACAAAGGATGGGAACCGCTTCTATGTGACTTTTACCGATGACTATAGTAGATATGGGTATATCTACTTAATCAAGCAAAAGTCAGAAACGTTCGAAAAGTTCAAAGAGTTCAAGAATGAAGTGGAGAATCAATTGGGCAGGAAAATCAATATGCATCGATCCGATCGAGGAGGAGAGTACCTAAGTCTTGAATTCCACGACTATCTCAAGGAGTGTGGAATAGTTTTAAAATTGACGCCACCTAGGACACCACAGTTGAATAGTGTGGCAGAAAGGCGTAATCGAACCTTGTTAGACATGGTTCGCTCTATGATGAGTCGTGCTTCAATATCTATCTCGTTTTGGGGGTATGCCTTAGAGACTGCCGCCCATATCCTTAACCGAGTCCCTACTTAGAAGGTTGCCAAAACACCTCACGAGACGTGGATAGGGAAAGTTCCCTCGTTATCACATATCAAGGTTTGGGGTTGCGAGGCTTTCATAAGACGAGATACTCACGACAAGCTCGAACCTCATAGTGAGCGATGTATTTTCATCGGCTACCCGCAGAAATCCTTTGGATATCTCTTCTATAGACCGAAGGACAATGTAGTCTTCGTTGCGAGAAGAGGAGTTTTCCGAGAGCGAGAAATCATAAGCGAAGGAGACAGTGGGAGGCAAATCGAGCTTGAAGAGATTCAAGAGTCAATAGATGAAGGAACCTCTACCGCTGGCACTCAACCTGAGGAGGAAACTCCGGTTGAACCTATTGACCAGTCTTTACCTCTTAGACGTTCCAAAAGAGTTAGAGTTCAACCCCAGTTTTATGGCTTTCATATTACTACCGAAAGGGACACGTATATTAGTGATGGTACACTAATAAATCTAGATGAACCTAATAGCTTTAAGGAAGCCATGGTAGGCCCCAAGTCTGCAAAATGGAAAGAGGAAATGGACAGCGAGATCCAGTCCATGTATGACAACCAAGTTTGGAGTTTGGTTGATAATGTTTCCGGACATAAGATCGTTGGGTGCAAATGGATCTTCAAGAAGAAGACCGACATGGATGGAAATGTACACACATATAAGGCGCGATTGGTTGCGAATGGCTTTACTCAAACTCCCGAAGTTGACTATGATGAGACCTTCTCACCAGTTGCGAAGATAAAATCTATTAGAGTAATGCTAGCCATTTCCGCATTTCATGACTATGAGATTTGGCAAATGGATGTCAAAACCGCTTTCCTTAACGGGAAGTTGGCTGAGGATGTTTACATGGCTCAGCCAGAGGGTTTTGTTGATCCGAAGCATCCGAATAGAGTGTGTAAGCTTGAGAAGTCCATTTATGGACTTAAGCAAGCGTCTCGCAGATGGAATCTTTGCTTCAATGAGAAAGTCAAAGAGTTTGGATTTGTACGAAGAGAAGATGAATCGTGTGTATATGTCAAAGCCAGTGGGAGCATAGTTAGCTTTCTCGTTTTGTATGTCGATGACATACTGCTCATAGGAAACGACATCCCGACTCTGAAGGAAGTTATGTCCTGGCTCGGGAAGTGGTTCGCTATGAAGGACCTCGGAGAAGCTTCCTATATTTTGGGAATAAGGATAGTGAGAGAGTGAAGTAAGAGACTAATAGGACTTAGTCAGAACACTTACTTAGATAAAGTACTAAAACGTTTTAGTCTGGAAAACTCGAAGAAGGGAGAATTACCGATACAAAGTAATGCCAAGTTGAGTAAGACTCAAAGTCCGAGTACCAAAGCTGAAATAGCAGAAATGAGCCGAGTACCATACGCTTCCGCAGTTGGCTCAATCATGTACGCTATGACTTGTAATCTCCCTGATGTAACCTTTGCTTTGAGCATGGTTAGTAGATATCAAGGGAACGCTGGATTGCGGTCAAGAATATCCTTAAGTACCTTCGGAGGACGAAGGAATGGTTCTTAGTCCTCGGAGGGAGTGATGACTTGAAGGTGCGAGGGTATAGTGACGCCAGCTTTCAGACCGACAGGAACAACTACCGTTCGCAGTCGGGCTGGGTCTTTACCCTGAATGGAGGAGCAGTGACTTGGAAAAGTTCCAAGCAAGAAACCATAGCTGATTCAACGTGCGAATCAGAGTACATTGCAGCGAGCGAAGCATCGAATGAGGCAGTATGGTTGAAGAACTTCATCAGTGATCTTGGAGTTGTACCTACCATAAAGGAGCCCATGGAAATTTTCTGTGATAATGAAGGAGCGGTTGCCTTGACCAACGAACCGAGGGATCATGGTAGATCTCGACATATCAACATAAAATATCACTTTATTAGACATCGTGTAGAAGAGGGACAACTCGTGGTGAAGAGGGTATCATCAGAAGATAACCCAGCAAATCCGCTTACGAAGGGACTGAGTAGGGTTAAGACTTGCAGCATGCTAGGAGTATTGGGCTGAAGGATGATATTAGTAAAGATTAGTTAGTATTAGAAACGTGTAATAGATAAATGTAATTAACATTTGATGATTAAATGAAAGAGTATTATTTATGAGTAATGTTACTGTCTTATGTTAATCATTTAACTATTGTTTCACTTTGCGTGTTTTGACTTCCAGAATAATTGAGTTTATTTAGAATAATAGAATTGTTCAAACAGTCCACAATTGTTCATATTTTGGAGGTAGGTATGAATGAAGATTGTCATGAATTGGTATGTAGATTGTCTAAATGGTATTACACATAGCAAAAGTTTGCTGCAGCGTTCATGAGTACTTATGAACTAGTTTTGAGCATTGGAACAAACCCGCGCTTGCTGGAATCAACTTATGGAATCTATCGAAAAGGTTGATCGCAAGACGATAATATCATATGGTCTTAAAACCTAGATATATGGTTTGTTATTTGTTAATTGGTTGTACATTGATAATGCGAAACCGCATTAGTAAATTGATGTTATAAAACGCATTGTTGAGTATAGTTGATTGATGAATAAGTAAATGCATATAAGTCAAAGTTTATCTGTTACTTTTATCCTAAGAGGCTAAAAGCGATATCTCGGCCGCTCGATGATTTGATTTGACTTATGTGCCGGGCCCGGTCAGTGATGAATTGATGTGTTCTATTAAGTTCTATGTCGAATAAATCTGAGATTGAGAAACCAAATGCTAGATAATTGGTTTCATAGAAATGTCTGCATGATATCTAAACAGAGGACTATACGTTCCCTTATCTAAAGGACAAGACTGATAAGATCAGAGTTTGACAGCATCTTTGGGAGCTACGATTGCTAATCGGAATATACTTGTATATATAGTTACTAGACTTATCTAAGTGGGAGACTGTTGGAAGAGTGTCTAAGGCTGCAACTATATTTGGTAAGTATTTGACCCGGTTGTGCATGGTCCTTTTGGGTTGCCTTCACCATAGCAACTTGACAGGATGATTTATAATGAGAGAATAAATATTATTAATATATTATAAGAATAATATAAGGAATAATAATATTGTTATTTGATTAATATAAGTCATAAATTAATTAGGAATTAATTTGGTGACTTAAGGAGATTAATTAAATAGAAGGGCATAAACTGTCAAGTGTATGATAGTTATACTTTGCGCAGTAATTCCTTAAAGATGAAGGGGTGGACGGTTTTGAGGACTTTGGATAGGCCTTGAAATCATCCAAGGCTTATCATGAAGGGGATTAGGATTGCTTAGGGCCTAAGTTATCCAATTAGGGTTTAAAGGTGAAACCCTAGGAGCCTTACAAGTATAAATAGACCCATGGGGTTGATGAAATCGGTACTCTTGTCTTTGGAAGAACCCTGGCCGATTTCCATCTCCCTCCCCACTCTCTTAAATCATCCTCTTGTTGATTGGTGTTTGTAAGCCATTAAAGGAGTGACAATTGTGACTCTAAAGCTCCAAGGACAAGAAGATCAAGCAAGTGATTCAAGGTAAACCTATAACTCTGATTTCTTAGTGTTAATATGATAGAATTACCATTAGAAGTCTTGGATTCAATGCATGTTGAATTAGAGAAACCTAGATCCAAGCATTAGGGTTTGTATGTGCACATAGGATTCATATGGCTAAAACCCATCAATTTTTAGCCTTGGACTCGGCGAGTTGTAGGCCCGACTCGCCGAGTAGAGACGGGATATGGAACACGTTTAAGTTGGCGACTTGGCGAGTCCCCGATGTTTGATGAAACCCTAATTCCAAGGGTTTGCACCCTATTTAAACCAACCTTATGTGCCCCAAGCTCGCCCCCTTCACCCTCAGAGCTCCCTATATTGTCCAAACCTTGTTCCTTGTGAGATTGAAGTGCTTGGTGTGTTTTCTTAAAGATTTTGAGAGAAAAAGGAGAGTAGATCAAGAAGAGAAGACGGAGGCCAGACATCTTGGTGTTATTTCAGTGATTCCTTGAGGAATAACTCAGTTTCCCTCCGTTTTCATGCTTATAGTCCCTTAAAGCTCCATTAAAGTCCTTCTTGAGCCATTTCCCAAGCTTGGATATGAATTAGGGTCCATGATAAGCTGATCAACCTTTAGATCTAGGCATGATTGAGCTCCAGGAGCTCGGATCCACTGCCTTTATGAAGCCATATTGCATGAAAGCCCTAGATCTACTATTTTAGTGCATTTTGAGCCCTAAAACCTTCATTGGTGTTTATTTACACATAAAGTTGGAAACTTTACGTGTTAATCAAGCCCTAAGAACCCAGATCTACGTATCGAATGAGCTGGATCCAAGAAAAATCGAGTATATAGTAGTTGCATGTGGTAGACTCGGCGATTCGTTCATCGGACTCGGCGAGTTGAGTCGCGAGTCCCCGAGTTTTCCCCCTTTTCGTTTTTGCTGAGTGGAGTAGTGAGTCATGGGGTATGACTCAGTGGGTCGGAAGCCAGACTCACTCATGAAGAAACTCGGCAAGTCAATGCCCTGACTCAGCGAGTTCAAGGCAATCTTCTTGCCTCAAGAATAGACTCGGCGAGTTGTTCATACAACTCGGCGAGTCTCATCATAGAATGTTCTTCGGATGAAGATGAACTCGGCGAGTAGGATAAAGGACTATTGGACATCAGTTTAGAAGGAAAACTCGTCGAGTCAATGCCTAACTCGACGAGTAGAGATGGGATTATGGTCAATTGAATGGATAGGGACTCGATGAGTTGGCGAGCCAACTCGTCGAGTCGGGTCAACTGGAAGTTGACTTTGACTTTGACTCTTGGTTTGGTTAGGGTAAATAGTCATTTTACCCAGATTTCGGTTAGCAGTACTTGACTGAGTGTTTTGTAGGAATTAGAGGCGAAGGATTTCCAGGGCAGCAGCAGAAGAAGACAGTCAGTTCCCACGCAGATCAGCATCTACTTTGAGGTGAGTTACCTTCCAGTAGCGGTGGGTCTATGGCCACAATGCCGACCCACCAGTAGGAGTTGTATGTTAGATGATTGTCTTTGTGATATCATCTAGGTTTGCTACTACCTGATATGTTATATACTGGCATGATATGTAAATGTGATAATAGTAGAGTTCGGTTGTTAGAACCGAAGGGTAGGTCAGACACCCCAGATATGTCTGACAGTATGCGATAATATGTTTATATGCTGACATGATATGTTATATGTGATAGTGGTAGTAGGAGGGGATTAGTCCCCAAGTTCGGTCGTTAGGACCGAAGGGTAGATTGGACACCCCAGATATGTCTGATAATATGTTATGTTATGATATATGTGCTAGTAGTAGTAGGGGTGAAATAGTCCCCGAGGATCGGTTGTTAGGACCGATGGGTAGTCAGCACCCCAAAATGGCTTGACATGGGTAGTCAGTACCCCAGAACGGCTTGACACGGGTAGGTCAGCACCCCAGAATGGTCGTACCGGGTAGGTCGGGCACCCCAGAATTGCCCGGCAGTATGTATGATATGTGATTGTATGGTATGTGGTATGATGGGGGAACTCACTAAGCTTCGTGCTTACAGTTTTCAGTTTTGGTTTCAGTTACCTCTTCTTCGAAGGGGAAGGAGCTCGTGCGGTAGCGGCACATCACATACATGCTTTGTATTCCGCACTATGAGATCTTCCTGGGGATTTGTACTCTGACATTGTTAAGTTTTATAAAATGGTTTCCAAACACGCAACATCTTTTATGAAATGATATGAACGGTGAATGTTTTACTTCTAATGTTTTGCAAAGTATATGTTTAAAAATGAAATTTTTGGCTCGTATTTTTGGGAGGTTACAGTAACAACTCGGAAGAAAAAAAAGATGATCAGAGAAACTTTGAACTTGAAAATAAAAAAGTGGTCGGAAGAAAGTTCTCAAAAAGAAAGACAAAACCATCCTACTTAATATGTTCACTGTATATTAAAAAGTTTGTTTCAATAGACAAATTGATAGAAGATGCTAAAATAACAGTCTCAAACCGCATATTTGTAAGGACTGGATCTCTAAGGTAAAGATTGAATTTTTATTTACTTTAATTAAAAAAATTTAAATTTTAAATGTGGATAATTATTTAATATATAATAATTCATTTTTTATAATAAAAAATGGTGAAAAGGTATTTGAGGTGAAGAAAGGTATTGTGGTTCTTAGAGGGATTATTGAAACTTTGTAGCCAAAGTTGAATATTCATCAAAATGTAATTGATGCATGGATTGGGGTTTTCAACTTTGCAGAAAAAAGTTCTCCAAAAACACAAATGCAAAGATACTTATTTGATACAACAATAATGGTAAGTTTCTAATAAATATTATTCATTTCATCAAAATTAAAATCTTAAATTTAACTTTAAAGATATATATAATTTTTTTTGGTAGACTTCAAGCATGTATGATAGAAAAAGACCTTTAATTGAAAGATTTGAAGAATTTGAAAGAAAAATAAAAGAAGCAATGAAATATCAGAAAGAACTAATCACATTTGAAGAGTTTGATTTGGTAATTTATAAACATATATATATATATATATATATATATATATATATATATATATATATATATATATATATATATATATATATATATATATATATATATATATATATATATATATATATATATATATATGAATCATATGTGATCACACGTAATTTACATGTAAAATAACAACTAAATCACATATGAATTACATATGATTCACATGTAAACCACAAGTAAATCAAATATGAATTACATGTTATTCAGATGTAAATCACAAATGATTTATATATGCATTACATTACATTTGAATGTCATATCATTAACATATTAATCATATTTCAAATGCATGTGAATAAAATGTGAATATGAATAACAAAATGAGTTAAATTTTAAAAATTATTTTATCAAAATAGGTATTTTTCCCTATTGTATGTGATGAACACTACTTCCTCATATTAATCATATTTCAAACGCATGTGAATAAAATGTGAATATGAATTAAAAAAATGAGTTAAATTTTAAATTTTCTTTTAATATTAATGAAATCTAAAAATTATTTGATCAAAATAGGTATTTTTCCCTATTGTATGTGATGAACACTACTACCTCATATGTGTTGATTTAAAAGAAAAACAAATTGATGTCATGGACAACAATTTGACAACATCAAAGATACAAACTTCTTTTGGTGATGCAGCTGGTGAATTTTTAAGAAATATATAAATTTATATATTAAATTTAATATGAAAAAAAATTAATTTCATTTA